>NC_138778.1:149516651-149741651 GCF_965119305.1 Pelophylax lessonae
AAAAATTGGGACTTTAAATGAGGATATTACCTTGCTGTCAGAGTTTGGGCTACTCCCACGTACCCTATTACCACAGCTCCCGGAAAAGACGTCCCCCAGGCACCAGTAATATTCAAACTGTATACGGATACTTTGGATACCTTTATAGCTCTGTAAGTATGAGGAGGCTTACAAACTTGTCTTACGTTTCCTTTTCAGCCTGTTTCTTCCCCCCCCCCCCCTCTTCTTTTTGTTCTTCACTGTACTACTGGCATATTTATTCAACGAGCTCTTATTTTGTTATAGATAATACATCTACATAATTCGCATCTGCTCCTGATGAGTGAACTTATTCACGAAACGCGTAGAGCTACTTTAGATGCTACATGATATCTATCATACAATCTATTTATATGAATTCGTTACCAATATTTATTGTTTATTATGTATTTATGAATTAATTTTTCATTATGTCCCTCCTCGTTGTATTACTGATAGCTATATGGGTCATTTTATATGTGCAATCATGTTACTCTGTGTCAATCATGTCATTTAGTATGTATTTTGTGGTATCAGTGGTTTTGATCATGTTTACCAATATTACTGTACTATTTACTATACATTTTTTATGTGAATAAATATTGTTTATCTATAAACATTATGGTTCATTATGCTATTATCTTATACACATTTTTACCAGCATATACATATCTGGATACATTTTTATTAATTTCCCTAGATTGCACCTGCGTTTTCATTTAAAGTCCCAAACTCCCTTAGAATTATTCAAAGGAAGCATCAGCCGATGCCTGAACATCCACCTTGTAGAACTTAGTGAAGGTGTGAACGGACGACCAAGTCGCCGCCTTACACACCTGGGCCACGGAAGCCCGATGATGACAGGCCCAAGACGTACTCAAAGATCTAGTAGAGTGCGCCTTCACAGGCATAGGAGGAACTTTCCCCTTCAAAGCATATGCCTGTTCAATGGTCTGTCTGATCCATTTGGCGATGGTAGAAGCCGACGCCGCCATGCCCTTCCGAGGACCCTCATGAAGGACAAATAAGGAATCCGACTTGCGAAAGGATTTAGTCGACGTCAGGTACACCCTGATCGCCCGAACAACATCCAGAGAGTGCAAATCCACCTCCTTCGGATGCTTGGGCTTCGCGCAGAGCGAAGGGAGGACAATATCCTTATTGAGGTGAAAATCAGAAATCCGTTTCGGAAGAAAAGAAGGGTTAGGTCGCAAGACCACCTTATCCAAGTGAATGACCAAATACGGAGATCTGCAGGACAAAGCTGCCAACTCCGACACCCTGCGAGCCGAAGTGATCGCCACCAAAAAGGCGACCTTCTTGGACAACATAGCCAACGAGATCTTCCTGATCTGTTCAAAAGGAGCATGTTGTAACACGGATAGAACGAGATTCAAATCCCAAGGAGGCAGAGGATCCCTCCTAGGAGGGACCAGATGTCGCACCCCTTGAACAAAAGTGCCAACCAAGGAGTTAGATGCCACAGGACGTTGAAAAAGAACGGCCAATGCAGACACCTGACCCTTAATCGTAGCCAGCGCCAAACGCTGGTCAACACCCGTTTGAAGGAAGGACAACACCCGAGACACCGAATACGTGCGAGGGGAATGCCCCCTGGACTCACACCAGGCAAAATAGGCCTTCCAAGTAAGGTAATAGACCTTCCCCGAGGAAGACTTCCTCGCGTTGATCAAAGTGTGAATGACCTCAGGGGAGAGACCCCTATCCTTCAGGACCTCGGTTTCAACAGCCAGGCCGTCAAAGCCAGCGACTGTAAAGCAGGATGGAATATCGGCCCTTGAGACAGGAGATCCTCTCGAAGAGGCAGACGCCACGGGGCGTCGACCGCCAGATTCACGAGGTCTGCGTACCAGGACCGGCGAGGCCAGTCCGGTGCCACAAGAATCACCGCGTGCTGTTCCGAGCTCAACCTGCGCAGGAACCTGGACAGCAGTTGAATCGGTGGAAATGCGTACATCAGTCGGTACTAATGCCATGGAGCTACCAACGCATCTGACGCGTCTGCCCGAGGATCGCGCGTCCTTGCCACGAACCTCTTTACTTTGTTGTTCAGACGAGACGCGAACAGGTCCACCTCCGGAAGACCCCACTTCGCGCACAACATCTGGAAGACATCCGGGTGGAGGGACCATTCCCCCTGGTCCAGGGTCTGGCGACTCAGATAATCCGCCTGCCAGTTCTCCACCCCCGGAATGTGAACTGCCGTTATCGCCGGGACGTGAGTCTCGGCCCAAGACAGAATCTCGGCCACCTCCCGAGCCGCTCAGGCACTCATGGTGCCCCCTTGGTGGTTGATGTAGGCCACCGCTGTGGCATTGTCCGTCTGCACCCGAACCGTAAGGCCCTGCAGCCTGTCCGACCAACGTCGCAGACAGAGATTTATCGCTCGTAGTTCCAGAATGTTGATCGGAAGGGAGGATTCCTCCACCGACCAAGTTCCCTGGGCGGACAGAACGCCCAGGACACCACCCCAGCCCGACAGGCTGGCATCCGTGGTGATCACCGTCCATGAGAGAGGACGAAAGGACTTGCCCCCCGACACTGTCGGGGACTGGAGCCACCACAGAAGATCCCTTCTGGTGCGATGACTCAATGAAATCTGGAGCTCCAGAGATCGCGGTCGCCCGTCCCACCTGGACAGGATCTCCGCTTGCAGACCCCTCGTGTGAAACTGGGCGAAGGGAATCGCCTCGAAAGCCGAGACCATCAATCCCAAACAGCGCATGCACGTCCGGATGGACGAACACGGAACGTCCCTGAGGGACCTGACTTCTTCCTGAAGAGACCTGAGTTTGTCTTCCGGCAGGAAGACCCTCGCCTGGACCGAGTCCAGAATCATCCCCAGGTAGGGAAGACGAACCGACGGGCACAGCGTCGACTTTGGAAAGTTTATCGTCCAACCAAACTCCTGCAGAGTCTGCGTCGTGATGGACAGGTCCTTCACGAGACCCTGGCTGGTCGCAGACCGATCCAGAATGTCGTCCAGATACCACAGGACAGATATGCACTGGGCTCTCAACAAAGCCAGAACCGGTGCAAGCACCTTGGTGAACACCCGTGGAGCCGAAGCGAGGCCAAAAGGCAGCGCCACGAACTGGTAGTGATCCTCCGCAATGGCGAATCGAAGGTACCTCTGGTGACCCTCGAAAATGGGGATGTGAAGATACGCATCCTTCAAGTCGATGGAGGCCATGAATTCCCCCGGAACCAGGGCAGCCACCACCGACCGCAGGGATTCCATGCGGAACTTGCGAAAGCGGTTCAGAGCCTTTAAGTCCAGAATCGGACGCACCTTGCCCTCCTTCCTGGGCACGGTGAACAGATTGGAATAGAACCCCCGAAATCTGTCCCGATGAGGCACCGGAACCACTACTCCCTGAGCCCGCAAGTCCCGCACCGCTAGGTGAAGATCCCGCAAACGCTCCGGAGACAGTTGAAGATTTGAGGGGAAAAATCTGCTCTCCGGCCGGGAGAGAAACTCGATCTTGTAGCCAGATCGAACGATTTCCTGAACCCACCTGTCCCGAATGCGGGCCAGCCAGAGTTGAAGAAAACCGAGCAAGCGTCCCCCCACCCCAGAACTGGGTGAGGGCGCCCCTTCAGGCCGCACTGTTATGGGCAGCGGATCCGGACTGGCCGGACTTCTGCTTACCTGTCCACGGCTTCTTCTGGGAACCTTGGCCTTTGAATGGCTTGCCCTTATAGTGTGACCGAAAGGCACGAAAGGAACCCTGAGAGGGCCGAAAGGAAGCGGTCTTCTTACCAGGAGCCGCCTTAGCCTTGTGGGATTGGGGCAAGAGCGTGCTCTTACCACCCGTGATCCCCTTAATCAGAGTATCCAAGGAGTCGCCAAAAAGACGAGATCCGTTATATGGCAAATTAGCCAAGGTCTTGCGCGAAGACTGGTCCACAGACCAACACTTCAGCCAAATCAGGCGGCGCGACAACACCGCCACACTGTACACACGTGCAGCCAACGGTACTATACTATATAAGTCCGCATCACACAAATACATGACACCCTGATGGATTTGATCCACCATAGCCAGCGTCGCCGGAGGGGCAGAATCAGCCACCAGGACGCGCCTAAGCACCTGCGTCCAATGTGTGACAGCCTGAGCTGCCATAAGCGAAGCAAAAATAGCTTTGAGCATAGAACCGGTAACCGAATAAGTATGACGGGTAAGAGACTCCAGCCTCCTGTCCGTCGCATCCCGGAACACCGGCGTATCCTCAGCAGGAATCGCAGTAGACTTATTCAAAACCGCCACCGCGTGATCCACCGGAGGTGGCACACACCAACGTTCATCAGTAGCGGGCGTGAAAGGATAACGCAGCTTGAACCTACTTGGCACAGTAAAAGGCTTCCGCAGATTGCGCCACAGCTAACTAACAGCGCGCTGAAAATCAGTGCAGGGAAAAACCTGTGAAGTTCTGCGTCTCCGCTGCGTCCCATAGGAAGCTAAAACAGCAGGAGGACATGGCTCATCCTGCAAGCTCAGTGTTTGTTTGATAGAAGCAACCAATTCATCCATGAGTGCAAGCTCTTCAGACGAGCCAGGGGGAGAATTATCAACCCCTTCCACCTCAGCCTCCACTTCTGATCCCACAAGATCCAGGGAGGAACGGGACCCCGACAAGGAGACCCCAGCCATAGCAGCCCCATCACCCTCACCCTCGGAATCCAAGGAAATAGAAACCCTGGGCCGTTTTGTGGATTGAGCAGCCACAAGCATTTGCACCTGAGCAGCAAGGTTAGCCACAACAGCAGCCAAATCACCCCCTGGGGGGGAAACAGCAGCCCCTTGGCTTCCCACCAAGGTGAGAGAAAATTTGCTTTCCTGAGAATCCATGCCCCCAAACAAAAATTTAGCAGGAGAATAAATAGCAACTGCCCCTTTAAAAGCGCGGTCAGCGCAGCCCACCGCACTCACACACTAGCACAAGCCCCCACAGGGAAAAGGCACAGAAAATCAGGCAAGGATTTGTAGGATAGAGAGGTAAAAACCTGCAGAGACCACCGCTGCTGCTGCTGCCTCGATCGGTGCACCCAGGAGAAGAGGAAGTGATGCAATCAGGGCGCTCTATTAAAGCCTATGGAAGGCTACAAGAAAATGGCTGCCTACAGTGTCAGCATGAGGCCGGAGCGATCGCCGCCAAAATGGCGGCGCTTGGCGCCAAAAAGCGCCGCTCCCGCCCACAGTAAAAAACACTATCACATGCAGTGTAATAAAAAATAATGGCGGACCGCCGCAGTGGTCGCCGCAGTATGCACAAACATGACACACATCATGCCCCGCAGCACACAGCCTGTCACACATGAAGAACAGCACACATTCTGATCCCAGAGATAGTGCAGCACAGCCCCCCTCCTTGCATGTCACAAAGTGCAGCCAAGACAGACAGGGATTCCAGCAGTGTGAACAGGGTCAGGGTTACACAGTCCTAGACTGACACCCCCCAAACAGACAGGTCCCCACACAGATACACTTACCTCCTAAAAGGCATGGGGAACCCGCACAAGCGATCAAGCCACTGCACATGGGACAGGGAGAGTCGCAGCCAGGACGCAGGAGGATTGCGGAGCGATACCGCAAGGCGTCCAGTGAGGTAGCCACCTCACCTAGCATCCCTGCAGCGAGCAGGGATGGGTCGTTCATTGTGCCAGGAAAAATACTTGACTGAACGCTCGAAGGCAGACTGGGAAGCCACTGACCCACAACCTGCGACCAGGGGGATCAGCCCAAGACCCAGCCCGCACGATCCTCTTCATCAGAAGAACTAACTAAAGCTGACAAAAAAGAACAGCTAAGTAAAGAGAGAGAAAAAAAACTTCAAATAAAATCAAAAAAAGAGAAAAGGCTGAGACAAAATGCCCCAGCATAGAGACATCCAGCTACTCCTGACAAGCTAGACATTGAAACTGAGGTATGGACACAGGAAGTAGGAGGGTATTGACTGAGGGGACCACCCCCGTGGGGGTGGGATATGTTAAAAGCCTTAATATTAACATATTCTGTTGCCTAGCTACTCCTACGGAGAGGGTCATTAACCCCCATTGGTGATGAATATGAAGGGGGCGGCGACTGTCGGAGGACGTAAGAGAAAAACAGTTTTTATATTTTGTGGTAATATTTCTCCTCCATTGATGGGCACTGATGAGGCAGCACTGATGGGCCCTGATAAACTTCACTAATGGGCACTGATAGGCAACACTGATGGGCCCTGATAGGGCAGCACTGATGGGTGGCACTCAAGGACACTGGTAGGTGGCACTGAAGGGCACTAATAAGTGGCACTGATAGGCACTGGTAGGTGACACTGATGCACAGCACTGATGATGGGGCACTGATTGGTACTGATAGGTGGCACTGCTAGGCATTGATAGGTGGCACTGGTGGGCACTGATAGGTGCCACTGGCTGGTGGCACTGACCTGCACTGGTAGGTGGCACTGGGGCTTAGATGCTCCTCTCCTCTTCGGGACCGATGTCCCTCTAGACAGCAACCGGTGATCAGTTTTTTTTTTCTCCTCACGCTGATAGCGTGGGGAGTAAAAAAAAAGCTGATCTCAGGCTGCCGTTTACATCACGTGATCAGCTGTCATTGGCTGACAACTGATCATGTGGTAAGGGGCCGGGCCCCTTACTCAGATCTGCGATCCGCAGGGAGCGCGCAGGCAGCTCATGCACGGGAGGACGTACATGGATGCCCTCCCGGGAATTAAGGTCAGTGCTGTAGCCGTCTTTCGGTTAAACAAAACAATAAAAAAAAAAGAAATTGAGCCATGGTATACTTAATATTTTAGAAAGTGTAAAGAAAAACAGGATTATTGTCTTATCATAAAAATCCTTTTCTCTGATGTTCATTGATGGACACAGCTTCATATCTTCATTTGACAGATGGGTTATGCTGCTCTTCCTAGGAGTAGGACACCAGGTGGAAAGGGTTAACAAAAGTTAAGAAAGCTTAACTATGCCTATGAAGCAGTCCCAGGGGGTATACTCCCACTTCCTGCTCTGGGAACTCAGTTTTGTAACAAGCAGTGTCAGGAGAATACATAACTCAACTCCACAGAGGGGTGGGTGCTGTATCTGTCAATGAACATCAGAGAAAAGGATTTTACGGTAAGACAAAAATCCAGTTTTCTCTTTCGTTTATTGACGGACACAGCTTCATATCTTCATTTGACAGATGGGACATCCCAAAGCAGTATCAGCATGAGGGGTGAGAAAAAAAACACAGCAATAAACAAGGGCTAAACTTAGCCAACCAGGTAAACCAAGAGCTCGACCAGGAACAACTGGAGCTCGCCTGACAAAAAAATACACCCTCAAAGAGGACTAATCCTGTCCAACAGCGGCCTGGAAACCCTTGCAGCCAAATGTAGCATCCGCAGATGCCAACACATTCACCTTTATAAAATTTTGTGAAAATGTACACGGACGATCAGGTGGCCACCTTGCAAACCTGCACCACTGATGCCTGATGATGGAAGGCCCAAGAGGCACTAAGCGCCCATGTAGAATGCGCCTTAACAGGGAATGGAGGATCCTGACCCTTAATGGAATAGGCCTGTACCACCGTCTGCCTAATCCATCTGGAAATGGTCACAGCAGACGTGGCCAGCCCCCCTTACAGGGTCCATCTGTAAGGACAAATTGGGAATCCGATTTTCGGAATGACTCAGTCCCAGCCAGGTACACCCTGATTACCCGACCCACATACAAAAAATGTAATGCAATCTCTTTAGGGTGCTTAGGCTTAGGACACAAGGAAGGTAACATGATGTCTTTATTTAAATGGAAACCAGAGACGACTTTAGGAAGGAACGACTGGCAGGGCCGAAGCACCACTTTATTTCCGTGAACCACCAAGTAAGGTGAACAACAAGACAAGCTGCCAGCTCCAACACCCTACGTGCAGAAGAAAAAGCCACCAAGAAGGCTACCTTCTGGGACAATGCAAGCAGAGGAATCTCGCAAATATTTTCCAACAGCGGTTACTGAAGAACCGACAGCACCAAGTTGAGATCCCATGAGAGCAATGGAGACCGCACTGGGGAGAGCCAAGTGGAGAACCCCCTGAACAAAGATGCGAACCACAGAAAGCGTAGCCAAAGAACGATCAAAGAAAACCGCCACGGCCCAACTTGGCCCTTGGTGGTACACGAGACCAGACGCCGCTCCACACCTCGTTTGACAAAGCCAAACTCCGAGTCACCGAAAAGAAGCAGGGGTGAACCCCAAGAGATTCACATCTGCAAAGTACGCTCTTTAATCGTGATGGTAAATCTACCTAGAAGTAGATTTACTAGCTTACAGCAGCGTGGGAATCACCGATTCAGACAACCCTCTAGCCTTCAGCTCCTGGCTTCCGACAGCCAAGCCATTAAAGCCAGCGACTGTAAAGCAAGATGGAAGATTGGCTCTTAAATCAACAGATCTCCTCTAAGAGGAAGTCTCCAAGGAGCATCAGATCTGTGTACCAAGACCGTTGAGGCCAATCTGAAGCCACTATGAAGGTTGTAATCCCTTCTGCCTCAACCTACGCAGGAGTCTTGGCAAAAGTTCTAGAAGAGGAAAGCCGTATATCAGATGATACTGGACCCAAAGGAGCCACCAGTGCATCTGTGGCGTCGGCCAGAGGATCCCAAGACCATGCCACAAACCCAAGCACCTTCCTGTTGAGACGAGAGGCAAACAGGACCACCTCGGGAGTTCCCCCCTGGAGACACAACTGATGAAACACCTCCGGAGGAAATGTCCAGTATATTGATCAATAGTTTGGATTCTTCCAGAGTCCAGACCCCCTGAGCACATTCCGTGCCAAGAAACGCCACCCCACTCGGACAGGCTGGCATCTGTGGTGACCACCGTCTAGTACAGGGAAAGGAAGATTTACTCTGTCGAAGCACGGGAGAGCAAAGCCATCGAATCAGGGACCCTCTCGTACCCCGGCTTAACAGGATCAGATTGTCTAGAGACTGTGAATTCTTGTCCCATATGGCAAGAATCTCTCTTTTGCTGAGGTCTCATGTGGACAGGTTTTTGAAACTCGTCCCATGTAAGGAACACCCGGGCTGAGGCCGAGTCCAGGACAGACCCAGATAGTCTAACTAGGTGGACGGAACCAGAGCCAATACCTGGAAATTTAATTTCCAACCAAACTTTTGCAGAGTCCCCACAGTAATCTCCCAGTTGTCCTTTAGAGCAGCCGGAGACTGGCAGAAGAAGATCATTCAGGTACTCCAGTATCCCAATTCCCCACTGGCACAACAATGCCAACACTAGGGCCAACACTTGCCAAAAACCCGAGGGGTTGAGGTGAGACCTCTTGATAATGCTCCTCGGCCACAGCAAGCGGAGGAAGCGCAGATGACCAACATATATTAGAATATGAAAGATAAGCGTTCTTACTATTGATAGAAGCTAGGAGATCCCCCTGATGTAGGGATGCCACTACCGTATAAATGGACTCCATTCGAAACATCTCTACCGGCACAAAGTGGTTCAGAGCTTGAAGTCTAAGATTGGACCAACCTTGCTTTCCTTTCCTTCCTGGGACCTGCAAACATGAAACAAACGTTCCGATTCTGAGACCGGAACAATCACCCCTTGTACTAGCAAATCTTGTACCGCCCCGAAGAGACCTCGCAAGCAGTCTGGGGATAAACACAGGTTGGAAGGAAAGAACCTCTCTGGAGGAGAAGACCAAAAACCCAATCTTGTAGCCGGACCAAATCAGCTCATAGACCCACTTGTCTTGAATCATGGAGGTCCACAGATCTGGAAGAAGCGAAGACGTCCTCCCGCACCCCAGATACGGGTGAGAGCGCCCCTTCAGACAGAAAGGGCGTTTGTCTGGAGGTCTTTCCAGGGAGGCCTTCTAATAAGTCTGGCCCGCAGACCAGCATTTTAGCCATATCCTGCGCCAAAAGATCATTGCTGTCACGGACAGCCCAGAGACTAAGGGAGCCGCATCCAGAGAGGCATCACAGACGAACTGCAAACCCTGGACCAACTAGTCCACTCCGCAAAGGCAGGGGGAGTCTGCTCCCCCTCTGGAACCTGGCACAAAAGCTTTGCCCACTCAGGAAAGTCAGGGACACCATGCTATGGTGAACACTGGCCTAAGGACCGAGCCAGCCACAGTAAAGGTGTGGCAGACCAAAGTCTCGGCTATCCTGTCAAAAGGATCTTTTAAAACCGGAGACTCCTCCACCGGAATTAGGGTGGATTTATTCAGCCTGGAGACCTGAGAGTCCACCACAGGTAGGACTGGCCACGTACTCCACAGAGACTCCCAAAGGATACCATCCATCGAAACGCTTAGGCACCACCATATTGCGTTTAGAACAACTCCACTGACTCGTGACAATTTTGTCACAGTAGGTGGTAAAAAAGGAAATACCTTTGCCGCTTTAGAGGATCTGCGGGCCCCAAGGGCACCGGCGCCTCTGACGCAACAGCAGCTGCATCCCCCATGTTTTAAAGTTTCCTGTACCGATATAATCAGTGCACCCACCAGTGCCTTTGCATGCCCATATGCAGCAAAAAAGGAAATCAACCTCACTGTCAGAGCAGTGCGTGGACGCAGACCCAGTAGAGTCGCTATATGCTAATCTCACCCTGAGAACATAACAAGCAGGGGAGGTTGTCAACCAAAGTCTTGCAAAGAGACGCTAAAGGTCCACAAAAGGACCACCTATTAGACCTAATAGGAGGACATAGAGGGGGGAGAGGGGGCCCGCCATAACGCAGACGCTGAGGCAGAGTACCCTCACCCACACAATAATGGCTGCTTCACTTTGCTAAAAATGCAGCGCCCCCACAGCACCCCCACCCCTGGCAAGGGGGGCGCCAGGCACACCATATGGCCCCGCACAGGCAGAGTACCCTCACCCATACAATAATGGCTACTTCACTTCGCTAAAAAATGCAGCGCCCTCACGGCACTCCCCGTTCAAGGGGGGAAAGGTGGACGCCCGTCCACAGCTCTATCAACCCGGTCAGCAGCTCGAACAGCCTGGTCAACAGCTTGGCCAGCAGCTCGGACAGCCAGCTGCGAGTAGGCCACAAAGCCGCGGCCTAAATTTGGGGCCCAATCCAGCCGTGTGAGTCGCGAGTCCGTGTGTAGCTCTGTTAGCTTGATCAGCATCTCGGACAGCTTGGTCAGTAACTCGAACAGCTTGGTCAGTCGCTTAAGAAGCCAGTTCCATCAGCCGCAAGTAGGCCACATGGCCACGGCCTAAATTTTCGGTCCGATCCGGCCGCGTGAGGTGCGCATCTGTCAGCAGTATTGTCCGCTATATCAGCAGCTCAGACAGCATAGTTAGTCACTCAGACAGCTTGGTCAGGCACTTGGACAGCTTGGTCAGGCACTCGGACAGCCGCAAATAGGCTGCAAAGCCGCGGTCTAAATTTTCGCCCCGATCAGCCACGAGATGTGCAGACCCTCGGATCATGAAACATCCGCTTCCCTCCAGCCCAATAACCACCACAGGGAGCCCAAAGGACATCCCTGCCTCAGTCACTAAGCCCCAAGGGGGACCCGGAACCCACTCAAAGACCCCGTGTGTGATCCAGACAGCCCGGTCAGCATGCAACCACATCCACCCCCCCCCTCACTGGAGCAAGCGGCAAAGCCAGCTCCTACCTCACCCAGGGGGGGGGGGGGGGAGTGGGGGTCAGTTGGGGTCAAAAGATCACCGTGACTGTTAGAGGGGCTGGGGGGAATGAAAGGGGTCTGACCATCCAAAGAAGGGGCCCACGTCCATCCCAAGGGACCTCAAAGGGAGAAAGGGGACACTACTTACCACACCATGGAACTAGGTGGGCTGCGACTCCGGGCAGACCATCTCCCCATCTTGAAATTGGGGGTGCTGCGGGCCAGAGGTACGCTGCAACTCAGGTCGTGACCAGGGTTAGGCGTCCTCGCAAGGTGTTTAACTTGCCGGCCAGTCCCCATCCAGTGGGACTATGTGGCGGCTTACCTAGCGTGGAGCTGAGGCCTGCACTCACTCGCTGGCCAGACTAGGAAGACCATAAGGATCTAGGATACCCAGTTGATTCTAGTTCTCACAAGAACAGAATTGATTGTAGTTCTTGCAGGAACAGAAAATAATAAAAGAAGAAATAAATACAGTTTAAAAAGGAAAAAAAATGCCAGAACCAGAGATCCCAGCAAGGAACCAGGTCCTTACTTCTGACTAGGCAGAAAAAACTGAGATCCTAGAGCAGGAAGTGGGAGTGTACCACCTGGGACTGCCCCATAGGCGTAGTTAAGCTTTGTTAACTTCTATTAACCCTTTTCTGCCTAGTGTCTTACTCCTAGGAAGAGCAGCATAACCTATCTGTCAAATGAAGATATGAAGCTGTGTCCGTCAATGAATGAAAGAGATAATTGAGTTTTAGTGTCACTTCAAGGCACTGCTTGAACTTTTTACAAATACAACTTGGTGGTAAAAATGGCTGCCAACAAGTGATCATTTTCATAAATAGAGGTTTCAGCTTGCATCTTGGTGACTTTGCTGATTGTTCTTTCTTCTGATAGGGAAGGATGCAGTATAATACATCTATAGATGGTGACTTGCACAAATGCAGCAGCAGTCCCAGTGTGATTCTGGAAAGAAAGATGTGTCCCTTTTCTCTGTCAATGGTCAGCAATACATACTCAAAGATGACCTTAACTGTGGAAAAAGCAAGCAGAGGACAAAGGACTATTCATCAGGATTGCCTATAGCAGTGGCTCCCAACCTCATTCCCCAAGTACCCCATGTTTTGGGAGCTTTCGTAAATACCCAGCATTGACATTGATTTAAAGTAGAAGTCCACCCTAACACTAAAATCCCTGCATCTACAGACATCCACGCTCTAACACTAACCTATCTAGCCCTGTAAAGAAGAATCAGTATACTTACCTTTTTTTAAGCCGATCTGACCCGATCCCAAGCTGAGCTGTCAGCTGCTGCTTCACTGTGGAGGCGGGTGCAGAGGACACATCCGACAATGGAAGCCCCATAGTAAGTCTATGGGTGACATCACTCCTCATTCATTTCACAGCCGTTGTCGGCTGTGTCTTCTGCAAAGCTTCTGCCGCTGGAGACCGGATCGAATCGGCTTAAAAAAAAGTATATATACTGATTTCTTCTTAAAGGGCCAGATAGGTTTGAGTTAGATCGTGGATGTCTATAGATGCAGGGATTTTAGCTTTAGGGTGGACTTACACTTTAAAACGCCTGTACAAGGTAAAGGATATCTTGATAACATGACCTGCTAGGGGTACTTCAGGACTGAGAACCACTGGCCTATAGGCTTTTTGTGACTGATCTCATTACTGACAATGCCTTATTCTGCATGTGGAAGCGTTTTTTAGGGCAGAAGGATGACACTCCATTCATGTTCCCCTCCTCGTTGGGCACCAAGTGTGGGTCACATAGAAGGCCCACCCCAGGGTGGGTTCTCCTGGGCTACACTAGGTACTTTGGATAGGGTCACTGCCTTACAAATGGGGTACTGAACTGAACTCTAGTAAACACTCCCATTGTAATTATAAACCATCAAAATCACTTATGCATTTTGGAGGGACACACTGAGCCAATGTCCTCTCAACCTGTCCAGCCTATCATCGCTTCCTCACTTCCAGTAACAGTATGGGGTCCCATCGTGCACCTAGCGCTGACTTTATGCATGTACTTCATTAACTCTTCTTCTTCCATACCTGTGTACAGGATGGGGACCTCTATGCTGCCGATCTGCTCCCATTGCTATGGGAGACAGACCTGCTCATGGAGAGAGTGCTGACAACTCCTCCTGCAAGAAGCTATTTCACTTGCCACATGTACACGCTTCACAACAGGTTGCTAGAGATACCTTCATTACCCTTAGTAACCACTTGTATCTTCATACTGTATTATCTCCTACACTGATATCTCCATACCCCAATGTGTTTAGCTGACCCGAGCTGTAGACTATGTGAATTACTTGCATTACACTCCTTGAGTAACTTCAGACCAGGCAAAGGCAAAGTTTCGAAAGCTTTACTGAGATAATGTGGTATAACAGTAGAACAAAGGCAACAGGCTTTCCCTAAACTAATCCCTAACTCAGGTTTTTGGTTGCCCCAGTATACCTGCACAGGAAAGAGTCCATGAAAGTGCAATCAAGGATTGGCATCTCTAGGGTGGACTGCAGGTCCCAGTAATCCCCCTAAGCTGTAGAGGGATCTTGAAGCCAGATGTACATTAACTGGCACCCGGTCTCAGCATGTTCACTGACTGGCGGGTTGGACTCCAGCAACGGTAACAGCAACATCCGCAGACTTTCAGTAGCTTGTTTGTGCCTCTGCTCCTCTCTCTCGGATCCATACCCCTGTCCCTTTTATAATACACAGAACCAGTGGGTCGGACCCAAAAAAGCCCGCCAAGAAAGAATCGGTAAACATAATTAACACTAATCCACCTGGCTGAGGCAGCATAAAACTCTACCTGTCTACAGGTTGACTTTAGGATTAGGGCTTTGCTTTTTCCTGTCAGTGCTTCCTCCTAATGACTGGAGGTATTAAGGCTGATTAAGGAATAATTAAGCAGCAGGAGAGGTACAGAAAGCATAGATCCACAGAACAAATGAAGCAGAGTCAGGGAGATGCTTTTCTGCAGGTCCTTAGGTACAGCTTTCTCTCCGGCAAGGAGAACAGTGATCAGCACACTAGTGGCATCACCAACTCTCATTTTAAAGTTCACTGAGACTAGCAGTCTGAGGCAGCTGTACCAATCAATGATCTCTAAGCCTTCGAACTGAGACATGCTTCTCTTTTGAGGAGCCGATAATGAACTTTCAAAGTTGTCTGGTAAATACTGTTTGTTCCAGGGTGTCCAAACACATTCAGAATTCCGAGTCATTGAGGATAGTGAGCTTTTTGTTTTAGTTTTTAAAGCAGTTGTAAAGGCTGGAATTTTTTTTCTAAAATAACAAACATAATATGCTTATGCTTACCTCTTGTTATTGCACAGAGCTGCCCTCTTCTAGGGTCCCCCACTAGCTCCTGCATCTACCACCATGATAAACCGTGGACAGGCTCACTCCCGAGCTGGGCTGTGTGCGTTTATAGACACACACAGCATTGCTCAGCCCTGCTCCCTCCTCACAGGATTGCTTGATAACAGCAGGAGCCAATGGCTTCCACTGTTCCCTTTTTGCCTGTGAAGAGAGGAGAGTGCTGGATCAAGATAGAACCCAGGTAAGTACAATGGGGGGTAAGGGAGCGATACTACTAATGGGATATTTTATACCACTAAAACAGGGAATGCATTAGGCCTCATGTACACTGCTTCTGATAAACAGATGTTTAGGAGCAGTTGGGAGTTTTTTCAGCAGCCCCTGAACTCTCCTCTGTGTTATCTTAGCTGTCCATGTACACTGAGACATTTATAGTCGTTTAGAAGCAGTTGAGTTTAGTGTCATTTTTTTTAAAGCAAAGTTTACAGGCATTTGAAATGCCAAATGCTTGTTACAGCATGCAAACGCGTCTAAACACGATAACTTGCTTTTTTAACCACTTAAGCTCCGGAGGATTTGGCTGCTCAAAGACCAGGCCCTATTTTGCGATTCGGCACTGCGTGACTTTAACGGACAATTGCGCGGTCGTGCGACGCTGTACCCAAATTAAATTGACGTCTTTTTTTCCCCACAAACAGAGCTTTCTTTTGGTGGTATTTGATCACCTGTGCGATTTTTATTTTTTGCACTATAAACAAAAAAAGAGCGACAATTTTGAAAAAAATAACAATATTTTTCACATTTTTTTATATCAAATTCTCAAAAAAAATGTAAAAATCAAAATTTTTTAACATTTTAGACCAATTTGTTTTCTGCTACATATTTTTGGTAAAAAAAAATCACAATAAGCGTATTTTGATTGGTTTGCGCAAAAGTTATTGCGTTTACTAACTACAGCAAAGATTTATGTCATTTTTATTGGTTTTATTTAAACTTGTAATGGCGGTGATCTGCAATTTTATTTGAGGGACTGCAACTTTGCAGTGGACAGATCGGACCCCTGACTGACATTTTTTACACTTTTTGTGGTACCAGTGACAATACTACAGTAATCAGTGCTATAAATATGCACTGTTACTGTAAAAATGACACTGGCAGGGAAGGGGTTAACTTTACTGGTGATCAAGGGGTTAAGTGTGTCCCTAGGGGCGTGATTCTAACTGTGGGGGGGCATGGCTTGTGATGTAATCACACATCACAGAGACATACAATCCTACATAGCAGGATCGCATAGCCTCTGTGATTACTTCAGGGAGAACGACAGACGGCTGTGTTTACATCAGCCGTCTGTCTTTCTCCCTCTCCTGCGGAAGATCGCGAGTGGCCGGCAGCCATCGGAGCCGCCGGTCACACGCGCTGGCTCCCCAGGGAACGAGCGGGAGCATGCTGCCGGCAGCGCGCGCTCACCCCCTACAGGCTCATGGGCGAGCGACGTACCCCTACGTCACTTTGCCTGTAATCGGCTGAGTGCCGCAGTAAATAGTCGTTAGGCGGTCGGCAAGTGGTTAAGCGTTTTGTTTATAGGTGTTTTCAATGGGAATACATTTCTGACCATTTTACAATGTAAAAACGCTTCTAAACGCAAATGCCGCTAAACGTGCTAAAACATGGCATGTAAACGCGGCAAAACGGACATTTTTAACTCTCGGTTACTAGCTGTCAAGTTCCAGCATTCGGGAGAGGTTTTCAAACATTCCGTGTACATGAAGCCTTAAGGTAAAAAAAATATTTAGTGGTCTTCTGGGAACCGACTGCTCCCCACCATACACGTACCAGTTGATGTTTACCACCCAAAACCATTATAAAGACCTCTACAACACACCTACTGAGTGATTTTGGTAACCTCTTCTTTCTACATTCCCTGTTACGGGGCTTGCATTATATTCATATATTCTTGTTGTCGAGTATACTTACACTCCAAGATTGTTTCTCGCTATGTTCTTTTTGGCCCTTATGGCCTCAGGCTACTGTAGAGTGAATTAGACATTTGACTCTTTGTATTGTACAATGTGATTGAGAACGCCTTGATGAAGCCTTTTCTGCTTCAATGTCTGTACTTGTATACCTAAAAATGAATAAAAATGTCCTCTTTTTTAAAAAAAATAAATAAAAGAGTGTCCTTTCTGAGTAACTGACAGCTGTATGTCGCCCACCTCAACCCCAATACTGACAATGGTGTGTGGGCTGCATCTGACTGTCTCCCTCTGTATTGATGTTTGCTGGTCAAGTTGGTACACTTTTAGTTAGACTTGGTTCACACTAGTGCAGTAACATTTTGATCTGATTTTCAATGCAAGTTTGTAGAGCAGCTGCAGTGCTGCTGCACCTGCTGGCGTCCTAACAACAGTGTGTTGTCGCTGCTGTCACTGGGGGATTCCCCACTGACAGCAGAATGTAAACACAAAAGGCGACATACAAAAAAATAAAAAACTTCCAGTTCCGGCGCTACATGGGGAAGGAATGAGCGCCCTGTTCTCCCGCTGAGCCTGCCAAAAACCCGCCTAAAAATACAGCCCAGGGACCCCCTTTTCGGCCACTGGAAAGTAGGCACATACCAGCCTGGACATGGACAAATTTGTTGAGCGCCCGCGGTCTCAGCCGGACCTCGCACCCGACAGACATGGAGCCACTGAGCAGCCGGCAGACTCCATCATGGCCGATGCACCTCCGGGAAACAGACACACTGAGGTGAGATCTTCCTCCCCTCAAACACTGCCACACAGTATATGCCTGCAATCCCTACAGGAACGGCAGATCCAACATATGCAAGGATCGCTGAGGCAGTAGCAGCCATTCTTTCCCCCACCATCAGGGCTGCAGTAGAAACTGCCATGGCACAGGGGATGGCCCAGATACACAGGAAGCTGGGCTCACAGAAACGACACATCCAAGAGGCTGAGCAGAGAATTTCTTCACTAGAAGAGGAAGTCCCGCAGAACAATGCTGATATTCATACACATGAGGGGGCTCTCCAACTACTGCAGGATACAATTGAGGATTTAGAGAATAGATCTAGGAGGAATAACCTAAGAATAATAGGTGTTCCTCGATCTAATAAACCTGATTCCCTACTATCACTGAGCTCTTCTTTATTTAGGGATAAACGCACAATGCCAGTTGAAAGGGCACACAGAATGGGCCCACCGAACGAATTGCGGAAATCTCCAAGGCCAGTCATAGTCTGCTACCTGAACTATGCCGACAAACACCAAATACTGCTAAAATTTCGGAAACCGCGCTCATTACAAATTGAGGGTCAAAATTTGCTTTTCTTTGCTGATTACTCAGCGGAAGTGTCCCGGAAACTGAAAGCTTTCTTGAAAATTTGCACCGCTTTATACCAACAGCGCATTAAATTTTCATTGGCATATCCAGCAGTCCTACGCCTCACAACACCAGAAGGCAAAACAACTGACTTTTCATTCACCTTCAGAAGCGGAAGACTTTTTAGCTTCCAATAACTCACCCCTCAAGGATTCCACCTCCCCTGCTAGGAAGGCGACTTTGTCCCACAAAGTGCAACTGAGCCCAAGTAAGGAAACCTCTAAGAAGGTCAAATATGGTTCTGCACCTAATTGTAGAATGATCACCTGATCCACTAAATTGGAGCCTAGCCCCCCCCCTCCCCCTTAAGAAGTTACTACTGACTTTCTCAATACCTCCCATGTTCTAATCTCTGTGGTTTTACAATTGTACAGCATAGGTGGTACTCTCCCTGTTCTTCTCTACTCTGTTTGAAACAAAAGTCTGATGACATGTTCTATTGGTTGTTTATGTTCACATTTGTCTTAGTTTTGTTAATGGAATTACAACTTGAATCTGTTATAGGCTAAACCGGCATATCTACTTCTGGGGTCATTACAGGTTAAATTATTTTACTACAAAGAATCTACCCTGTACCACACACTCATTTAAAAGAGATGACTCTGGCCGTAAAACCTCCATATGTCTAAGTTTCCCCTCACGAGATATTCAAATTCCCAATATTTGTGCTACAAACTCCCCAACGGCAAGTTTCTTTTAGGACACCACAAAATGGCTATTACAAAACCCGACCCCATTACACATAATAGGAGGCGACTTTAACACAGTCATGCACCCAGATGAGGATCGTAGATCCCGCAAAAGCAAAAATACCGGCTTTGACAAACCACCATCCTCTCGGGAGTCCCTACTCTCTTCGATGACATACGCACTCAACATGACCAACATATGGCGACCAAGTCATCCTACTGATAGGGAATACACATTCTATTCCTCTCCACATGACTCACTAGCCAGACTCGACTATCTCGAAGACTTCATACGACACATACACACAACCTGGGCCGACTACATTTCACATAATCAGGAACATACGAATGACCCGATCCTGCTCTGGGAGGCGGGTAAATCTGCCCTCTGGGGGAAAATAGTTGTATATACAGCCTCATTCAAAAAAGTCTTACTCCAGAAGTACAAACAAACAAGTGCAGAACTACGTAAAGCACAAAATGATTTAGCCTGCTCTGACTCACCAGAACACATAAAAACCTGGTAGTCAGCCAAACGCCAGTTTGATTTGTGGGCAGAACAACTAGAGAAGATTAAATGTTCGCATTTGGATGTGCAACTACACCGTTATGGTAACCAGATTAATTACACTCTAGATTAATAAGAGGCCCCCCCACTCCAACACATATATTGTCTTTCAAAGATAGAGCAGGTCAACACACACAGTAACCAAAGGAGATCACTAACATACTGGAAGACTACTATGCAAAGTTATACTCAGCAGACACCATAGACCAAACAGATGCCCTATCCTTCTTGGGAAATATATCACTACCCACTCTATCGACCCCACAACTAGAATCTTTAAATGCACCAATTTCACCTGAAGAAATAACCACCACGATTAAATCAGTTGCCAATCACAAAGCACCAGGACCAGACGGCTATACAGCCGAATTTTATAAAACTTTATAGAAAATAGTGGGTGGAACCAAAGAAAAAATAAATTAGAGTACCAACATCCCTATAAATATACAAGGAAAAAGATATGGAATGTGGGACTTTAACAGTACTCAAAAAAGTTTTTTAGAAAAAACATCACATTTTATATATAAAATAATTTTTGCTTTTTTTTCATATAATTTCGTAAAACCACAATTACATCAAACAAGTTCTTTGTGTCTCGACAAAGATGTAAATATACATTTTATTGTACTTCAATTTCCGACCGCTTTCACCAAATTAGTTTCTTCAGGGAAATTAAGACGTATAATGTATGATTACTGAAGAGAGAAACATACATATGAGATAATTACACATATTATACATTACATAGTGGTGTGTCATTAATATAAAGGCCAGAAAGTAATTCAATGCAGAAAAAAAGATAGGGGAGCCCATACCTGAAGCATGGAGTCCCATTTTATTGTGGAGCAGGCTGTGAAATGTGATACGGGTCTAGTTCCTAAGACTCAGCAAAATCAAGCAACAAGATAGCCCCACCTGCTGGGTCTCCCACGGAGGGGATATTCAGCCCCAAAAAGACAAATTAGAACTGCCTAAAAAAACCTGTCAAAAATATAGACAATAGTGGGTGTTTATTTTCCTAATTCAATTCCAAGATTTCATGTTTGTTCAGCTATACTGTGTATTAATACTGTGTTTATACTTTTAAACTTCTCAATAAAAATATATTGAAAATGAATACATAAATAAATAAATAAAAAAAACTTGTGTGGATCCACCCCCCTCTTCAAGACCCAAGGGTTTGGTATGGAATTTAAGTGTATCACCTTCCTAGGTAGGTTCTAGAAGAGAGACTATAGTTTTGGGTCTTTCTGCCTATCAGAGAGATTTCCAGGTAAATTTATATTGTGCTCTGCCTACCAGAGAGCAGGATTCATTGGTAGGGTCTGCTCAGGTGCAGCTCAGCGTGTCTGAAATGTTTCACACTGGTCCAATAGGGAGGCATATTGGAAAGTGGGAAGAAACCTGACAAGTGAGGGCACAGGCATTGTTACAGCCCTGGTGATTGGCAGAGGAGAGTGCATTGGTGCATGCTGGGTGACTGTATAAATGCCAAGGGCACATGTGCTCGGGGTCTTCGGCTGGAGAACAAGGTCCCAGAGGGAGGGGGCGGCTGCCCCTCCTCCGTAGAAGCTGTCATGCTGCCTCTGTGGTCGACCTGAGGGCCTGAGAGTCAGATAGGAGCTGAACTCGGATGTCCTGCAGAGCTGACTGGAAGGAAGACACTGAAAAGGATCTGATTCTGCCTGTCATGTGAGGGCCATCCCTTCAGGGGAAGAGTCAGTGGATGGGTGTCACTAAAGGGGATGCTAGAGAGTGTCCTGAAGATAAAGTAGTTGCATCAAGTCTGCTGCTAAAGAGAGCAAGAGGACTTAATTCTTCTATACAAGTGGCAGTATGGTTAAAGCAGTGTGTCTGCTTCCACAAGTTATCAGGTGAGGCCAAGTGAGAGTTGTCCTTATCTACTGTAAATAGTTCAGTTGGAGTATCCACAATAAATATAAAACTCAAACACCCTGGACTGTTTATTGAGTAATGAGCAAGCGGGAGTAAGGAGGGATACCGTATATACTCGAGTATAAGCCGAGTTTTTCAGCACATTTTTTTGTGCTGAAAACGTCCCCCTCGGCTTATACTCGAGTCAAGGAAAAAAATGTCCTCTCCGACGGGTTTAAGGTTTAAAAATGGCGCCGCCCGTCGCATACATGTTACCGCGCACGCGCCGCCGCCGCTCGTGGAATTTCGGCTATTCCCGGCGCCGCTCGGGAGAGGCCGGGAATAGCCGAAAGTATACGAGCGGCGGCGGCGCGTGCGCAATGACGTGTCGGCGCCGGGCGGCGCCATTTTTAAAATGAAGGTGCCTCTGGAACAGGTAAGTGAAACAGCTTCACTACCTGCCATGGGCTGCGGGCACACTACGAGGGATGCAGTGCTGCGGGCATGGTCCACATGTACCATGTCCACAGCACTGCATCTCCTGTAGTATGCCCACAACCCCGGATCCTCTAGTACCATGCCAGTACCCTGCAATCTCCTGCACCATGTCAGTACCCTGCAATCTCCTGCACCATGCCAGTACCCTGCAATCTCCTGCACCATGCCAGTACCCTGCAATCTCCTGCACCATGCCAGTACCCTGCAATCTCCTGCACCATGCCAGTCACCCTGCAATCTCCTGCACCATGCCAGTCACCCTGCAATCTCCTGCACCATGCCAGTCACCCTGCATTCTCCTGCACCATGCCAGTACCCTGCATTCTCCTGCACCATGCCAGTCACCCTGCATTCTCCTGCACCATGCCAGTCACCCTGCATTCTCCTGCACCATGCCAGTACCCTGCATTCTCCTGCACCATGCCAGTCACCCTGCATTCTCCTGCACCATGCCAGTCACCCTGCATTCTCCTGCACCATGCCAGTCACCCTGCATTCTCCTGCACCATGCCAGTACCCTGCATTCTCCTGCTCCATGCCAGTACCCTGCATTCTCCTGCTCCATGCCAGTCACCCTGCAATCTCCTGCACCATGCCAGTCACCCTGCATTCTCCTGCACCATGCCAGTACCCTGCATTCTCCTGCACCATGCCAGTCACCCTGCATTCTCCTGCACCATGCCAGTCACCCTGCATTCTCCTGCACCATGCCAGTCACCCTGCATTCTCCTGCACCATGCCAGTCACCCTGCATTCTCCTGCACCATGCCAGTACCCTGCATTCTCCTGCACCATGCCAGTCACCCTGCATTCTCCTGCACCATGCCAGTCACCCTGCATTCTCCTGCACCATGCCAGTCACCCTGCATTCTCCTGCACCATGCCAGTCACCCTGCATTCTCCTGCACCATGCCAGTACCCTGCATTCTCCTGCACCATGCCAGTACCCTGCATTCTCCTGCACCATGCCAGTCACCCTGAATTCTCCTGCACCATGCCCGCTGCCCTGCATTCTCACCCTAGGCTTATACTCGAGTCAATGATTTTTCCCATCTTTTTGTGGTAAAAGTAGGGGTCTCGGCTTATACTCGGGTCGGCTTATACTCGAGTATATACGGTATGTGAAAAATTCCCTTAGTGACTGTCTGCAGGTTATCAGAGGGAGACCCAAGAAGTCATCACGGGGACAGTGCTACAAAAGGGAAAAAATAGTGTGGCCTCTGATCCATAACGGACCGGTATCCGAGCTTGCAGCCCCCTCCTGAACTGTACCAGGCCCCATATCCTCACCACATCCTACAACCTAGCCCGGTGGGTGTAGGGGTGCCGGGGGTAGCTTATCGGAATCTCGAAGCCCCCCTTTAACAAGGGGGCATAATTTATATATGGACTTTTACACATGCAGGATTCGAAGTATTATTGATTATTAACATTTTAATTGATGCACTGTACTGTACTATATGAATTTGATTCATGAATGATAATGTTATTTACCACTTAAGGACCAGGCCTATTTCTGACACTTGTTGTTTACAAGTTAAAAATCAGTATTTTTTTTAGACAATTACTTAGAACCCCCAAACATTATATATATATATATATATATATATATATATATATATATATATATATATAAATATATTTTTTTTTAGCAAAGACTCTGGAGAATAAAATAGTGGTCGTTACAATATTTTTTGGCACGCAGTATTTGCGCAGCGGTCTTTCAAAAGCAATTTTTTGGGAAAAAATAAATTTCACTGCATTAAAAAAAACTAAACAGTAAAGTTAGCCCAATTTTTTTCTATAATGTGAAAGATAATGTTACACCAAGTAGATAGATACCCAACATGTCATGCTTCAAAATTAGGCATGCTCGTAGAATGGGGACAAACATTGGTACTTAAAAATCTCCATAGACGATGCTTTAAGATTTTTTTTTAAGGTTACTGGTTTAGAGTTACAGAGGGGGTCTAGGGCTAGAATACCTCACATGTGTGGTTTGAACACCGTTTACATGTGGGCGCAACTTGCGTATGCGTTCGCTTCTGTGCGCAAGCCTTTTATTTTATTTTTTTACACTGTCCCTTTAAAAAATGTTTTTTCTTTTATCACTTTTATTCCTATTACAAGGAATGTAAACATCCCTTGTAATAGAAATAAGCATGACAGGTCCTCTTTAATGCAAGATCTGAAATCAAAAAGACATCAGATCTCAGATCAAAAAAAAAAAAAAACGGAATTTTTGTAAAATCTTACCTGTAAAATTCCTTTCTCTGAGTCCTCCGACAGTCGCCCCCTCTTCATATTCGTCACAATGGGGTTATTGACCTTTGCTCCGTAGGAGTAGCTAGGCAACAGAATATGTTAATATCAAAGCTTTTAGCATACCCCACCCCTAGGGGGTGGTCCCCTCAGTCAATACCCTCCTGCTTCCTGCATTCCTACCTCAGTTTCAGTAGTATAGCAGTAGAGTACACAAACAAACCCCAAATGAGGGGCGGGGGCGGCGACTGTCGGAGGACTCAGAGAAAGGAATTTTACAGGTAAGATTTTACAAAAATTCCGTTTTCTCTTACGTCCTCCGACAGTCGCCGCCTCTTCATATTCGTCACAATGGGGACGTCCCAAAGCAGTGTAGACATGAGGGGTGGGAAAACAGCAGCCGCGCCTAAAGCAACGCAATACCCACATCAGAGAAAGGAACCTTACCAAAGGAAGGAAACCAACTGGGCAACATGAAAAAATTTGCTCAACAGGAGCAACAACCCAGGAAAACAAATAACCTAGGGATAAAAACATCCTAACAGCCAAGGGTCCAAGAAAAAACAGGGAACCCTAAGGCACTGCCGCACAAAGAACCTTGCGGCCAAAGGAAGCATCAGCCGATGCCTGAACATCCACTTTGTAGAATTTTGAGAAGGTGTGAACGGACGACGAAGTCGCCGCCTTACACACCTGGGCCACAGAAGCCCGATGATGACAGGCCCAAGACGTACTCAGAGATCTTGTAGAGTGCGCCTTCACAGGCATGGGGGAAACTTTCCCCTTCAAAGCATAGGCCTGTTCAATGACCTGTCTGATCCATTTGGCAATGGTAGAAGCCGACGCCGCCATGCCCTTCCGAGGCCCCTCTGGAAGGACAAACAGAGAATCCGTCTTGCGAAAGGATTCCGTCGGTGACAGGTAAACCCTGATCGCCCGAACAACATCCAAGGAATGCAAAGCCACTTCCTTCGGATGTTTAGGCTTTGCGCAAAGCGAAGGCAAGACAATGTCCTCATTGAGGTGAAATTCCGAAATCCTTTTCGGAAGGAAAGACGGGTTAGGTCGCAAGACCACCTTATCCAAGTGAACCACCAAATACGGAGATCTGCAGGACAAAGCAGCCAGCTCCGACACCCTACGAGCCGAGGTGATTGCCACCAAAAAGGCGACCTTCTTGGACAACATAGACAACGAGATCTCCCTGATTTTTTCAAAGGGAGCATGTTGTAACACGGACAGAACAAGATTCAAGTCCCATGGAGGCAAAGGCTCCCTCCTAGGAGGGACCAGATGCCGTACCCCTTGAACAAAGGTGCCAACCAAAGAATTAGACGCCACAGGGCATTGAAAGAGAACGGCCAGAGCAGAAATCTGACCCTTAATCGTGGCCAACGCCAAACGCTGGTCCACGCCCGTTTGAAGAAAAGCCAACACTCTTGATACCGAGTATGAGCGAGAGGAATACCCCCTGGACTCACACCAAGCAAAATAGGCCTTCCAAGTACGGTAGTAAACCTTCCCCGAAGAGGACTTTCTAGCCTTGATCAAAGTGTAAATGACCTCAGGGGAGAGACCCCTATCCTTCAGGATCTTGGTTTCAACAGCCAGGCCGTCAAAGCCAGCGACTGTAAAGCAGGATGGAATATCGGTCCTTGAGACAGGAGATCTTCTCGAAGAGGCAGACGCCACGGAGCGTCGACCGCCAGATTCACGAGATCTGCATACCAAGACCGGCGAGGCCAGTCTGGTGCCACCAGAATCACCGTTTTCGGTTCCGAGGCCAACCTGCGAAGGAACCTGGACAGCAGCTGAATCGGTGGAAAGGCATACAACAGGCGATACTGATGCCAGGGCGTCACCAACGCGTCCGAGGCGTCTGCCCGAGGATCGCGCGTCCTTGCCACGAACCTTTCCACCTTGTTGTTCAGACGAGACGCGAACAGGTCCATATCTGGGGACCCCCACTTCTCGCACAACATCAGGAAGACATCCGGGTGAAGGGACCATTCTCCCTGGTCCAGGGTCTGGCGGCTCAGATAATCCGCCTGCCAGTTCTCCACCCCCGGAATGTGAACAGCAGATATCGCCGGGACGTGCGTCTCGGCCCAAGATAGAATGTCGGCTACTTCCCGAGCCGCTCGGGCACTCCTGGTGCCCCCTTGGTGGTTGATGTAGGCCACCGCTGTGGCATTGTCTGTCTGCACCCGAACCGGACGGCCCTGCAGCCTGTCCGACCAACGCCGAAGGCAGAGATTTATCGCTCGCAATTCCAGAATGTTGATCGGAAGGGAGGACTCCCCCTCCGACCAAGTTCCCTGGGCGGACAGAACGCCCAGAACACCACCCCAGCCCGACAGGCTGGCATCCGTGGTGATCACTGTCCACGAGAAAGGGCGAAAGGACTTGCCCCCCGACACCGCCGGGGACTGGAGCAACCACAGAAGTTCCCTTCTGGTGCGATGACTCAACGAAATCTGGAGATCCAGAGACTGCGGTCGTCCGTCCCACCTGGCCAGAATCTCCCTTTGGAGACCCCGCGTGTGAAACTGGGCAAAGGGTATCGCCTCGAAAGCCGAGACCATCAATCCCAGACACCTCGTGCACGTCCGGAGGGACGAGCTCTGAACGTCCCTGAGGGACCTGACTTCTTCCTGAAGCTTCCGGAGCTTGTCTTCCGGCAGGAAGACCTTCGCCTGAACAGAGTCCAGGATCATTCCCAGGTAAGGAAGACGAACAGACGGACACAGCGTCGACTTTGGAAAATTTATCGTCCAGCCAAACTCCTGTAGCGTCTGCATCGTGACGGACAGGTCGCTCACCAAACCCTGACTGGTCGCAGACCGAACCAGAATGTCGTCCAGATACCCCAGGACCGAGATGCCCTGGGCTCTCAATAAAGCCAGAACCGGCACAAGCACCTTGGTGAAAACCCGCGGAGCCGAAGCGAGACCAAAGGGTAACGCCACGAATTGGTAGTGATCCTCCGCAATGGCGAATCGAAGGTACTTCTGGTGACCCTCGAATATGGGGATGTGAAGATACGCATCCTTCAGATCGATAGAGGCCATGAATTCCCCCGGAACCAGGGCAGCCACCACTGATCGCAGGGATTCCATGCGGAACTTGCGAACCTGCACAAAGCGGTTCAGAGCTTTCAAGTCCAGAATCGGACGTACCTTGCCCTCCTTTCTGGGCACAGTGAACAGATTGGAATAGAACCCCCGAAATCTGTCCCGATGAGGCACCGGAACCACCACTCCCTGAGCCCGCAGGTCCCACACCGCCAAGTGCAGATCCCGCAATCGCTCCGGAGACAGCTGAAGATTTGAGGGAAAAAATCTGCCCGCCGGCCGAGAGAGAAACTCGATCTTGTATCCAGATCGAACGATTTCCTGAACCCACCTGTCCCGAACGCGGGCCAGCCAGGGTTGAAGAAAACCGAGCAAACGTCCCCCCACCCCAGAACTGGGTGAGGGCGCCCCTTCAGGCCGCATTGTTATGGGCAGCGGACCCGGACTGGCCGGACTTCTGCTTACCTGCCCACAGTTTTTTCTGGGAGCCTCGTCCCTTGAAGGGCTTGCCCTTATAGTGCGACCGAAAGGCACGAAAGGACCCTGAGAGGGCCTAAACGAAGTATTCTTCTTACCGCGAACAAACTTAGTCTTGTGAGTCTGGGGCAAAAGAGTACTCTTACCCCCAGAAATACCCTTTATCAGAGTATCCAAAGATTCGCCAAAAAGGCGAGAGCCCGCGTAGGGCAAATTAGCCAAAGTCTTGCGAGAAGATTGGTCAACAGACCAACATTTCAGCCAGATCAGGCGACGGTTCAACACCGCCACACTCTGGAGACGCGCAGCCAAAGGGACCATATCTAAGTCCGCATCACACAAGTACATGACACCCTGATGAATCTGATCCACCATAGCCAATGTTGATGGCGAAGCAGAGTCAGTCACCAGGGTGCGCCTGAGCACCTGCGTCCAATCGGCAATAGCCTGGGCAGCCATAATGGAAGCAAAAATAGGCTTCAGCATAGAGCCCGCAACCGTATAAGAGTGACGGGCCAGAGACTCCAATCTCCTGTCCGTAGGGTCCCGGAACACCGGGGTATCCTCCGCAGGGATCGCAGTGGATTTATTCAAAATCGCCACCGCGTGATCCACCTGAGGTGGCACACACCAACGCTCATCAGTAGCCGGTGTAAAAGGATAACGCAGCTTGAATCTACTCGGCACAGCAAAAGGCTTCTTTATATTGCGCCATTGCTCATCAACAGCGCGCTGAAATTCTGTAGAGCAAGGAAAAACCTGCGACATTGTGCGTTTCCTTTGCGTCCCATACGAGGACATCAAAACAGGAGGACATGGCTCATCCTCCAAATGCAGCGTTTGCTTGATAGAAGCAACCAACTCATCCATGAGTGCAAGCTCTTCAGACGAGCCAGGGGGAGAATTATCAACCCCTTCCACCTCAGCCTCCCCTTCAGACCCCGCAAGGTCTAGATATGAGCGAGACCCTGAGAAGGGCACTCCAGCCATAGCATCCCCATCGCCCTCTGAATCAGAGGAAATTGACACTCTGGGCCTTTTTGTGGATCGATCAGTCACCAGCATCTGCACCTGAGCAGCTAATTTAGCCACAATAGTAGCCAGATCAGCCCCCTCGGGGGAAGCAGCAGCCCCTTGGCCCCCTACCAAGGAGGGGGGAAACTTGCTTTCCTGAGAATCCATGCCCCAGTAGACTTAGGAAAAAAAGGAGTACTGCCCCTTTAAGATCGCGGCGAGCGTAGCCCACCGCACTCACAGAATACACTGACCCCCACAGGGATAGGAATACAAGGCAAGGAATACAGGAATATGGAAAGGTAAAACCTGGAGGGATCACACAGGCTGCTGCACCGATCGCTGTCCCAGAGGAAAAGGAAGTGATGCAAGAATGACCGCCCCTATGAAGCCTATGTAAAGGCTACACAAACATGGCCGCTGGCTGAGGCTCCATAGGCAGATACAGAAACAGCGCTGACATGAGGCCGGATCGATCGCCGCCAAAATGGCGGCGCTTGGCGCCAAAAAACGCCGCTCTTTCCACACAGGACCGGCCACCATAGCTTGCTGCAAAAAAATGGCGGACCGCAGCAGCGGTCGCCGCACTGTATGTTTCAAAAACTTTGCACAAGCATGTCACACACAGCATACAGCATGTCTCACAGAACTCTCAGCCTGTTACACAGAGCAGAGCAGGAGAGCCCCCCCCCCCTCTTCAGCCCACAGAAAGGCAGCTAATACTGACAGGGAGCTCAACGTTTTTTCACAGACATGCAGGGTCCCACAGTCCCAGACTGACACCCAAAACAGACAGGTCCCCACACAGAATACACTTACCATCCGGATGGCGTGGGGAACCCGCACAAGCGATCAAACAGCTGCACTAGGGACAGGGAGAGTCGCAGCCAGGACGCAGTGGAACTGCGGTGCGAAACCGCAAAGGGCGTCCGGTGAGGTAGCCACCTCACCGCAGCATCCCTGCAGCGAACAGGGATGGGTCGTTCATATATGCCAGGGAAACCTGAGCTGAACGCTCAATGGCAGGCTGGGAAGCCACTGGCCCTGAACCCCGGATACCCAGGAAGGCCAGCCCGAGACCCAGCTCCGCATGATCATCTTCATCCGAAGAACTAAACTAATGCTGAAAAATAACAGCCAAGTAAAGAAGAGAAAACACTTGAAATAAAATCAAAAAGAGAGAATAGAGGCTGAGACGGAAATCCCAGCACAGGATAAGCCTGCTAACTCCTGAGCTAGACAATTGAAACTGAGGTAGGAATGCAGGAAGCAGGAGGGTATTGACTGAGGGGACCACCCCCTAGGGGTGGGGTATGCTAAAAGCTTTGATATTAACATATTCTGTTGCCTAGCTACTCCTACGGAGCAAAGGTCAATAACCCCATTGTGACGAATATAAAGAGGCGGCGACTGTCGGAGAACGTAAGAGAAAAAGTAATTTTTTTCATAATGAAAAAAATGGGCCCTTTAAGGCCTTTGGGAGGAAGCAACATATGATGTCGCTCTGGTCCTCCAAAGCCCTAGAGTCGAGTGGGGGCCAGTTTTCCCTCACTCAACTTCCTGCCTAGTACTCCATCGGACTGGATCGTTTTCCCCGCTATCGACGGCTCTGGTATGCAGTGGGAGGAAGGGGCACCTCTCCCGCCGCCATAAAAGTGATCCCGAGGCGAATCCGCCGCTGGGACCACTTTTATGTGAAAGAAGACCGGCCGCCCAGTAAAAAAAATACTGGGGTTTGGCAGCTATCTGTTGCCATAATCCCTGTTATTTAACGTCAAAATAACAACATAAAACAACGGCGGGCGGGAGGTCCGGAAGTGGTTAAGTTATATGGATTTTTTAGTACAATATTGCTTAATTTTAGGGAAGAGGATCCCCATGGGTCTGAAACCTGCTGAACCATGAGCTGGAGGCTGAAGGTATAAAATTCCCCAAGCAAACAAAAACATTTGTAATCAATTGAATTATTAAAAAAAAAAAAAAAAAACACAATTTTGATCTGCATGATTGAAAATAGTTACATACAAATAGTTGGTAAGGTTGAAAAAAGACATTGATCCATCCGGTTCAACATGAGTGTGTGTGTGTTTATGTCACTACTGTTTTCCATATCCATGTACATTGTGTTAGCTAAGAAGCACATGTAAAGGCTTTTTGAATTACAGTCTCCACAGACACCGCCAACTGTGGAAGGGAGTTCCACATCCTTACTGCTCTAACAGTAAAGAACCCCTTGCACAGTTTAAGATTCAACCTCTTCTCGTCCAAATTCACTGGCTTCATGTGGTCGTGTGTCTTCTGTAGAGACCTTAATTTAAAGTTTTCTCATAATGCACAATTTAAAGATTTGTATATTATGATCAAATCCCCTCTTAAGCACGTCTACTTCAGGGAGAATAGGTTAAATTTTTGTAGCTGTTCCTCACAACTGAAGTTTTCCAGTCCCCTTATTAGCTTTGTTGCCCTTCTTTGGACTATTCAAGTTCATTCACATTCTTCCTGAGAATTGAGTTTTTGACAAGCCCTTTATGTCCAAAAGTGGGCGGCATACTCAAGATATGGCCAGACTAGAGTTTTGTACAGTGGTAGAATGAAAGTTTTATCTCTTGAGTAAATACCCTTTTAAAAGCATGCCTAAAGTCTACTAATCTTGCTTGCAGCAGCTTGGCATTGCATGCTATTGTTGAGCCTGTGATCTCCTAGGACCCCCAGATCCTTTTTTATTCTTGATTCCCCCAGAGTTTCTCCTCCCTAATAAGTAACTTGAATGAATATTTTTAGCTCCCAAGTTCATTACTTTACATTTTTCAGTTTTAAACCTCATCTAGTTGCGCACTTCTCTATTTTAGCCAGGTCTTCTTGTAAAGTTGCTATATCTTGTTGTGAAGTTATTGCCCTGCTTAGTTTTGTATCATCACCAAACACTGAGACTGAACTATTTATTCCAACCTCTATATCATACTTACATAGTTTCAGTTAGCTTGGTAAAAAAAAAAAAAACACACAAGTCCATTTAGTTCAACCAATAAAAGGAAAAAAAGAAATGGTAGAATCCTATATACACAATCCTATACCTACAGTCGATCCAGAGGAAGGTAAAAAAAAAAAACCCAGCAAAGCATGATTCAATTTGTTCCAGCAGGGAAAAAAATTCCTTCCTTCCCATCAGTGCCACCTATAAGTGCCCATCAGTGCCGCTTATCAGTGCCACCAACAGTTCCCATTAGTGCTGCTTATGAGTGCCCATCAGTGCCGCCTATCAGTGCCCATCAATGTTGCATATCGGTGCCACCTATCAGTGCCCATCAGTGCTGCATATCAGTGCCGCCTATCAGTGTTACATATTAGTGCCTCATCATCAGTGCCCATCAATGCCACTTCATCAGTGACTATCAGTGCTGCCTCATCAGTGCTCCTCAGTGCAGCCTCATTGGTGCTCATCAGTGCAGGAAAAACTTACTTATTTACAACATTTTTAACATAAAGAAAAACTTTTTTTTTTCAAAATTTTATGCCTTTTTTATTTGTTTAGCAAAAAAGAAAAAACCCAGAGGTGATCAAATACCACCAAAAGAAAGCTCTATTTGTAGGTGAAAAAATGTTAAAAATTTTGTTTGGGTACAGCGATGCATGAACACGCAATTATCATTCAAAGCGGGACAGCGCCAAAAGCTTAAAATTGGCCTGAGCAGGAAGGGGGTGAAAGTGGCCTGTATTGAAGTGGTTAAGGGAAACTCCATGCCAAAATGGGGGGGGGGGGGGCACGCTGTTTTTTTTTGTTTACATTCTGCTGTGAGTGAGGAATACCGCTGACAGCCAGCAGATGAGTTGTGGATGTTAAGGATGCCAGTTAAACAACCAGCTATTCTGATTTCTGAATATACAACAGGAATGCCGAAGATATAAAGCAAATTCCGAAAACAAATTGGTCCAATATTGTGTCAATGGACCAATTTGTTTTCGGAATTTCAGAATTTGTTTTGTGTTTTTAGCATTGTTTTTTCAGCATTAAAATATTTTTAAAAAGCACGCCAAAATGAAAAAAAAATGGCGTGGGATCACCCCCAAAATACATACTAGACCCTTATCCGAGCATGCAGCCCGGCAGGCCAAGAAAGGCCCCCTCCTGAATCATACCAGGCCACATGCCCTCAACATGAGGGGTGCTTTGGGCAAAGCACCCTGTCCCCATGTTGATTGGAACAAGGGCCTCTTCCCCACAACCCTGGCCTGGTGGTTGTGGGGATGTGGGTGGTGACTTATCGGAATTTGGAAGCCCCCTTTAACAAGGGGGCCCCAGATCCCGCCCCTCCATGTGAATGAGTATGGGGTACCTACTCATTTATCAAAAAAGTGTAAAAAGTAAATAAAAACGCAACAACAGTTTTAGACAAGTCCTTTATTAAAAAACCAAAAACACTTTTGTGTGAGTTCTGCAACCAACGAAGGCTCCTGCCACCTGACAGTTCTTAAATAACTAAGGGCGGATCCACAATGCCACAAGGGGGTCGGGTCATCCTATGACTACATAAGGTAACCCCACCCTTAGTTATTTAAGAATTTTTAGATGGCGGAGCTGACAGATGGCAGGAGCATTTTTTTTTTCAAGTCAGCAGGACGGGGGAACTTTTTTTTTTTTTTTAATAAAGGGCTTGTCAAAAAGAACACTTTTTTGGTGAATGAGTAGGGGAACTATGTACCCCATACTCATTTACATAGAGGGGCCAGGATCTGGGGGGGGGGCAGGGTTGTGGGGAAGAGGCCCTTGTCCCCATAAACATAGGGACAGGGTGCTTCGGGGGGGGGGGCAGAGCCCCCCTGCCCCAAAGCACCCCCTCATGTTCAGGTAATGTGGCCTGGTATGGTTCAGGAGGGAGCGCTCGCTTTCCACCTCCTTTCCTGGCGTGTCGGGCTGCATACTCGGATAAAAGTCTAGTCTGGTCACAACTTTTTTTTTTTTGGTGTGGGGTTCCTCTTAAAATCCATACCAGACCAGAAGAGATGTTTTTTTTTCTGAATTCTATAATTCCAGCATTCTTTTGTTTACATTCACCTGTCAGCAGGGAAGCCCGCTGACAGCTAATGAGTCATCAGTTGTTAAGGACACGTCAGCCGGCCCACTCCTTAACAACCAGCTATTCTTCACACAGAATTTGAATTAGTCGATCATTTTTCGACCAATCCGAACTTGAATTGTTCTGAAAATTTGGAATTCGTTAGACAATTCGTTAAACAAATTTCAACTAAATTCGTTACTATTTTATACGGAGATCTCGGAATAACCAAAATTGTCCGAATCACATGTTTAGTAAAGAGTGCCCCATTGTCCTCTGTGATGACCTTAAAGTGAATATCTTAACACCAAGTTCACTATATGGACCATATATGTATTTATACGTGTTGCTCATATCCTTCCAAGAGAGAATAAATTTGGTTCCTCTAATCTTTCCTCATAGCTGTGCTCCTCCATGCCTCTTATCAGTTTGGTTACTCTTCTCTGCACTTTCTCCAGTTCCTCGATACTCTTTTTGTGAACTGGTGCCTAAAATTAAACTGCATATTCCAGATGAGGTCTTACTAATGATTTGTAAAAGGGCAAAATGATATCTCTCTCTCTCTGGAGTCCATAACGCTCCTAATACAAGGATTTTGCTTGCTTTAGAAACCGCTGCTTGGCATTGGGTGCCATTGTTAACCACTTGCCGACCGCCGCACGACTATCTACGTCGGCGGTCAGCCCCTCACAGGCAAACTAACGTAGGGCTACGTTGCTTGCTTGTGAGGGTCTAGGGAGCGAGCGCGCGCCCCCGGAGACGCGCTCCCGCGTGGTCACGGACACCCCCGCGCGTGTGACCAGCGGACCCGATGTCCGCCGGCCACTCGGCGATCGGCGGGGGAGAGGGAGAATGTCAGGCAGCTTGTGTAAACAAGCTGCCTGTCATTCTCCTCGCTGCAAAGACACTGATCACATGGATCTACTATGTAGATCCGTTGATCAGTGTCCTTACAGCTGAAGCCACAGCCAATCACAGTAGAAAGCACGCCCCTAGGGACACACACAGCCCCTCCCTCCCAAATAAAGTTAACCCCTTCACTACCAGTGTATTTTTACAGTAACAGTGCATATATATAGCACTGATTACTGTAGAAATGTCACTGGTAACCCCAAAAGTGTCAAAAATGTCAGTCAAGGGTCCGATCTGTCCGCCGCAATGTCGCAGTACCGCAAAAAAAATCGCAGATCGCCGCCATTACGCGTTAAAAAAAAAACAACAAAAATGACAAAAATCTTTCCCTTTGTTAGTAAACGCGATAACTTTTGCGCAAACCAATCAAAATACGCTTTTTGCGATTTTTTTTTACCAAACATAGGTAGCATAAAACAAATTGGCCGAAAATGTTAAAAAATTTTGATTTTTACATTTTTTTTTAAGGGAATTTCATATAAAAAAATGTGAAAAATATTGTTATTTTTGCAAAATTGACGCTCTTTTTTTGTTTATAGCGTGTGATCAAAAAATCGCACAGGTGACCAAATACCACCAAAAGAAAGCTCTGTTTGTGGGAAAAAAGGACGCCAAATTCGTTTAGGTACAGCGTCGCACGACCGCGCAATTGTCCGTTAAAGTCGCGCAGTGCCGAATCGCAAAATACCCCCTGGTCGGAATGGGGGTAAAATCTTCCGGGGCTTAAGTGGTTAAGCTTATAATCTATGAGAACACCCAGATCCTTCTCCACCATTGATTTCCCTAGCTGTTGTCCTCCTAATATGTACTAGTATGTGTGATGCATGCATATTTTTAGCCCCTAAGTGCATAACTTACATTTATCAGCATTAAACCTCATTTGCCATATAGTTGCCCAATTAAACAGTGCATTGAGGACAGCTTGTAAGTTGGAGACATCCTGTAAGGACGTTATTTCACTGCATAGCTTGGTGTCATCTGCAAAGACTGAAATGGTACTTTTAATCCCAGACTCTAAATCATTTATAAATGATTTGGGTTAATAAAGTTGGAATTATACAGTATCACGCTATGTGGTTTCATTACTCTGCTTACATGCACCATGGTATGCTGATTGGCTCCTGTACATCAATGTGAGGAGAGTGTCCCATCCAGGGTTTGCAAGGCTCCGGAAGTGTACTAGGTGTTCTTGGAGTGAGGATAATCTCCCATCCAGGGTCCAAAGGATCTGAGGATCTACCATCTCCGAGTTTGTTGTGGCATTATTGGCTCATACCTATTGCCCTCTGGTGAGTCTATTACCATAAGGCGTGCACAGCGGTGAGGTGGAGGCTTTTTTTCTGTGGTTCGGATGTACCACTGTGGATGATCTGCATCCTTGGACTGTCACTCTGTATATTTTTCCTTGGATTGTGTGCATGAACTCTTCACATATTTACCCATTACAGAGACTCTATGCATTGATTTATGTTTTTGTGCATGAATTATTAGCGCTGCTAGTGTACTGTTTTGAGGTGGAGCTGTTTATGCTCTTATCACCTTTTATAATACACCTTCTTTGCCATTTATACATATATTAAAAAGAAAGGGGTACACCACTGATAACCTTAGACCATTCGAAGTAAAAATCATTACCCATGGAAGTTTTCAATGCTGCCAGAACGGGGGGTGCTCCACCAGAGTCTATGTCCAGGGCCTGCATCGTTCTCCTGCTTAAACCTGGGAAGTCTGAGACGGACCCCGATTCCACCAGCACCTAAAGAAATGGGCAACTTCTAAGCTCTAAGGAAAACCAGGCAAACCAAGGCAAATAAAAGAAGAATTTCCTGGGGGAATAACAGGAGGAAAAAGGAGACAAAAAGGACTCTAATAAAGGGGCTCTGCACTGACCTGAGAATACAGTAAGGGACTAAGTTGGTAAAGAGGAAAAAAAAAGTAAATCTACCCCCAAAAATAGCATCAGGTGCGGTGAGTGATCTCTCATTTTTTTTCCATTTTTTTTTTTTTTGGAAATGATGACCTGTTTCCTGATGAACTGAACTTTCGTCCGTACTTGCACCCACACCAGTTGCATCATAATTAATAAATAATAGTGGCGGAGCGTGGTCTCGGCATGCAAGCGTGAGGACGCACCGGCTCTGAGCTCCTGGCTTACCACCTCTAACTTCACACTAGCAGCGGCTCTCGGGGAGTTTTTTCACCCCCAGTGGGATGCCTCCAATGCGGCGACAATCTCCCCAGCCTCGGCGGACCCCTCGGCCACGCTCTAGCTCCATAGATTCCTTCTTCTCGGGGGGGCCGCCGCGCAGGACCTGAACATTCCAAGATGGCACCGGACCGTGGTGACCAGTCCTCCCACTCGGTCTCACCGATCCCCTCACCAAGGTTAGTGCTGACCGTACCACTTCCACCCTCATCCCTTGGCTCATCAGACAGCCATAGTGGGCATGATGACACGGAAGGCCTCCTGGCCTGCAAGGACTTACGTTCTCATATTTTATCTCTCCCCACCGCGGCTGACCTGGACAGGTTTCCGGAGTGGATGGAGAGGACCCTGCACCAGGAACTTGATTTACTGAAGGCCGAGACTACTCACCTGGGGAACAGGGTTGAGACTGTGGATACTAGGGTGGACGATATTATTCCCACAATTCAGGCCCTGAGTGAACATTGTAAGGCACAGGACAAACGGATTGATTCCCTGCTAAACCAATTAGATGATTTTGAGAATAGGAGCCGCAGAGGGAACATCAGAATCAGAGGCCTACCAGAGGCTACCTCACACAGAGACATAGTCCCTACATTGTAGGGCATTTTCAAACAGATTCTGGGACACGATGCCCCGGACCATATTGAAATTGACCGTGCCCATAGGGCCCTGAGACCACCCTCTGATGACCTGGACAAGCCATGAGACATAATATGCAAATTGCATAAGTACACCGTGAAAGACCGCATAATGTTTCATATGCGGAGTGTCTCTTTTGTGGGCACTGAAACCCTTGTTGGAGACTCTCCGTGACGCAGACCTCACCTACCGTTGGGGCTTCCCGTTTAGCCTCTCTGTTTCCAAGGATGGCAAGCAACATACTCTGCGCGATAAAGATGATCTGCTACATTTCCTGACTCAGTTCGACCTCCCGCAAGTGGACATACCGGACTGGCGCCCCTCCCTGGATATTTTGCTGCCAGCCTGCACTCCCCCCTGGCAACTGGTCCGCAGGAAGGGCAGGAACCGTCCACACTCCAGGCCTCGGCGCCAGGACCCACAGGCGGAGGCCCCTCATGGACGCACCTGATCTGAGGACTGTCACTTTCTGCTACCTTCAGAACTACCGTGTACCACTTGACTGTCTTAAGGTCCTCCAACCCTGCTGCTTCCGAGCCTATCTGCTACAGTAACTAGACCTGTTTTTTCCTTTGCTCTTGCCCACACTGGTAGCACCCTTCTGTCCTTTCACACATGGAACTTACCATTTGCACCCATCCTCACTGAGCCTAGCAGCTCCTAATGTACTTTTCCTCTAGATCACTGCACCCATCTGGGTGCGGTGGACACTGAGGTATGGATGCAGGATGTCTCATGTTTGTTGCCCTACCTCTTCCCCCCAAATTTCTTCTAGCTGGACTCAGTCCTTGACCCCCTTTTTTCCTGGGTCCCTGGGCAGCCCGGGCGTCACCCTTCTCCCCCTGCATCTTTTCGCGTGGGGGGGTTGAGACGAGATGCCTGGCTTGCCTTCACCTTTTTTGTGGTTGTGGGCCTGCTCCACCAGCCTGTGGCGTTTATCTTTATTCAGTTTGATGGTATGTTTTTGATTGTTTCTTTACCATTTTTATGTGTGGTGTTCATGGCTTTCACTTATTTTGCTTTGTCTCCTCAGTGTCACTTGTGCCTTGGTCGGCGGTCCCTGTGCGCCTCTCTCTCACTCCCTCTGGGGCGGTGCTGGTTGTCCTTTGAGTACTTCACGTTATGGCTCCTCTAAAGGTGATATCTTATAACATCCGTGTTCTGAGCTCCCAATGCAAGCGACGTAAGTTGTGGCTCGAACTGAAGAGACTGGGGGCCCAGGTCCTTCTTTTGCAGGAGACTAATTTTTGCTCCCAATCTGTGCCTCGACTCCCCACCAATTTATACAGTCAGTGATTTCTCAGCAACTCCCCCTGCTTAAATTTGGGTGGTGTCACTATTGCCATTCATAGGGATTGCCCTTTCATACCAATAGATCACCACTCTGACGCCCAAGGCAGATATCTTTTCCAGAAGGGCACCGTATACCACCACACAATTACTTTTGCCTCCCTTTACACTCCAAACTCAGGGCAACTGACTTTTCTGGACTCTGCACTGGAATCACTGTCCTCGTTTTCACGAGGGGCAGCTGATCCTGGGCGGAGACTTTAACATGTGCTTGGACCCCCGCGTTGACACTTCCATCGGTCACTCAATGCACTCTTTCGCAACTCTTAGACACTTCCAGAGGACGCTCCACTCCCATAGACTGATAGACTGTTGGCGACTGTTGCACCCATCCACGCGGGACTACAGTTACTACTCGGCCACACATAACGTATACACACGCATAGACCTTCTCCTGGTGGACCAGACCTTCTTGGAAACACTAAAAGGCACACGCACTCTTTCGGACCGCACGCCCATCTCCCTCTCCCCTCTGTCCCAGGGGGCCAGACCCTGGACTTGGAGATTGAATTACAATCTCCTCAATGAGATGGTTGCATTTCAGAAAGTCTCTGACACTGCTTCGCATTATTTTGCGGAAAACACTAGTGACAAAGTGACGCCTTCTTCTATCTGGGAGGGACACAAGGCGGTGGTGCGGGGGAAACTTATCTCACAAGGCGCCCGCCTTAAAAGGGAACGCACGGGCGAGCTTCTCCACCTTTTGGGACAGCTCCTCAAGGTGGAACTGACCCACAAATGCCTATTGACAGATGAAGCTCTGTTAAAGCTTCAGAAATTGCATGAGGACCTATCGGCCCTGCTAGAGGCCCAGATACGCAGACGCCTACGCTATATTTCCCATAAATTTTACGAATTTGGCAACAAGTGCGGGCGTATGTTGGCTAGAGCGCTGAGACGCCAACATACATCCACACATATCCCCAAAATTCAGACGGCCATCCCCTTGGAGGTTTTGCGGGAACGATATGGAAGGTTCCCAATGGACTTTTGGAGGTACTGCCAGCTCCATCACTTCCTGCACGTTTGTGAGGGAGTGGGAGAGAGACCTACAGTATAGTTTTTCGGAATCCCAAATGGACCATATGTTTCAGTTGACACACCCTAGCTCAGTGGACACGAGGATGCAGGAGAAAGGATATAAACTAATGACTCATTGGTATAGAGTCCCTACACGCCTTGCTCAGATTTACCCTGGTCTGTCAGACCAATGCTGGAGGGCTTGTGGACAGCGTGGCACTTACTTGCATGTGTGGTGTGAGTGCCCCTTGATACAACCCTTCTGGCAGGATGTCCGTGCCCAAATCCTATCGATCCTTGATATAGACATACCCAATGTGCCACTGCATTTTCGGCACCTCCGTTCCTCTAAGTCATTGCAAAAAGAGAGTCTTTCCACACCTCCTAAATGCAGCCCGTCGCTTGATTACAATATATTGGAAGAGACAACAAACTCCGGACCGAGCTGCCTGGATAAAAATGGTTAACAACATTATGGACGCGGAGGAATGGATGGCCAAATCCATAAATTTTATGATAAATGGGCGACTTAGATGCACTACACATAAACTACTACTGGGCAGCCTTGATTTTGTAACTGCAGAATCTCCCTTGCCACCTCTATGTTTTTCCTGCTGCCTCTAGTCCATCCACCACCCTTTGAATCCCTGCTGTGGAGTCAACACCACCTGTCATGTAACTAGACCAGTTACCGCTTTTCAGCTGGTGCTTTTTGGTGGATTTGTGATATTGTTATCTGAGGAGCCATGACACCCGTTTTTCCTGTTTTTTTTTTTTTCTCTCTATTTCCCCTAGCCCTGTCTCCTTCAAGCCTACTCTCTACTTTCTCCCTTTCTTACTCCTTCTCTGCTTCCACACACCTTCCTCTTTCCACCTGGAAACTTCTTTCACTGCCAACCCTGCGTGGGCTGTAGCCGGCATATACTGGAGCACTGTTCCCGTCATCTGGCCTATTTGTATGACATGTTGGTTTCCCTATTCTGCCTTGTTATTTATTACTTACCTATACTGTTGTTAATTTCTTTGTTAAAAATAAAATAAAGATTACTTAAAAAAAAAAAAATAACAGTGGAGGACCACCGAGATTCCTGTTAAAGAGATAAAATAAGAAAACGCACGGAAGTGAAGCAGACAGAGAAGGTTTCAAGATAAGGGGTAAATCTGGGAGAGGGGGCAGAACAGTAAAATCAGTCAGTGCCAGTCTGGGGACTATAATGAAATATATGTCACAGGATGGGAACTTGGAAAGACCGACTTCAGAAAGTCAATTGGGGGCTCATGGGAAACAAACATCAAGAAACAACAAGAGCGTACCAGAAAAGACTCAAGTAGAGAAGAATACCAGTCAAAAACAGGTCTGGCCAAAGAATTGAAAAACACTTAATTTGGTTATGTGCGTTTTACTGTACTGGCTTAGTTATTCCACACTCTCCTCTTACTGTTATCTTGGAGTTGCTACTATACATGACCCTCTGATATTGTCAGTTCCACCGAGCTGCTTCTACCCGCGCTTAGGGACAGTGTTAACTTTCTGTGGCTCTAATGCTTGTTCATTGGTTTGATACCCCATGCTGTCAGTTTACGTCCCGACTTATTGTGTCTAACTTGCCTATTTTTGATATACAAGTATTTTGTTCTTACACACTTTGTATTTATTGTTCTGCTTAATAAAGAATTTGAAAAAAAAAAACAGATCTGGCCCATTTGCCTACAAAATCGGAAATGGCGAGCATGTTTGCTAAATTAGAACTATTAGAACTATCTTTCTCAGATATGGCAGCACTACATAGCGACCATAATCAGCTAGTAGCAATGCCCTCTCTTGTTCTCCAAACCACTCCCCTACATCCTAAGATTAGGAAGCATATTGAGCGTAGTAGCTCAAAATGAAATAAAAGTGGATGGAAGGATGAGGGGGAGAGAAGAAGAGTTGGAGAAGGAGAGAGAATATGATGTCAATAAATATTTTTACATATAACGTACAAGGCTTAAACACCCCAACAAAGAGACATAAGGTCCTCAGGAAAATTAAACAATACTCTGCAAGTATCATTTTTTTTTACAGGAAATAAATCCAGAAAATATCTTGCAAGAATTAAAAAAAAATAAGAAATCAATGAATTTTATAGGGAAAATGAAAAACAGAAAAGGGCAAATGGTTTATTCAACATCAAAAATTGCATAAGTTTTCCAAAACTATTATAGTTCCTTATACTGGGTAAGATTAAAAGGACCCCAGGAAACAGAAGTAAAAAGATAAAAAACAGGAATATATTAAAGTAGCAAATCTACATAGAGTACCAGCAGAAAAGTTAAGTTGATTAGAAGAACCAATAACGAAAGAAGAAATCGAATTTGCGTTAAAAAACACAGCAACGGGGAAGAGTCCAGGACCTATTGGGTTCACTATTCGTTACTATAAAATCTTTAAAGAATTATTAATTCCCAAATTCGGGTAGGCGAAGGAAAGGCGATGAGAAAAGTGCCATTGCAAACACATGAAATAGTAATACCTATAGAGGGAAAGGACATGACTTTGTGTTCTAGTTACAGACCTATAGCATTATTAAACACAGATACAAAACTATATGCAAAATTATTGGCCAGTAAATTAAAAGAATTAATGCCTGAATGGATCTACAAAGATCAAACAGGATTTATACAGGGAAGAGAAGGAAAGTATAATGGAGTAAGAACCGTGCTTCTGTTGCAAAAAGTAGAGGGAAATGGATCCCCAGCACTACTCCTGTCAATAGATGCTGAAAAAGCATTTGACAGGGTAGACTGGGGATTTATGTTTAGTACGTTGGAAACATTGGGGCTGGGCCCAAAGATGCTCCAACAGATTAAAACATTATATAATCAATTAGTAGCCTCGGTTAAGGTAAATGGCACCCTGTCAGCACCTTTTGAGATCCACAATGGAACAAGACAGGGATGTCCGCTCCCCCCCCCCCCCCCCCCCCTGCTATTTGAGCTATCATAGAGCCATTACTGGCTACAATATGGAACAACGACGATATAGAAGGAGTTAAGATAGGAGAAGTTGAACATAAAGTGGCGGCTTACGCGGACGATATGTTGTTTTATATATCAAAACCAAGATTTACATTACCAATTTCAATAAAAGAAATGAAAAGATATGGTGAACTCTCAAAATTAAAAATCAACTCTGTGAAATTCGAAATTTTAAACATAAAAATGAATAAAAAAGAAATATTGGCTCTAAAAAACTTTTTCCATTTAGTTGGGGGGAAAAAAGATCTAAAATATCTTGGGATAAAAATAACCCCATCTTTAAAAAACCTCTACCAAGCAAATTATATACCACTCCTGAACTAAATCAAAGTAGACATAAAAAAATAATAACTAAACCACTCTCATGGTTAGGATGGATTAACATGGTAAAAATGGTGATATTGCCGAAAATGAAAATCCTATATAAATTTCAGATGTTACCAATATTAATCCCACAGTGGTATTTCAAATCATTGAATGAAATGATAAAAGGCAGATTCTGCCGCACAGCATTCTGGGAGTGGGTATAAATTTGAGGGGAGCACATGACGCAAGGTCTTTGGCGGGAAGCGGAGTCCCAGGAGGGAGAGTACGGCTGTCTCTCCTCCTGTCAGAGGAATCGTGTGTCCCAGGCGGCATGCCTGAGGTAACAGAGGGCTGAGCTGCAGAGAGGATCCGGTGTGCCGAGGACCAGCGGAGCAGAGAGGGGTCCAGTTTCAGGAAAGCATTCCCAGTTTGTAAGTACTGTAAACTGCCCCTGGGGGTCTGCCTAGAGAGAGGATACCACTCCAGTGAAGGTCAAAGGGATCCAAGAGCTAGCTAGCCAATGCAGGAGCAAGTGTAAAGGGGGTGCCGGTGTTGACCCTGAAGTGCAAAGGGGGGTGCCTAGTGAGAGGACCCTGAAGTGTAAAGGGGGTGCCTAGTGAGAGGACCCTAACGTGTAGAGGGGGTGCCTAGTGAAAGGACCCTGAAGTGCAAAGGGGGCACCAGCGGTTGGGCCCTGAAGTGTTAAAGTGTACAGCGTGCAGTGTACAGTGTTGAGAGTTGCAGCAGCACAAGCAGTTACAGAAGCTACCTCATTCAGGAAGGACTGGAGGGAGCAGTAGCCAGGACTTTTGAGCTAACCAGAGTGTCAAGAGTCAGTTCTCAGCACAGTCCAGGACTTTTGAACTAACCAGTGTGTCAGAAGTCAAGTTCAGAGCACAGTGCAGCAAGTCAAGCGCCACCAAGCATTGGTCGGCATCCAGCCGGCGTCAAGACAGCACTAACAGGCATTTTTCTGCAAAGTGTCCCAGTTGTACCTAGTTGAGCCAGAGGAGTGTCCCACTCATTCCCTTCTCCCATCTATTATATCAAATAAACAAAACAAACCAAAGATGCTGGACTGGTCTTTGACTCAAATCTCACACTTGGGTATTCAGCTTAAATGGGCTTAAGGTGTTACCGGTAACCATGGCAGACCCACATCAGGCCCAATGCCTTGAAATCCCGCTACACTAAAAACAAAGCACGGGGGGGGGGGGGTAGCGGCACTGGAATTGAAAAGATACTATAATACCACTGTATTATCACTAATGGTAGAGTGGACTAACACAAACAGCGATAAAGCATCGGAAACAAATGAAAACACATTGAGATAATATTTGGGTTCCACAGAAGTATAGAAAACTAGAGGTAAACACCCACCATTTGACTAGAAAAGTGTTTAGGATTTGGGATTATATACATTTAAATGGGATTATAACTCACATTTTTCACTCATGGGGACAAATTATTTTTTACCGGGAATCGGGACACAATTTGGGGAGTGGATTATAAATAAAAAAAGCACATGAAAAAATCATAAACGCAACATTTTTGCTTTTACCCCCATTTTTCATGAGCTGAACTCAAAGATCTAAGACTTTTCCTTTTCCTAAGACTAAGACTACACAAAAGGCCTATTTCTCTCAAATATTGTTCACAAATCTGTCTAAATCTGTGTTAGTGAGCACTTCTCCTTTGCCGAGATAATCCATCCACCTCACAGGTGTGACATATGAAGATGAAGATGCTGATTAGACAGCATGATTATTGCACAGGCGTGCCTTAGGCTGGCCACAATAAAAGGTCACTCTAAAATGTGGAGTTTTAGGGGCGGAGCTTGGCCGCAATCCGGAATGGCTGCCTAACCCGCGCTCTCAGCCGAACACAGAGGGGAACGGAGCTACTTCCAGTTACACCAGCCGCTGAATCACACACCTGGCACCCACATACCCTCAGGCATGTCTCGCAAGAAAGGGAAACAGCTCCAGCCCACAGTCTGACTGAATTCTTCTGTGGCTCCCAGCCTCGTGATACCCATGATGGCACTAGCTCTGGACACAGGACAGAAAGCTCCACACTGCCTTCTCAAACTTACCCAGACACACAGTGCAGCATGGACTGTTCAAGTCCTCCCAGCACTGGCAAGAAAGACAGACAGAAGAGAGCTACTTCCTCTCCCTTCAACTCTCCCAGCCACAAAGCTCCGGAAAGAAAAAAAAATCTTAAACTTTCATGACAACAATAGTGATATGGAAGAAGATACTGATGATGATCCTTTGCACACCTCACTAGCAGACCTCCCTACCTCAGATAAAGTATTAGAGAATACACCTAAACAAATGTTACTCTCCCTACAGAGAGGTATACACAAATCTATTTCCCACAGTCAACACCAAGTGGATGATTTGGGGGACCGTACTGATAAAGTCGAGAGGCAACTATCCGACTTCACTGAAGCATACAACGAATTAGTAGATGCACATCAGGAACATGAATCAAAGATACAACCCTTTCAAACCAAATTAGCAAACCTCTAAATCATTCCCACCAGAATAATCTCAAAATCCCTGGTATCCCTAAATCAGTGACCCCGCAAGATATTCCATCTTATCTTCAATAGCTCTTTAAAACCCTGATCCCGACCCTATCAGAAAGGGATTTGATCATAGATAGGGCGCATAGAATCTTCAAACCTCCCTATCTACCTGCAGATAAACCGCGAGATGTCCTCTCCCGCATACATTTCTTCCAAGCGAAGGACGGAATCTTACTGACAGCAAAAAATATGTCCACCTTTCCGGAGCCCTATATGCACCTCACAATCTACTCTGATATATCTGCTACCACAGGACAAAAAGAGAAGAGTGTTTGCCTTCATCATCAAAGCACTCTAGCAACAGAACATCCCGTACAAATGGGGTTGCCCTACGAAGCTCTCTATTACATACCAGGGCAAAACCACCATAATACTCCACCTGAAACAGGGGCTCAAAAAACTCCACAATTGGGGCCTAACACCTGCCCCTGACGCAGGTTCGTCCACCCAAAGATCTCCACGTACTATTAACAGGGACTGGCACACAGTGAACAATACCTAACTCAAATGGGACAGCTGAATAACTAGGCATCACAAGGCCGCTTTCTTTTCTTCTCCTCTATTCTCTTGATTATAATCCAAAGTTTCCCTCTGTTAGGCTGATTACCACATGTTTGGTTCTCGTAACTTAAAGTTCTTGGTTAACTGATAGTAGCGGTATGCTACTTCTCGTTCTCTCCTCCCCAGTGATACAATATGCTATGCATATTCTCATGTTCTGCTCTATCTCTCATTCTTTTCTCTCTTCCCTTGTGCTTTCCTATCCCCTCCAATTGCTTTCAGGTATGACTCCCTTATCAATACTAGTGCCTATGTTTTTGATGTTATGATACGTTGTGTAGGGACTCTCTCTTCGCTTATACAACGCAGCCCATGCACACTAGCATTTCTTGACCTCCCATATGTCAGTTAAAATAGTATCCTTGAACATCAAAGGGCTTAATAGCCCATTCAAAAGATCCCTATTGTGGGAAGAAGCTTTGGCGTCTAAATGCAACATTCTCTGTGCACAAGAGACCCACTTCTCGTCATCCAAAACCTCTGATGCACTCACCCGAAAATTTCCCCATTATTTCTCGCTAAGGCTAGAAGGCTAAGAAGAGGGGCGTTATGATAGCTATTAAAGACTCAGTCGCTTTCCAACTTCATGCTGTTGAATCTGACCCAAATGGTCCTTTTCTGATCCTATCAGCCTCTATAAAAAATTCCCCCATAACTCTGATTAATGTACTGTATAAGCTCCAAACTCCCACGCTTCGAAATTATATAAGACCTTTACCTCTGCTGAAGATTTATTTGACGTGTGGCACTGCGACCACGGCAACGAGAGAGACTTTACATACTATTCTTCTGCTCACGAGATATACTTCAAAAAAACGGAATTTTTGTAAAATCTTACCTGTAAAATTCCTTTCTCTGAGTCCTCCGACAGTCGCCGCCATCTTCATATTCGTCACAATGGGGTATTAGACTTTGCTCCGTAGGAGTAGCTAGACAACAGAATATGTCAATATTAAAGCTTTTAACATATCCCCACCCCAGGGGGTGGTCCCCTCAGTCTATACCCTCCTGCTTCCTGTTTCCTACTTCAGTTTCAGTGGAATAGCAGTAGAGTACCTAAACCCCAAAAGAGGGGCGGGGGGGGGGCGACTGTCGGAGGACTCAGAGAAAGGAATTTTACAGGTAAGATTTTACAAAAATTCAGTTTTCTCTTACGTCCCCCGACAGTCGCCACCATCTTCATATTCGTCACAATGGGGACGTCCCAAAGCAGTGCAAACATGAGGGGTGGGAAACGCAGCCGCGCCTAAAGGCAACGCAGTCTCCACATCAAAGAAAGTAACCTTACCAAAGGAAGGAAACCAGCTGGGCAATATGAGAAAAAACTTGCTCAACGGGAGCAATAACCCAGGAAAAAAACAAATAACCCAGGGATAAAAAGAAATCCCAAACAGCCCAAAGGTCCAAAACAAGGGACCCTAAGGAACCGCCGCACTAAGAACCTTGCGGCCAAAGGAAGCATCTGCCGATGCTTGAACATCCACTCCGTAGAATAGAGTGAAGGTGTGCACGGTCGACCAAGTCGCCGCCTTACACACCCGGGCCACAGAAGCCCCATGACGACAGGCCCAAGACGTACTCAGAGATCTGGTAGAGTGCGCCTTCACAGGCATAGGGGAAACTTTTCCCTGCAAAACATAGGCCTGTTCAATGGCCTGTCTGAACTAATTGGAGACGGCAGAAGCCGACGCCGCTACGCCCTTCCGAGGACCCCCGGAAGGACAAACAAGAATCCGACTTGCGAAAAGATTCAGACGATTGTAGGTAAATCCTAATCGCCCGAACAACATCCAAGGAGTGCAACTCCACCTCCATCGGATGTTTAGACTTCGCGCAAGGCGAAGGCAAGACAATGTCCTTATTGAGGTGAAAATCCGAAACCCTTTTCGGAAAAAAAGAAGGGTTAGGTCGCAAGACCACCTTAACCAAGTGAGTGACCAGATACGGGCATTTGCAGGACAAGCTGCCAGCTCCGACACTCTGCGAGCCGAAGTGATCGCCACCAAAAAAGGTGACCTTCTTGGACAACATAGACAACGAGATCTACCTGATCCGTTCAAAAGGACCGTGTTGTAACACGGACAGAACAAGATTCCAGTCCCAAGGAGGCAGAGGCACCCTCCTAGGAGGGACCAGATGCCCCTGAACAAAAGTGCCAACCAAGGAGTTAGATGCCATAGGACGTTGAAAGAGAACGGCCATCGCAGACACCTGACCCTTGATCGTAGCCAGCGCCAAACGCTGGCAACACCCTTTCGAAGGAAGGACAACACCCTAGACACCGAGTACGGGCGAAGTGAAAACCCCCTGGACTCACACCAGGCAAAATAGGCCTTCCAAGTACGGTAATAGACCTTCCCCGAGGAAAATTTCCTCGCGTCGATCAAAGTGTGAATGACCTCAGGGGAGAGACCCCTATCCCTCAGGACCTCGGTTGCAACAGCCAGGCCGTCAAAGCCAGCGACTGTAAAGCAGGATGGAATATCAGCCCTTGAGACCGGAGATCTTTTTGAAGAGGCAGACGCCACGGGGCGTCGACCGCCAAATGCACGAGGTCTGCGCACCAGGACCGGCGAGGCCAGTCCGGTGCCACAAGAATCACTGTGTTCTGGTTCCGAGTTCAACCTGCGAAGGAACCTGGACAGCCATTGAAACGGTACATCAGTCGCATACATCAGTCGGTACTGATGCCACGGAGCTACCAACGCGTCTGACGCGTCTGCCCGAGGATCGCGCGGCCTTGCCACGAATCTTTTCACCTTGCTGTTCAGACGAGACGCGAACAGGTCTACCTCCGGAAGACCCCACTTCGCGCACCACATCTGGAAGACATCCGGGTGGAAGGACCATTCCCCCTGGTCCAGGGACTGGCGGCTTCAGATAAACCGCCTGCCAGTTCTCCACCCCCGGAATGTGAACCGCCGATATCACCGGGACGTGTGTCTCGGCCCAAGACAGAATGTCGGCCACTTCCCGAGCCGCTCGGGCTCTCTTGGTGCCCCCTTGGCGATTGACGTAAGCCACCGCTGTGGCATTGTCCGTCTGCACCCGAACCGGACAGCCCTGCAGCCCGTCCGGCCAACGTGGAAGGCAGAGATTCATCGCACGCAATTCCAGAATGTTGATCGGAAGGGAGGAGACCTCCCCCGACCAAGTTCCCAGGGCGGACAGAACGCCCAGAACACCACCCCAGCCCGACAGGCTGGCATCCGTGGTGACCACCGTCCATGAGAGAGGACGAAAAGACTTGCCCCCCGACACCACCGGGGACTGGAGCCACCACAGAAGATCCCTTCTGGTGCGATGGCCCAACGAAATCTGGAGATCCAGAGATTGCGGTCGCCCGTCCCACCTGGACAGGATCTCCGCTTGGAGACCCCGCGTGTGAAACTGGGCGAAGGGAACCGCCTCGAAAGCCGAGACCATCAATCCCAGACATCTCATGCGCGTCCGGAGTGACGAGCACGGAACGTCCCTGAGGGACCTGACTTCTTCCTGAAGAGTCCTGAGTTTGTCGTCCGGTAGGAAGATCTTCGCCTGGACCGAGTCCAGAATCATTCCCAGGTAGGGAAGACGAATCGACGGACACAGCGTCGACTTTGGAAAATTTATCGTCCAACCAAACTCCTGTAGAGTCAGCATCGTGATGGACAGGTCCTCCTCCAGACCCTGGCTGGTCGCAGACCGAACCAGAACATCTTCCAGATACCCCAGGACAGAGATGCCCTGGGCTCTCAACAAAACCAGAAACCGGTGCAAGCACCTTGGCAAAAAACCATGGAGCCGAAGCGAGACCAAAAGGTAACGCCACGAATAGGTAGAGATCCTCCGCAATGGCGAATCGAAGGTACCTCTGGTGACCCTCGAAAAACGGGATGTGAAGGCACGCATCCTTCAAGTCGATGGAAGCCATGAATTCCCCCGGGACCAGGACAGCCACCACCGACCGCAGGGATTCCATGCGGAACTTGCGAACCCGCACAAAGCGGTTCAGAGCCTGTAAGTCCAGAATTGGACGTACCCTGCCCTCCTTCCTGGGCACAGTGAACAGATTGGAAGAGAACCCCCGAAATCTGTCCCGATGAGGCACCGGAACCGCCTGAGGGAAAAAATCTGCTCTCCGGCCGAGAGAGAAAACTCGATCTTGTAGCCAGAACGAACGATTTCCTGAACCCACCTGTCCCGAACACGGGCCAACCAGGGTTGAAGAAAAACCGAGCAAGCGTCCCCCCATCCCAGAACTGGGTGAGGGCGCCCCTGCAGGCCGCATTGTTATGGGCAGCGGGTCCGGACTGGCTGGACTTCTGTTTACCTGACACGGCTTCTTTTGGGAGCCTTGACCGTTGAACGGCTTGCCCTTATAGTGCGCCCGAAAGGCACGAAAGGACCCCTGAGAGGGCCTAAAAGAAGCATGCTTCTTACCATGAGCAACCTTAGCCTTGTGGGATTGGGGCAAGAGTGTGCTCTTACCACCCGTGATCCCCTTTATCAGTGTATCCAAGGATTCTCCAAAAAGGCGAGATCCATCATAGGGCAGATTGGCTAAGGTCTTGCGCGAAGATTGGTCCACAGACCAACACTGCAACCAAACCAAGCGGCGAGACAATACCGCCACACTTCCAAGACCGCATCACACAAATACATGACACCCTGATGGATTTGATCCACCATATCCAATGTTGCCGGTGAGGCCGAATCAGCCACCAGGATGCGTCTAAGCACCTGCGTCCAACTCGCGACAGCCTGGGCTGCCAGAAGAGAAACAAATAGAGCTTTTCGCATAGAACCCGTAATAGAATAAGTATGACGGGCAAGAGACTCCAGCCTCCCGTTCGTGGCATCCCGGAACACCGGGGTATCTTCTGCAGGAATCGCAGTGGACTTATTCAAAACCGCTACAGCGTGATCCACCGGAGGCGGTACACACCACCGCTCATCAGAAGCGGGCGTGAAAGGATAACGCAGCTGAACCTACTTGGCACAGCAAAAGGCTTGCGTATAGTGCGCCATTGTTCCCTAACAGCGCGCTGAAAATCATCAGTGCAGGGAAAGACCTGTGATGTCTGGTGTCTTTTCTGTGTCCCCCAAGCTGCCAGGGCAGCAGGAGGACATGGTTCATCCTGCAAACGCAGAGTATGTTTAAAAGAAGCAACCAAGTCATCCATGAGTGCAAGCTCTTCAGACGAGCCAGGGGGAGAATTATCAACCCCTTTAACCTCAGCCTCCACCTCGGACCCCACAAGATCCAGGGAGGAACGAGACCCCGATAAGGAGACCCCAGCCATAGTAGCCCCAGCACCATCACCCTCTGAACCAGAGGAAATTGAAAACTCTGGGCCGTTTTGTGGATTGAGCAGCCATAAGCATTTTCACCTGAGCAGCAAGGTTAGCCCCAACCTCAGCCAAATCCCCCCCTGGGGGGGAAAACAGCAGTCCCTTGGCCTCCCACCAAGTGGTAGGAGATTTGCTTCCCTGAGAATCCATTGCCCCCAAACAATATGCTGGAGAATAAAGGGTTAACTGCCCCTTTAACAAGCGCGGCGAGCGCAGACCACCGCACACACACACTAGCACAAGAAGACCCCCACAGGGATAAAAGCTCAACTCAGGCAAGGATATAGGGATAGAGAGGATAAAAAACCTGGATAGACCACTGCTGCTGCTGCTGCCTCGATCGGTGCGCCCAGGGAAAAGGAATGATGCAACTCAGGGCTCTCCATCAAAGCCTATGGAAGGCTACAAGAAAATGGCCGCCTGCAGTGTTAACATGCGGCCGGAGCGAGCGCAGCCAAAATGGCGCCCTCCACCTCAGTGAAGTGAAAAAAACACACCACATTATAGTAAAACATGGCGGACCGCCGCAGCGGTCGCTGTAATGTGCCCCAAACACGATATAATCATGCCCCACAGCACACAGCCTTTCACACATTCACAGTCTGACACAGATAGTGCAGCACAGCCCCCCCCTCCTTGCAGCCCACAGCATGCAGCCAGAGAGATAGGGAACTTAACAGTGTGAACACAGGCAGGGTTACACAGTCCCAGACTGACACCCCCCAAACAGACAGGTCCCCACACAAATACACTTACCTCCTAGATGGCGTGGGGAACCCGCACAGGCGAACAAGCCACTGCACATGTGACAGGGAGAGTCGCATCCAGGACGCAGAAAAAACTGGGGTTAAGAAACCGCACAGCGTCCAGTGAGGTAGCCACCTCACCATAGCATCCCTGCACCGAACAGGGATGGGTCGTTCATTGTGCCAGGAGCGTTACCTGGCTGAACGCTCGATGGCAGGCTGGGAAGCCACTGACCCACAACCTGCGACCAGGGGGATCAGCCCGAGACCCAGCCCGCACGAATCCTCTTCATCAGAAGAACTAACTAATGCTGACAAAAATAACAGCTAAGTAAAGAGAGAGAAAAAACTCAAACAAAAATCAAAAAAGAATAGAGAAAGGCTGAGACAAAATGCCCCAGCATAGAGACATCCAGCTACTCCTGACAAGCTAGACATTGAAACTGAAGTAGGAAACAGGAAGCAGGAGGGTATAGACTGAAGGGACCACCCCCTGGGGTGGGGATATGTTAAAAGCTTTAATATTGACATATTCTGTTGCCTAGCTACTCCTACGGAGCAAAGTCTAATACCCCATTGTGTCGGAGGACGTAAGAGAAATTACTTTATCAAATATTGGGGTCATAACCTGGTCAGATCATGCCCCCATTTCCATTGATGTCCTGCTCAGCCACACTTCGGATTCTCCAGGCCCATGGCGGCTTAACTCATCACTCCTGACCAACTCGCATTATAGAACTCAAATTGAATCAGAGATCACCTCCTTCTTCCAAACTAACAAGGAATCGGTCGCTGACCCAACCATCCTCTGGAATGCCCATAAGGTTTTCATAAGGGGCATTCTCATAAAACTCTGAGCCCATGAGAAAAGATGACACACGCGACAAATAACTGACATTACTGCCCAAATTGGACTACTGGAATCTCGCAACAAAGCTAAACACGACACCCGCCTAACAGATGAGATTTCTTCCCTTCGCAATCAGCTTAGCTCCCTTCTGCACAAAATTACGACTTCTACATTAGAAGATTACGCTTAAACTTGTATGCATTAGGTAACAAGCCCGGTGCTTTTCTGGCCAAGCAATATAAATGTTGCATAGCCGCATCCAAAATCCCATTCCTCACTGACCAATCTGGACGCAAGTACATCAATCCCACTGACATTGCGGAACAATTCCGAAACTACTATTGCGATCTATACAATCTAAAGAATTCTGCTCCTTCTTCCCCACCAAATCCTGTTGATATTCAGTCCTTCTTAAAATCCATTCAGCTCCCCACCCTGACACCCGACCAACTACAAACCCTTTCAGATCGGTTTGCTGAAGATGGAATTAGTAAAATTATAACCCAACTCCCCCTTCACAAATTCCCTGGTCCAGACGGCTTTTTAAATTAATATTATAAAACATTCACTTCCCACTTAACTCACTACCTCACAACCTCCCTAAACTACATTGCTGATAAAGAATCCTGCCCCACTGAATTCTTAGAATCCACCATAGTAACGATCTCAAAGCCTGGCAAGCCCTCAGACTCCCCCAGTAACTTTGGCCCCATATCACTTCTAAACATAGACACAAAAATTTACGCCAAACTTATCGCCAATCGTTTAGCAAAACTTACCCCACTTCTAATCCACCCAGACCAAGTTGGCTTTGTATCCAGTCGCCAAACCTCTGATGGCACTAGAAGAGTCGCCAACTTGATACAATGGGCGGAACATCAAAAAACTCCATCAGTGCTAATTTTATTAGACGCAGAAAAAGCATTCGACCGTGTACACTGGTCATATACTGTATACCATATCAACTCTATACACCTCCCCAACAGCCAAAGTCTGGACCTTGGGATTTCTCTCTATATCCTTCCCCATCACAAATGAAACAAGACAGGGTTGCCCAATTTCACCAATCATTTTGTCATTAATCATGGAACCACTTGCGGAGAACATAAGATCCCACTCTCAAATCACAGGCTTAAACATCTCTGACTCCCAACACAAAATAGGTCTTTACGCCAATGATTTTATCGAGGCCTGTCACATATTGGACTGGGAGTGTGGATGAGAACATGTATCATGGCCTTATACTCTAAGCCTACAGCGGCAGTGCGGATTAATGGATGGAGGTCAAACTTTTTTCAGATTAAAACATCCTTGAATCACGTTATGATATACACTTATGAGAGGAGTGTGGAGGGGACGAATTTCCCTCCTTTCTTTTTTTCCACTGTAAAGAAGTATCCATGGGAAGAGTGGGGGAGAAATACTTTATGGTTTGTAGTGGTGGAGGAATATTCACAAGAATTGAAATAATGATACTGATTTTTTATTATTTGAATTAAGTCACGGTATATTTACATATAAGAGTTTGGAATGTTGCAGGGATTCTCCCTTTTGTTTTTTGTTTTTTTTTTAATTGTTTTTTAAATTAAATTTTTCATTAATCTTTATCCTTGCTTTGGAGCCTTTATTATGTAAGATCCGGAAAGTTATGGAGATCACGGGCTTGCAAGTTGGTGGGGTTCAACATAAAGTAGCTGCATATGCAGATGATTTGATCTTCTTTGTGACAAACCCAAAGAAGGTGCTGCCACTGATTTTGGGGGCAATACGGGAATATGGAAAATTTTCCTACTTTAAAATAAATTTAGCAAAATCCGTTGCCCTAAATATATCCATTCTTCAGGATGTATGGAAGGGTTTGCAATCATCCTTTTCGTTTCAATGGGCAAGAGACTCATTAGTATACCTGGGGGTACATATTACTACAAATTTGAAAGATCTATATGGAGTAAATTTTCTTCCTTTGTTAAGGACCCTTAAAGTGGATATACTGAGATGGCAGACCCTTACACTAACATGGTTTGGGCGGTGCAATGCCTGGAAAATGAATGTACTCCCACGAATGCTTTATGTCTTACAGGTCCTACCAATAGAGATACCAGAAAAATTTTTCCTACAAGTTAAAACATTACTTAGATCTTTTGTTTGGGCCAATAAATCCCCACGGATAGGAATGAATACTTTATCCCTTCCTAAAAACAAAGGGGGGGTAGGCTTACCGGATTTAAAGCGATACCATAGGGCGCTACATCTTATGCGGGTTTTAGATTGGCATTGCAATTCTGCAACTAAACAATGGGTGACACTGGAAAATAACATCATAGATTGGCCAGTACCTATGGCTACATGGGTACCAATTTCAATAGCGGACCCCCTACATTCCCATCCTACGATTGGAACTACAATTAAGGAATGCAAGAAATTACAAAAAATGACGGAGGTTGCACCCTTAATTTCTCCTATGTTACCTTTGGTGGGCAACTCAGACTTCCCTCCAGGATGTACAAATGGTAAGATAAGAAATCTTGTTCAGAGTGGAAAAGTACGCTTAGTAGACATATGGTGCCAAAAGAAACCACCCACTCTGACGGAGATTATGGCCTGGCCGGGGGAGATCCTGGATGTTTTTACCGCTTATCAAATTAGACATTATCTCCTTGACTTACAAAAGCTGGGATATACCCCCCGCGCCTTGACGACATTTGAAACACTTTGTAGAGGAGGAAAACCTATCCCACATGCATTGTCTTATTTCTTTGCCCTATTGTCAAAAACACAGGGGGAGCAATCACTGTCATATATTCAAAAACGGGAACGAGAGTTTGAAACCCCCTTCAATCCACAACAGGTGAAAAGAATATTAGCTGTCGTTCATAAAGCTTCAATAGCAAATAAATATCAGGAGATTAGTTATAAAATTCTCTCAAGGTGGTACAGAGTCCCGGCGATCTTACAAAAGATAGATAAGAAAAACCCTGACAAGTGCTGGAGGTGCGGAGCAGAGGGTGGATCAATGATGCACATTTTTTGGACATGCTCCTTGGTAAGGGGTTTTTGGTCAGAAGTAGCGAAAGTGATAAAAAACCTCATCGCAGTCGAGGTGGGAGAGGATCCGCCACTGTGTCTTTTACATGCTACAAAGATGTCAATCGGGAAATACAGAAACTCCTTATTGATTCATCTGCTTAATGCGGCGAAAGCATGCATTGCGGCAGTATGGAGACAGAATAGCCCCCCAGCCCTACAAACATGGTTTTCCAAGGCCAATGAAATTCAACGAATGGAAACCTTGATGGCTGTGCATTCAGGTAGGGAGGAACGGACACGTAAATGCTGGCAACCGTGGTCTCTTTTCATGGGCACGGAGGAGTACCTACGGGGTCGGTCGGGGCAACGGAGAATAGGAGATGTAAGTTTTTTTTTTTCTCGGGGATGGATCAGTGCATGTTATTGAATTGCATATACAGATGTGTCTGGGAATCGGTGTTACTCAAACCCCTCCCTCCTGCACAAAGGGTGTACCCCTTTTTTTTTTTTTTTTTTAATTTTCTAGCATGATGGGTACAATAATATACTGTGGCTGGTGGTATTGATGAATCACTGAAAACTATTTAAATGAATAATTGGATTAAACATATCCTTGGATCACGTTATGATATACACTTATGAGAGGAGTGTGGAGGGGGCGAATTTCCCTCCTTTTTTTTTTTCCACTGTAAAGAAGTATCCATGGGAAGAGTGGGGGAGAAATACTTTATGGTTTGTAGTGGTGGAGGAATATTCACAACAATTGAAATAATGATACAGATTTTTTATTATTTGAATTAAGTCACGGTATATTTACATATAAGAGTTTGGAATGTTGTAGGGATTCTCCCTTTTGTTTTTTGTTTTTTGTTCCCCCCCCCCCCCCTTCTACCAGCGTAAATTAAATGTGTGTAGTGTGTTGGAGAAATATTCACAGTTATTGAAACAATGGTATTGAATTTATCATTAGAACTATTTATATATATGAGTTGGAAATTTTTTTTTTTTTTGGGTTGTTGTTAATGTAGTGTCGGAGAATATACACAAGTAATGAAATAATGGTACTGAATTTATTATTTTATTATTTAAGATATACACATATATATATATATATATATACATATGAGGTGGAATGTTGTGGTGGGGATTTTTTTTTTTTTCTGAGTAGGGAAAAGTGAAGGAGGGGGTTGGGTCATCTGAACAGATCATATGGAATGGATTATATGTAAAAGGGGTATGTACAATATTTATGTGTTTTTGTATAAATTGTAATGTTATGAAAAACAATAAAATATTTTAATTAAAAAAAAAAACTCTATACACCTCCCCAACAGCCAAAGTCTGGACCTCGGGATTTCTCTCTTTATTCTTCCCCATCACAAATGAAACAAGACAGGGTTGCCCAATTTCACCAATCATTTTCTCATTAATCATGGAACCACTCGCGGAGCACATAAGATCCCACTCTCAAATCACAGGCTTAAACATTTCTGACTCCAAACACAAAATAGGTCTTTACGCCAATGACATCCTTATCTTTCTCACAAATCCTCTACATTCCCTTCCTCCCCTGTGCAATCTCCTAGACCACTTTGACGCAATCTCCCTATACAAATTAAACCACTCCAAACCCCACATGCTAGCCGTAGGGCTCACCCCCCTCTTTCAAATGCCAAATAACGTCTGTCGCTCCTTTCTCATGGGCTCCTCTTGACACCTTGTCTTACCTGGGCATACAACTTACATCCTCAAGCTCCCATACCCCATTATTAAATTTTACAAAACGAACTGACACCCTACGAAAGGCTTGCACAAATTTTTGAACTGGAGTGTCGTCGTGGCCAGGACGCATATCTTTACCCAAAATGTTTCTTCTTCCACACATTTTGTATTTATTTTGAGCACTGCCACTTTCTTAAGCCTCGTACACACGCATCGAAAATCGGCAGGGAATTTTCGTCCGACGACCGATCTGCCGATTTTCGGCTTGTTAGTATGATGCTTCCGACAACCGACTGGTGTGCAGGCTATAAAATTTTTGTCCGCCGTCAAAACACGGCCGATTTTCGTGCAGTCAGTGCAGATTTCGACAGGGAAAAATCCAATGAGCAAGTCTGGGCATGCTCAGAGAAGAAAGAACACAAAGAAAGCAAACCAACACATGACATCACTTCTGAAGTAGAATTTTGTCGGGTGAGAAAATTCGTGTGCAGTCTAGGCACATTCCAACCAACAAAACACCACTCTGGACAAAAGACGGACGATCGGTCGGCCGATAATCGTTGCGTGTGTACGGGGCTTTACGCTCCAATGCAACTGAAAACTATACAGAGTGTTCTCCAGCAATTCATTTGGAACTCTAAAAAACCCTGCATCAAAGCGTCTATACTACATACCCCTGCAAAACTCTCTGGGATGGGAGCACCTAACAATTCACTATATTATAAAGCTACGGTCTTATCACAACTCAGACATTGGTGGAACCCAGCTTTTACAATTACTCTGGTCCTAAATTGAATGTGCAGCCTTACCCACTGACCCCAAACTATTCCTGAGTGCCAAATGGGTTCAAAGATTGCCTACTGCATGCATCCTGGACTTCACTAAAACAGGTCTCAAAGTTTGGAACTCAGTAATAGATGGATCCCCTTGCTTATCTGAGCATGCTTTCATTACTCTCCTACTTCGCTCATTAGAACCTCTCATATCTGATATCCCGCTACTAGATTGGGAAAGAGTAGGTATCTGCTCAATTGCCATCTCTACTCCTCCAACAAGCTACAATCCTTCCAACAACTAACCACCAAATAGTGTCTGAAATCATTAACCTTCTACAAATATCATGCTATCCAGCGTCTACCACCACATTCGGACTCTACCCTAACCAAAAACATTATCGCGCTTCTTAACACTCTTCTGTCTCTCAAAATAAAACTAGCATCCTTCTACAGACTGTTCACCTGCTCCTCTCCTCTACATAAACCTGGCTCTATGATCAGCTGGGAGCGATCACTACAGTTCACAGCCACACCACAATAATGGAACCTTGCAACTCAACTACCATTGAAACACTCCAGATGCCTATCCCATTGGGAATCACTACAAAAGCTTATAAACAACTGGTATTATACACCTGGTAAACTAGCCGCTATATACTCAAACTACTCGTCACTATGCTGGAGAAACTGCGGCCAACTAGGCACCCACTCTCATATCTGGTGGACTTGGCCATATATCACTAACTTCTGGTCCTCAGTCTTCTCCTTCCATCATCAAGGTTCCACTCTCACCAGACCCAAAACTGGCATTGATGGTACTAGCCCTGGACTCATGCGCATCCAAATTCCATACAACACTAACCCACCTCTTCAAAGCCACCAGGCTTTCCATAGCGAGAAATTGGAAACAAGCTACACTCCCTGCTCTGGCAAACATCACAATTACCCTGAATAAACATGCCCTATTTGAATGAATGTATGCCAAACCACGCCTTCAACTGGATAACTTCATCAAGCTCTGGTCACCTTGGATATCTCATCCCCTTTGCAACTTACCCGATTCTTTATCCAATTATATCCACACTCGAAGCTTCCCTCCCTGACAATTAACCTTTTTTCCCCAAACGAAGTCTACTCTCCTGAAGCCCTGTACACACGTGCAGATTGTCGGCCGAACGATCGGCCGTCTTTTGTCCCCGGGCTGTCGTGTCCGCTGAAAAGTGCAAAAGACTGCACACGAATTTTGTCCGCCGACTGCAGAAGTGATGTCATGTGATGGTTAACTTTCCCTGTGTTTTTTCTTTTCTGAGCATGCCCAGTCTTGCAAATCTGCTGTCTGTCAGCCGAATTCTGTACTGACTGGCGAACAATCGGCCGTTCTGGTGTCGGCATACAAAAATTTTAATGCTTGCATGACAGATTCTGTTCGGCCGAAAGTGCGCTGTCGGCTGTCGGAAGCATCATACTAACAAGCATACAATCGGCTGATCGGTCGTCGGCCGAATCTTTTCGGCCGACAATCTGCACGTGTGTACGGGCCTTGACAGTCTACTGATGCTCAACAAGGTTCACATCTTCTGCTTACTCCTCTTGTCCATGATTATGGAATTGTTGTGTTTAGTAGCAAAATGTGACAAATACTAAGATATTGCCTTAATCCTCATATTTCTTCTACATGAAAGATATGGGAATCATGCCTATTCATCTACTCATCACCCAACTACCTACTTTGTACCCCCCCATCCTTTTCACCTCCTAACAACCTTCCTCCCTCTCTCCCTTCCCCCTTCTTACTGTTACTGCTTGCCTTCTTTTCCTTTCTTGTTTCCTGCCCCTCTCTTTTCTTTTCCCTTTCTCTTTGTTTAGCTACCTATGTTCTACTGTCAAAGTGTACTGGCTTTTATAGCCATTTTCACTAGCACTTTAAGTAGTGAGACTTATACATAGTTGACTCATTGTATGGCAGTATATTGTGAACATGTTTTCAAATTTGGGGGGTCCAAAAACCAGTCAGTATCTGGTGCGACCACCATTTGCCTCACGCAGTGCAACACATCCCCTTCGCATAGAGCTGATCAGGTTGTTGATTGTTGTTGCTGGATATTGGCAGGACCTGGAACACGCTGTCATATACACCGATCCAGAGCATCCCAAACATGCTCAATGGGTGACATGTCTGGTGAGTATCCTGGCCATGCCAGAACTGGGATGTTTTCAGCTTCCAGGAATTGTGTACAGATCCTTGCAACATGGGGTCATGCATGATCATGCTGCAACATGAGGTGATGGTCGTGGATAAATGGCGCAACAATGGGCCTCAGGATCTTGTCACGGTATCTCTGTGTATTCAAAATGGCATCAATATAATGCACCTGTGTTCATTGTCCATAACATACGCCTGCCCATATCATAACCCCCCTGCCACCATGGGCCACTCGATCCACAACATTGACATCAGCAAACCTCTCCTCCACATGACACCATACACGCTGTCTGCCATCTGCCCTGTACAGTGAAAACCAGGATTCATCCGGATGGCGTTATGCACCTCTCCAAAGTGCATAATGCTATCGAATGTGAGCATTTGCCCACTCAAGTTGGTTATGGCGATGAACTGCAGTCAGGTGGAGACCCCGATGAGGACGAGGAGCATGCAGATGATCTTCCCTGAAACAGTTTCTGACAGTTTGTGCAGAAATTCTTTGGTTATGCAAACCAATTGTTGCAGCAGCTGACTGGGCGGCTGGTCTCAGGCGATCTTGGAGGTGAAGATGCTGGATGTGGAGGTCCTGGACTGGTGTGGTTACATGTGGTCTGCGGTTGTGAGGCCGGTTGGATGTACTGCCAAATTCTGAAACGCCTTTGTAAACGTGGAGAGAAATGAACATTCAATTAATGGGCAACCGCTCTGGTAGACATTACTGCAGTCAGCATGCCAATTGCACGCTCCCTCAAAACTTGCAACATCTGTGGCATTGTGCTGTGTGATAAAACTGCACATTTTAGAGTGGCCTTTTATTGTGCCCAGCCTAAGGCAGACCTGTGCAATAATCATGCTGTCTAATCAGCATCTTGATATGCCACACCTGTGAGGTGGATGGATTATCTCGGCAAAGGAGAAGTGCTCACTAACACAGATTTAGACAGATTTGTGAACAATATTTGAGAGAAATAGGCCTTTTGTGTACATAGAAAAAGTCTTAGATCTTTAAGTTCACCTCATGAAAAATGGGGGCAAAAACAAAAGTGTTGCATTCATAATTTTGTTCAGTGTATAATGGAAAAGGGGGAGTTACTTTCATATGATGATTTGAAACACAAAAGAGATTAAATGATTTTGAATGAATGGTGGTATTTGCAGCTAAGGCATTGTGTAACATCATTACCCCAGCCCATCAGGTCAGAAAAGGATCTCTTTCTATTAAAAACAATTGTGTAACTCGCAATCAAAAGTAAAATACGGCATGTCCCGGATATATAAAATATTAACGGAGACAGCGGAGCCAAGAATGCCGCCATACGTTGAAAAGTGGGAAAGAGATGTGGGAACATGATTAGAGATAGAGCAATTAACCACTTCTGGACCGGAAGGTTTAACCCCCTTAATGACCAGGCCATTTTTTTGCGATATGGCACTGACAATTGCGCGGTCGTGCGACACTGTACCCAAATAAAATTGATGTCCTTTTTCACCTCTGCGATTTATATTTTTTGCCTTTTAAACAAAAAAATAGCGACAATTCTGCAAAAAAAAAAAAAAAACAATATTTTTTACTTTCTGCTATATAACATTCCCAATACAAAAAATGTCAACATCTAATTTTTTCATCATTTTAGGCCAATTTGTATTGTGCCACATAATTCTGGTAAAATAAATCCCAATAAGTGTATTTTGATTGGTTTGTGCAAAAATTATCGCAAGATTTATGTCATTTTTATTATTTTATTTTTCTAGTAATGGTGGCGATCAGCGATTTTTAGCGGGACTGCGACGTTGCGGCAGACAGATCGGACACCTAACTGACATTTTTGACATGGTGGTATTTGATAACCTGTGCGATTTTTATTTTTTGCACTATATACAAAAAAAGAGCGAAAATTTTTAATAAAAAAAATATGTTTTACATTCTGATATATAACATTCCCCAAAATAAAAAAATCAAAATGTTTTAACATTTTAGGCCAATTTATTTTCTGCTTCATATTTTTGGTAACAAAAATCGCAATAAGTGTATTTTGATTGGTTTGCGCAAAAGTTATCGCGTTTTCTAACTACGGGAAAGATTTATGTAATTTTTATTTTTATTTACTAGTATTGGTGGCGATCTGCGATTTTTTGCGGTACTGTGATATTGCAGAGGACAGATCGGACACCTAACTGACATTTTTGACACTTTTGGGGGGGGGGGGGGGGACCAGAGACATTACTATAGTAATCAGTGCTAAAAATATGCACTGTTACTGTAATAATGACACTGACAGGGAAGGGGTTAACCCAGGGGCGATCAAAGGGTTAAGTGTGAGCCTAGGGGGCGCTTTCTAACTGTGGGTGGGATGGGCTTTCTGCATGAACACAGAGACCTGTGTTCTTAAATATGAGGAACACAGGATCCCTGTGTTCATAACTGACAGAACAGCGGTCTGCCGTGTTAACAACAGACCGCTGTACTGTCTACACGAGGAGCAATCGCGGATGCCCGGCAGCAATTGCGTCTGCCGGACCCGCTGATCGGTTTCTTCTGTGGCGAATGGGCGCACACGCCCCTGCTAACGGTCCCATGAAGCTACGTACAGTTACTTTGTTTCACGGGACAAAGCCGACCTGCTGCGTCTTTAAGTGTTGCGTTTAAAGTGTTGAGGGCCGTTCATGAAGTAGTGGTAGATATAAACTCGATTGAGTTGAATTATAAATGTTTGGCCAGAGGGTCCATTACCCCCGTGAGAGCACACAAATGTCAGTCAGAGGTATCTCTACTGTGTTGGAGAGGGTGTGATTTGAGGGGCACTATGGGGCATACAGTATCTCACAAAAGTAAGTACACCTCTCATATTTTTGTAAATATTTTATTCTATCTTTTCATGTGACAACACTGAAGAAATTACACTTTGCTACAATGTAAAGTAGTGAGTGTACAGCTTGTATGAGAGTGTAAATTTACTGTCCTCTCAAAATAACTCAACACACAGCCATTAAGGCTCCGTTCACATGTAGGCGTTTTTGGGGCGTTTTTCTGCTCTAGGATCAGCTCTCAAAACGCCCAACAAGACAAATCCTATTCATTTCAATGGCCCCTGTTCACATCTGGACGTTTTGACGCTGTTTACAAAACGCCCAACGCTCAAAAAAGTACATGAGCTTCTTTTTGGGCAGATTACAGGTGTTTTCCATTGGTCTCTATTCAATCAAAAAACGCCTGCACAAAAAACGCCTGTAAATCGCGGTAAAAAACGCGCGAAAAACGCTACGCTCAGGTGTGAATGTAGCCTTATGTCTAAACCGCTGGCTACAAAAGTGAGTACACCCCTAAGGTCCCTTTCACACTGGCGGACCGTTCAGATCCGCCTGTCCGTTTTTTTTGGCGGATCTGAACGGTCCCCCCATGCATCTCTATGGGGCATCAGATGTCAGCGGAGACATGTCCACTGATATCCGATCTGATAAATCTGGACTGATGGAAACCCTATTTTCCATCCGTCCAGCAGATCGGATCGGATGAGAACGTACCGACAGTCCGTTCTCATCCGATTCCCCCATAGAGATGCATGGGGAACTGACAGCTGTGTCTCCGCACACAGCACGTAGAGCAGCTGTCATCTTCATGCTCAGCGGGGGATCGGCGGATTGATCCCCTGCTGAGAAAAACGGAGTCCGTCTGATGGAAGGGCTGTGTGAAAGGGGCCTAAGCATGAGGTACACATTTAACCCTTTGATCACCCACAGGGTTAACCCCTTCCCTGCCAGTGTAATTATTACAGTAACAGTGCATATGTATAGCACTGATTACTGTAGTAATGTCACTTGGCTGGTATCCCCAAAAGTGTCAAAAATGTCAGTTAGGGGTCCGATCTGTCCGCCGTAGTGTCGCAGTCCCGCTACAAATCACAGATTGCCACCATTACTAGTAAAAAAAAAAATAAATAAATAAAAATGACATAAATCTTTCCCGTAGTTAGTAAAAGCAATAACGTGCCTGCCTGTGTGATGTTCATGTTGTTCTTGGTTGTCATTGACGTGTACAATTTTGTTCAAGGATTATGTTTTGTTCTCCTCTAGATCAGCCTTTCTCAACCAGTGTGCCGCGGCACACTGGTGTGCCGCCAGAGGTTCTAAGGTGTGCTACAGGATCATGGGAGAGAAGGGATATCAGATGAGCCCTATCTCCCAATCCCCTGCCAAACTGTACATCAGCACTGATAGAGAGCTCGGTCAGCCTCAAAAGTGAAAGTAAAGGGGGGGGTGGGTGGGAAGTGTGCTGTGCTCTCTGCTTCCCCCAACAGTGCCAAGAATTTATGGCGCGGTTTTGCGCGTGTTCCGCGACACACAGTAACGAGACTCGAGCCTTGGACAGGGGTGCCTCCAGACTAAAAAATACTTTTCAACGGCGCCCCAACTGGAAAAAGGTTGAGAAACACTGCTCTAGATTACAGAGGTATGTCTTTGTGACTTTCTATATGCCTCAATAAAAATATATTAAACAAAAAAAGTAAAAGCAATAACTTTTGCGCAAACCAATCAAAATACGCTTATTGCGATTTTTTTTACCAAAAATATGTAGCAGAAAACAAATTGGCCTAAAATGTTAAAAAAAAAAAAATTTTTTATTTTTTGGGGGGGGGGGGGGGGGGGGGAATGTCGTATAGCATAATGTAAAAAATATTTTTTTTTTTTCAAAATTGTCGCTCTTTTTTTGTTTATAGCGCATACGATAAAAATCGCACAGGTGATCAAATACCACCAAAAGAAAGCTCTGTTTGTGGGAAAAAAAGGACGTCAAATTCGTTTAGGTACAGCGTCGCACGACCGCGCAATTGTCCGTTAAAATCACGCAGTGCCGAATCGCAAAATAGGGCCTGGTCAGGAAGGGGGTAAAATCTTCCGGGGCTTAAAGTGGTTAACAGTATGTGGCAAAAAATGAGTTGAGGGGGCGGGGTGTAGAAGGGGGAAGGGAAATAGAAGATATACAGTAAGTAAGGAGATGGTGAATGTAATATGGTGCTTTTGTTGTTATCAATTAGAAGTAAATAAAAATATACAGTATATGTATTTCTATCTAATATTTATGTATAGAACATTATTAGTCTTCCTGATTACATGTAGTTCTCTCATACCGGTCCCATGCAGGCCTGTGTGAGGAGACTCCCCCGTTTTTATCTCTCCTCACAGCACATGCTGTATGACCCCATTATGGCGACGCCCACTGCCTGCTCCGCCCTCCCTCTCCGCCAATCAGCGCTGTGTGCGGTCACCGAGGTCCGGCTGATATCAGTGCGCGGCAAAGCCCCTCCCCCTCTCGCACTGAGCGCTCAGATCCTTCCGCGCCACGCTCCCTCCCTTCCTCCGGCAGCCCGCCCGGCACCGCCCGAGCAGTGACCCGGCACCGCCAGCATGGAGCTCATCACTATCCTCGAGAAGACCGTATCTCCAGGTGAGGTAGCGGGAGAGGCATGTGGGGGGTGGGTGAGATGAGGAGACGGTAGCGGGCTGTCACTGCATGGACCGGGTGTATGTGTGTGGGGGGATAGCTGTGGTTACCGGCGAGCTCTGACGTGTTGTCTCTTCCATAGACCGCAATGAGTTGGAAGCGGCACAGAAGTTCCTGGAGCAGGCGGCTATCGAGAACCAGGTGAGGAGAGGGGGGCTGTGTGTGGTACGGGGAGGCCGGGGCGCTTAGTGGTGTGGTCTGTGACTAGCGGCGTGCTGTCAGGCCGGCCAGGCTGGGATTTGCCGGTCATGGTTTACTGGAGCGGGCCGTGTTCAGGCCTCCATAAACCGCCAATACACTTACAGCCTAACCTGCCCGCCATGCGCGCTCAGCCAATGGGGGAGAGAGCTGACTTCGAGCCGGGTAGTGGCCACCAATGGGAAGGCGCGGCTCAGGGAGCGGTGAAAGAGGGGGCGGTGGCTCTTCAGCACGTTGGGTTGAGTTGCGGCCTATATCTGAGTGCCGGGAAAACGGTCCCATGTGGGAGCAGCGCCCAGCCTGGCTCATAATAGGGGGGGCACACCTTACCTCCTATGTATCCAGAGCTCCCTCTATGGGGTCACACCATACCTCCTATGTATCCAGAGCTCCCTCTATGGGGTCACACCATACCTCCTATGTATCCAGAGCTCCCTCTATGGGGTCACACCATACCTCCTATGTATCCAGAGCTCCCTCTATGGGGGCACACCATACCTCCTATGTATCCAGAGCTCCCTCTATGGGGTCACACCGTACCTCCACTGTACCCAGTTCTTCTTCCCTCAATGGGGGGCACACCTTACCTCCTATGTATCCAGAGCTCCCTCTATGGGGTCACCGTACCTCCTCTGTAACCAGATCATCTTCCCTCAATGGGGGGCACACCTTACCTCCTATGTATCCAGAGCTCCCTCTATGGGGTCACACCGTACCTCCTCTGTACCCAGATCTTCTTCTTCCCTCAATGGGGGGCACACCATACCTCCTATGTATCCAGAGCTCCCTCCTATAGATTCACTAATACCTCGCCTGTGCCCAGATAATCTCCTTCTCTCCTATAGGGTCACTGTACCTCCTCTGTACCCAGATCATTCCCCTCCCTGGGGGTTACTAATACTTCCCCTGTACCCAGATAATCCCCCTCCCTCTGTGGGGGTCACTAATGCCTCCCCTGTACCCAGATAATCCCCCTCCCTCCGGGGGGGGGTCACTAATGCCTCCCCTGTACCCAGATAATCCCCCTCCCTCTGTGGGGGTCACTAATGCCTCCCCTGTACCCAGATAATCCCCCTCCCTCTGTGGGGGTTACTAATACTTCTCCCCCTGTACCCAGATAATCCCCCTCCCTCTGTGGGGGTTACTAATACTTCTCCCCCTGTACCCAGATAATCCCCCTCCCTCTGTGGGGGTTACTAATACTTCTCCCCTGTACCCAGATAATCCCCCTCCCTCTGTGGGGGTTACTAATACTTCTCCCCTGTACCCAGATAATCCCCCTCCCTCTGTGGGTGTTACTAATATGCCTCCCCTGTACCCAGATAATCCCCCTCCCTCTGTGGGGGTTACTAATACTTCTCCCCCTGTACCCAGATAATCCCCCCTCCCTCTGTGGGGGTTACTAATGCCTCCCCTGTACCCAGATAATCCCCCTCCCTCTGTGGGGGTTACTAATACTTCTCCCCCTGTACCCAGATAATCCCCCCTCCCTCTGTGGGGGTTACTAATGCCTCCCCTGTACCCAGATAATCCCCCTCCCTCTGTGGGGGTTACTAATACTTCTCCCCCTGTACCCAGATAATCCCCCCTCCCTCTGTGGGGGTTACTAATGCCTCCCCTGTACCCAGATAATCCCCCTCCCTCTGTGGGGGTTACTAATGCCTCCCCTGTACCCAGATAATCCCCCTCCCTCTGTGGGGTTTGTACCCAGAAAATCCCCCTCCCTCTTATGGGGGTCACCGTACCTCCCCTGTACCCAGATAATCCCCCTCCCTCTGTGGGGGGGGGGGGTTACTAATACTTCCCCTGTACCCAGATAAACCCCCCTCCCTCTGTGGGAATTAACCAATACCTCCCCTGTACCCAGATAACACCCCCTCCCTCTGTGGGAATTAACCAATACCTCCCCTGTACCCGGATAATCCCCCTCTATGGGGTTACTGATACTTCCTCTGTACCCAGATAATCCCCCTCCCTCTTATGGGGGTCACCATACTTACCCTGTACCCAGTCATCTATGATAGCATGTGCAATGTACAGTAATCCCCCGCTCCACCGCGGTTCAGTTTTTGCGGCCCCGGTAATTCGAGTTTTTTTTTTTGTTATTTTACTATATAAATCATTAAAAATGAAATATTTTTGTGTTTTCCATAGCTCTTGCTATGTCTCTCAGTATCTTTTGTGTTTAAATGAGTTTCTATTGTTTTAAAAGTGTTTAAAGAGGTTGTACACCAAGAATTTTTTTTTTTCTCTTCTTTAAATCCTGAAAGAGAAACCCATAATGAGCTAGTATGCATCGCATACTAGCTCATTATGAAATACTTACCTTAGAACGAGCCCCCGCCGTGCCGTCCGCTTACCTGTATGACGGGCGACATGTATAGTCGCCCGTCTTCCGGGATCGCGGCATCCGGCCATCTGATTGGCCGGAGCCGTGGTGACGTCACTCCCGCGCGCGGGAGCCGACGGTCACGGGGCTCTGAAGGAACGGCACGATCTGCCGTTCCTTCAGAGCGCATGCGCCAGTGACGTCACTGGCTGCATTAAAGGTAAATATCTCCTAAACGGTACATGTTTAGGAGATATTTACAGTACCTATAGGTAAGCCTTATCATAGGCTTACCTATAGGTACAACTTCCTGAGGAGGGTTTACTTCCTCTTTAAAGACCTTAAAATGCTTCTACACGTACAGTGACAGTAAAAAAAACATGCCTACAATGCATTTTAATAGGGTTTTTCTATTTCGCGGAATTTCACTTTTCGCGGCTGGGTCCGGAACGTAACCCCCGCAATGGAGGGGGGTTTACTGTGTATGTAAAGCGCTGCGTAAATTGACAGCGCTATATAAGAACCTGAAATAAAACAAAAATAAAAAAAATAGCTGATGGGGGGGCCCAGTGACCAGATGTGACTTCACTTGCTTCATGCTTGGAACCTCTGTCCCCTACTAAAGTGATTGTAAACCTAGCTTTTATTTTTATAAATTACATGATATACATGCCTGTTCCCTGCATGTTTTACAGAGAATCCCCGATCCTCCTTCTGGGGTTCCCCGCCAGCGCTCCTGGCTCCTCGGATTGGTGTGCTGGCATAGGAAGCCGCTGCTTGTGGTGACACGCCTGCGGGTCCGATCCTGAGCTCCGCTCCCTTGTCACAGGATTTGATTAAAGTATAACTAAAGGCAAAACTTTTTAGTTTTGGATAAAGTGGAATGGAACCTGTCAGTTTTTATTGCTGTCTGTGTCCCCATTACAGGCGGTTGTGCTTACCAAACGAAAATGTTGGGTTGTCCCCAGAAAAATAAGAGGGAAATTATGGGGACACTAGTTCTTGTGATCTGGGGGTGTGGGTACCCAAGGAATCCCCCCCCCCCTAAATTGGCAGGGAATCCTCACTTCCTTCTTGGCTATGGGATAGAAAGTGAAGGGAAATCCCCTCCACAATTGGACACAAATAGCCGGGGGGGGAGGTCTGACAGGGCTTATAACCTACTTCTTTCAACCCCCCCCCCATTAACATCAGAAATGGCGATGAGTAAGGAGAGAGCCTCTGCTCTCAGGTATGGTGCTGGCTAGAGATGGGGCTCAGGTAAGTATTAAAGTGGAAGTTTCAGCCAAGGAAGCTGCACATGTGATCAGCGATGAAACAAGCTATTGGATGGTTTGAGCACAACCAATGTGACAGTTACGTTCTGGGCATGTGCTGGAAATATTTTTTTTGTTTTTTGAAACTCAAAATATATGGGTTTACTTCCTCTTTAAATAGGGGGGAGGGGGAAGAAGCTGCACAATTTTTTACCTTTACAACCACTTTATAATTTTAGCTTTTTAAATAGTTTGGTCACTGTGACCCTATGCTATTTCTATTATAGAATGATGAGGCCACTGTAATTGTAGTGCTACATACACTATACAGCACTGTACTGGCATCAGTAGGGACAACTTCCTGTCTGCTGCATAGAAGGCCTCCTGCACACTGGACATCATCAAAACACCAGTAGAAAGCTGTAGGAATTTTTCAGTGTTTTTTGCAGTAGCATTTTTCAGCTGTAGCATTTTATAGTTGTTTTTTTTTTTTTTTTTTTTTTAGCAAAACTATACTCCCACAAAAGCCCATGGCTCAAAAATGTAGATAAATGTTGAAAAGTCACACTTTTCAACTATTATCAGAGCATTTTTACAGCTGAAATACTTCTCTCAAAACCCACTAGTTCTGGGTTCTTTTTCCTGCCAGAAAACAGCTGCTAACAGCCTGTGTGCATGGACACATAGGATAACATGCTGGGGAGTTACTGGCTGCAGAAAATAAACGCCTGATGCCAAAAACAGCAGCTGTAAAATCGTCCAGTGTGCATGAGATCGAAGGGTGAATTCACACAGTACAGTGACATGTGGTTACTGCATTGTAGAACACCTGTCACTGCAAGGACACACAGAAAACAATTTTCTGTGTCCTGTTCACACCAACGTAGTTTTTTTATGCTATGCTGAAATGCAGCATGCTGCCTTTTATCACTGTGCGCTGTACAGCAGCACTGAGCAAAATGCTGCTGTACAGCGCTGTTATGCAACATCCTTTTGTACACTTCAAAGAGTTTGCCCAAAATCGAAAAGGGAGCTCTGTATAATGGGTTTATTCTCACACCAAGCTGCCTCCTACCGCAATTGGGAACAAACAGCTGCCAGAGAGGTAAAGCATTCAACGAATACAAGGCTTCCTCTGATTGGTGACGGTGGGAGATTCATGATTTTCTCATCGGCTAATTGGAAGCGGTTTCTCTTTGAGTGGATGATGCAGGGTCTGAATAAAGGACTTTCAATGTGCAGTTATTTACCTGGTGCAGCACCTTTTCATCATTGACACAGCTGCAGAAGAAACTGGCATTCCATAGGGTAGTGGTGGCCCAGGAGACCTCACTACCCTAACACAGATCGCTGCTTTGCTGGCTCCACACAGCTGAGCAATGTAAAGGTTAAACGGCAGAGAAGAATCAGCTGGATCTGAAAAGGAAAAGATTCCAAAGCTGCTTTGGTTTGTTTTCCTTTCTCTCCCTGGTGTCTGTAATGTCAGGTTCTGACAGTGCTTTAGAAGGTCAGCACAGACCATGGGGCTGCGTGTTGAGCACCAGGGATTCACTAGTTCTTAATCCTCAAGGGTTGGAAGGATCAGCGGTCACATGATCAGGTGACATCACTCTGAGTGATGTCATCCCATGCTGGCCTATCAAAACGGCCAAAGACTGGCACCCAAAAGATGGGTAGAAGATGCCTTTTACTGACAGGAGACCTCGCAGGTGTCGGGTCTGTTGAAGCACAGGCGGGTATGATTGAGTTTAGTTCTGCTCTAGCCCCTTTTGACTGCCTAACATATTTTCGACAAAAGGACGACCTTTTAACGCTCACATTCCACATGTGCTGCTGGGCGGCCGTTATGTGCTTAGCGTGCTCACAGCACAGAGGCAGCTTTGGGTCTGAAATAAAGCTTGGTAGCTGGTAGGACTGGCTTCTGATCACATGATCATTCCCCCACATGGCACTGCTCTCCGGTTTCTGAGATATAGGCTGCAAGTCAGCCCAATATGTTAAACAGCCACCGCTCCCATTCACAACCCATACTGCTGCCAGAACTCTGTGCTGTATGTAGCTAATGCTAGTGCAGTTTATTATACAGTGATCACATCATTCAGTAATAAAAATGGATTGTTTGGTTCAGCTTGGAGTCTCCCATCAAGACCCAGAAAATTGGTGCCAGTGGAGTTTGATCACTGCCCTAGGAATTCAGAGCCATTTTCTGCATTTACTAAGCCATCCTGTGAAACTGCTGAAGACACATGAGAATGCTTAAAGTATGATCTGTGTGTTTTTGGTACCTGTCTTTTGGCTGGCGGTGAAAATTAATTTTAAGCTTTTTTTTTTAACCACTTGTCAACTGGGCCATAGCCAAATGACGGCTACAGCACAGTCAGCTAATTTTGAGAGTGTACAGGGAATTGTCTGTGCTCGCCCGGCGGATCATGGTAAGGGGCCAATGACAGCGGCCCTTTACCGCGTGATCGCTCTGATCAATCCGGGGTCACGCAGGGGTTCAGCGCTCTCCTCACATCGATACAGCGTGTATGGAGAGATTGCATGCAGCACAGTAAGTCTACTTGGTTTTTACTGTGCTTTACAGTGCACATCAGTGCCACCCTATCAGTGGATCCTCATCTGCACCAGCTAATCGCTGCAGCCTCAGTGCATTTCCAGGTTCAAAATTGCCAGAATGCAACTGAAAAGCTAGCTCAACACTTGATCAGACAGTCCTGCAGGCATAGCCAGCGCTTTTCTAAATTTTGAGTGGAGGTGGCATAAAACCCGTTTTTTGCTGCTTGTGCTCCACTGGCAAAGTCCCATTTTTTTTTTTTTTGCAAACAGTTTGAAGATACAACAGGAAGTAATGGAGAAAAAGTGAGAATTTCCCCTTGGATAAGTGTTAGTAGTGTGTGACTCATTGGTAAACTTATGACTCATTGATGGACTTGCCCTCACCTTATCTAGTGACAACTTACGTTTTTGATTCCCCTTTACTATCACTTGCATTGACGATGGTCTTCAGTGTCACACAGAGGTTATTCTTACCAAGCAGGGACACAAGTAGCAATTAAAACCTCATGAGGATTCTAACTCTTCACTATCCAAAGCTAATAAAATTATCCATAGTTCTTTTTAGGACTTGATCGATAAATCTGGATGTGTCTTAATTGGTTCCCTGATCAAACACTTGGGCTCAGTTCACATATTGGCACCTGGGATCGTGGACAAACGCTGCGATTCGGCCCGCAATCATTGCAAATCGTGGGGCACACGTGCGATTCCTGTGACTTGCAAAGGCATCTCAAACTTGTACTTTTTTGGGGGCGACAGGCATCCCGCCATTCTGTTTGCGTGATTTTACTGCAGTTTGGGTGACAATCGCAGCAAAATCGTGCCGCATTTGGGGTGCCATTGCAAGTCACAGGAATCGCACGGCCATCCCGCGATTTGCAATGATTCAGAACAGTGGCGATCCCAGACGCCAATATGTGAATGGCGCCTAAGGGCTGTTTGTAGGTTGAGTGATTTTAGGGGCAGACTGTTTTTGGTTTACCAAACCTCAGATTATTAAGCAGTTGGCGCTTGCAACCTCCACCTCAGGGTTCCCATATCGCAATGTTTTTTCAGGTTTTGATTTGACTTGCTGTGTCCTGTTAATCTGGACAGTGGCCAGGGGCCAAAATCTGGTATGCCCTGGATAAATTCATTTTTCTTTTTTTTTTTTTTCCTCCAGTGTGAGTTTAGTATAAATTGACAGAAATGGAGCTACAGTTTAGTTTATAAAGTGATCTGTGGTTGGGCATATTAGGTTGGAATCCAGGAGGCTGGGAATGTTTCCAAAGACAATAAGGCTTGGATGGCTTATTTTTATGGTTTACTCAGATTTTAGTATGAATTGAATATTTGAAGTACCTTGGTGGTGATTGTCAAGTTAAAGTGGAAGTAAACCCCCCTTTTTTCAGCAAAGCAAGCTGTCCTCTTGCCCTCTGTTTAATCTGCAGCTGCCATGATGCTTTTTAGTGTGCCACCATAGGAATTTGCTTCCGATAATGGCGCAAACACAGTGGGTTAGGCCCAGCTAATCTCCCTCCACCTGCATTGCTGGATTTGATTAACGGTAGGAACCAATGGCTCCCACTACTCTCACTGAGTCTAGTGAGGAGGGGGAGAGATCAGCGCTCTAGGTGGGAGGGGGGGGTGCACTTGCAATAGAAGGTTTTTTTTTTTTTTTTTTTTTTTTTATTTAAAGCAGACAATGCAGTAAGGTTAAAAAAAATACCTTCACTCTTTACAACAACTTTAAGCTGAGCTTGGCTTAATAGATTGATATAAAGAAGTGAAAGGTGTGTGTGTTTTTTTTTTTTTTTTTCGGAGATGCTCTTTGGCTAGGTTTACAGTTTATGCATGTAGGGAACACGCGCTTGCCCAACATGCAGAGAAAGATGCTAAACTTTACCAACATACAGTGGTGCCATTCATTAATGGCTCCCCCATGCATCGAACACGTGCAACAAACTGCATGCTGCTGCAGTGCATTGTTGAAAGTCCTGGGTGACTTTTCTGCATTTCTTGCTTGTAGGGCAGCCCAATAACATGAATGGGTTGCCTTACATGTGACACACTGGAATCCACACATGTGGTAGCATGGTCTAAGGCTTAGATGTTAAGTGGGTCTAAAGGCAGAAGGTTTTTTAACCTTAATGAATTTTCTGCTTTCAGACAAAACTGTACTAATGACACTCGCAGGGAAGGGGGTTATCGGGAGTGATCAAAGGGTTAAATGTGTTCCTAGGGAGTGCTTATTAACTGGGGGAGGTGGTTTGACTGGAGGAAGGTAAAGATTTGTTCCTGCTTGGCATAAATGCGGGGATCAGTACATTTCCCTCTCACAGAACTGTGGTCTGCATTGTTTACATAGGTAGACCGCTGCTCTGCCGGTCTCCTCAATGATTTATGGGTCCCTGTGTCTGTGTCAGGTTATGTACTAGGTTTGATTTGACCCAAAACGACGACAGTATATGTGCATGGGGCGGTCCACAAGCGGTTAACCATGACTCATTGTGGGGGATTGCCCACTAACAGCATAATGTAAACAAACTCCTGACGCCCACTGAACCCAACCACTCCTATTGCTTGAAGGGTAACAACCCCCCCCCCCCCCCCCGCCCCTTTGTTTACTTCAGTGGCAGGACCAAAAGACAACTCTGCTTCTTCCCCCACTGCTAAAGTAAACTGGGCTGGGGTTACCTGGTGACATCTCTAGGTGACCCCACCCCTTTTAACATTACTGAACATTTATGGAGATGTCCATACAGGTTCATGACATCACAAGGGTTTGGGGTCACCCAGTGAAGTAGACCCATTATCCTGCGATGGTACACATTGATCACGATGAGCAATGGCCGTCAACCCACATGAGAAATTTGCCTTCTGAACCCGACCTATTCCTTAGCTTGCTGGTTCTGAATGAGATTCTGTTCTCCTTACGCTAAAGTAAACAAAGGGGCGGGGTCACACAGTGATGTCACCAGGTAACGTTAGCCCAGTTTACTTTAGCAGTGGGGGAAAACAGCTGTCTTGGCCCTGCCACTGAAGTAAAGAGTGGGGGGGTCACCCTTTAAGCCTTCAAGCAACAGCAGTTGGGCTTGGCGGGGCGGCAGGGTGTTTGTGGCAGGTTACTACTCCTTTTTTTTTTTTTTTTTTTTTTTAGTGCTGCTGACTAACGTTTAGAAATATTTTTCTTGAAATTGCCCTGTGTGCGCAGATGGTTGGTTAGCCTACCAAAAAATGGTTCCATACAGATCCTCCCAGTGATGAAATGGTTGGGGTCACCTTCATTGCCTTTATAACGGTTAGTGATGTATCCATTGAAAAGCATCTTAGTTTTTAGAAGTCCTCGAACACAAAGCAAGATTTATAGCTATGCAAGAATGGGTCTTCTCTTTTATTCATAACCAATAACTGTTTGCGCTCCCTCCCCCCCCCCCCCCCCCAAAAAAAAAAAAAACTAAGTCTGCACTGCATTAACACTTCTTTCTTTTTAGGCAACTTTCCTGTTGGAGCTCTCAAAAGTGCTGGCCAATCCTGCAAACAGCCAGGTTGCCAGAGTTGCGTCCGGTTTACAGATTAAGAACTCTTTGACCTCAAAAGACCCAGATTTGAAGACACAGTACCAACAGCGGTGGCTGGCAATTGATTCCAATGTCCGGAGTGAGATCAAAGCTTTGGTAAGTTCTAAGTAGACTAATTATTGAAAACCATAAGAATGATTGGTTAGTGTGTTAAGTGATATATATCTGCTCTACAGGTTTTGCGTACACTGGGAACAGAAAGCTACAGGCCCAGTTCAGCATCACAGTGCGTGGCAGGGATAGCATGTGCGGAAATACCAGTCAACCAATGGCCTCAACTAATACCACAGCTTGTTGCAAACGTGACCGACCTGAACAGTACAGAGCACATGAAAGAATCTACGCTGGAAGCGATTGGATATATATGCCAGGACATTGTAAGTGGCTGTATTGCATATGTTTGATTGCAGGATAACCGTTTCCTTTGCTATAAAGATTTAGTTTAGGCCAGCATGCTCCAGATGTCTGCTGCTTGGACCAGAGCGTCTGGCCACTGTGGATCCTGTAGTGCTGTGCAGCAGCTTGTGCTGCCATACAGTATTTTGTGCTGTTGCGGCCAAAAAGGTACTGTATTGGTCATGTGCTATATGAGCCATTCAAGAAGCAACTTGCATTTTTCAATAAATGAATATGCAGTGTTCTCTGGCGACGCTCGTGATGTCACTTGCCTGCTTCTTAGCCAATCAGAATGCTCTTGTGTTCATAGAGTAAAATGAAAGGCACTTCCTGAATAATTTTACCACATAAAGACATGGTTTCTTTACGACCACAGAAGGGAAGTTTTTAGAACTCCGCTGGGAGCACAGATTGCGTTGCGCATTACATTGTACAGGAAAACATCGGGGCTGCGACTGGTGGCTTCATGGTACCAGTTGCACAAAACTGGGGAAGCCTGCAGGAGCGAGGAATAAGGCAAATCTCCCTTTTCATTGTCCCCTAGGCAAAGTGAGCGGGTAAAGTATTGGATTTAAAAAAACTGAACATGTATAGCCTTTATACTGCAGCTGTCCTATGTTGGCTCTTAAACCTGAGTTGAACGATCACATGACCACTGGTTGATTAGTTCAGTCCGCTCCAAGCGTAGAGCAGTGACAGCCAACAATCTCTATTCTGCCTCGGTGCTATCTGGGGAAGAGGGTTAGAGTGGGTGGTCCTACTTCTCTGCCATGGGCTAAGAGGTGGGGCCAACTGCCAAATCAGGCAGAAGGGTGCATCCTGACAATGTTGGTATTCTCTGAGCCTGGAGCAGCCCTGCTCTATTAGCTGAAAGCAGGCTATGGCTCACAAGGGGACAAAAGTATTGTACTCCCTCAGCCCACAAGAAACTTGGCCAAAAAAATCTTTGGCCAATATGTTCAACCCGTTCTTTAAAGGTGCACCCCCCTTCCCTTTTTCTTACCAGCAGAGTTCAGCTTTGAAGTGATTACGTTTTTTTTTTTTTTTTATTCTTCCTGCTGTGTGGAGTTTAACAGTATGGCAGGTCATTGGCTTTCAACCACTCCCCAATCCTAAATTAACCCTACTTGTTGCATTTTAGTACAGATCTTAATTTGAATCTTTGGGGGCAGGAAGTCTCACTTGCATCAGTTTCAACTAGTTTTTCCTACTGGCTGGTAGCATTCACTGTCTAGTGGTTACACGCCCAAGCTCATATCCTCTTAGTCTACCTTCCAGTCTAATGCTTTCTACTGTTTTGAGCTAATCATATATATTTTTTTTTTTCTGTTTTAGGATCCAGAGCAACTGCAACATAAATCAAATGAAATCTTGACTGCTATCATCCAGGGTATGAGAAAAGAGGAGCCAAGTAACAATGTCAGACTAGCAGCAACAAATGCTCTGCTCAACTCTCTGGAGTTCACAAAATCTAACTTTGACAAAGAGGTGAGAAAAGAAAAGAGAATCTGTCTTTTTCTGTAGTAACTTTATTGCTGGTGAAGTTCAGAGCTATGGATGTGCTATAGAGAATTTGTGGAATTGCTGAGCTTGCAGCAGATGGTTGTAATGCGTGGACTGGCTATTGTTTTGTTCACTGAAACAGTCTGATGGATTTAACATGGTCAAACTCTGCTGCATATTTGTAATTTCCTCGCTGACTGCTAAAGTAATCTCTTTGTCAGCACTTTAGTTGGAGCTTGAAATTTCATACTTATGATAGAAAAATGTAACCTGAAATGTCTTGATTGTGGAACAGTTGATCTGCTTAATAGCCTACAGTTAAAAATGGGACAGGTTTCCTAATCCACTATATCTTGCCCTGCAAATCAAGGTAACACGTGGTCCTTTTCTTGTACCGGTTTTCTGTGCCTCCATATGTTGAGGCCCTGATCCCCAGGAACAGTTTGCAATCCTGTTCTTTTTACATAGAATTTGGTTACACAAGGAAACAAGCTTGGCAATGTGGTCACCGCTCTTCAGGTGTAAGGGCACTTGGTTTAAGCTGTGGGAAGGCAGTGACTTGGGCGATCCAAGTTGGAATGAAAATCCAAAGAATTGAGTGTATGAGTGTATTAGCAAAGTGGTGTAAATGGACCCCTGAATCTATGAATACTATAGTTTGTTTTGCTCTAAAATTAAGCATTTTTTTCTGTTGCCCAATTGTGACTTTGTAGTTTAACAGTAAGCCGTCATTCATGTCATTACCGAATAAAGCGAACGCTGCCTTATTTCAATAAATTCAATTTTTAAAATGTGTAATATTTTCTCCCCCCTCCAAGGAATTTAACATTTTATTTGCTGAAAGTCCTATTTTGTCAACTCCATCTCTTGAAGTGTCTTGTCGTTGTGTAAGTTAATTTTATTTTCCCTTTCAAGGCTGAAAGACACTATATAATGCAAGTGGTCTGCGAAGCAACACAGTGCCCCGATACTAGGGTGAGTTGTGTTTTTTTTTTTTTTTTTTTTTTTCCTCCAACTTCCATGTAGCTGTTCTCCTTTATTGGATATTTTATTCATGCATCTGTTTTTTGTAGGTACGAGTAGCTGCATTACAAAACCTGGTGAAGATCATGTCTTTGTACTATCAGTATATGGAAACCTACATGGGTCCTGCACTATTTGCTGTGAGTATGGGATCATATTAAGGTTCTGTTTTAGTCTGAGGTGAGTGTTATGTAACACAACTTTATGTTCTGCAGATCACTGTGGAGGCAATGAAGAATGATATTGATGAAGTTGCTCTGCAGGGAATTGAGTTTTGGTCCAATGTTTGTGATGAGGAAATGGATCTGGCAATTGAAGCATCTGAGGTAATGCTGGTTACATTACTACTTTTCACTTAACAGACACGACAATTGCGTTTGTGGGGAAAATGTTTACTTCCCCATGGGATATTTTACTAGTGACAGTAGGGTACTCTAAAAACACATCTCCATTAAAATGAATGAAAAACTCATCAAACGCACCTGTAGTGCATTTTTGCGGTTTTGAATCGCATGTCAAGTTTCAAGGAATCCAGCAAAACTCACCAAAAAAGCATTGGTTTTAAGAGCGCCAGTGTGCAAGGGCCTTGCATGATCCGTCGCAGAGGTGCCATCCTGTAGTAGTAAAACTGCTATAGGGTGCACCTTAAGTGGTTAAACTGCAGGCGGGTTCCTAGTTTTCCCTTCATTTCCTAGAAGTCTGCTGTCAGTGAACGTGATGAGCGCTCTGGCTAAAGTGTTATGCTGGAACTGCTGTGCTAAAAGCACCTGATGTGCATTAATTTCAAGGGGCAGCATACTGTATCTTAGCCTGAACATCTTAAGGATGTCACTGGGAAAGAGTACCCTTGTGCCCAGCAGAATTCTAGAGTGATAGAGGGCCTATGTATGCAGCCACCACATTTAATGATTGGTAAGCTGCAATATATTTCTCATACAGGACGCACGTTTGTCAGTCTAGAGTTCAGCTCGGGGAAAGCTCATCTTCCCCCGAAGACTAACCTCCAAATCCAGTCCCAAGCCTGGCACCCAGTCACTTCTCATAAAACCTGGCTTTCCAAGTCCCCAAGGCTCAAATATAAAGTTTTTGTGGGGAGGTTTAGAAGCTCTTGCCATCTGGTCATCCAGCATCTCAGAGGCTTGGGTGCAAGAGGTGGTTTCAGGGGGCTAAAAGCTAGAATTCCAGCTTTTAACTTTAGTTATTTTTTTTGTTCGTCTTCTAAGTGGGCACCTGGCTTCGAAAACGCCAGGTACCTGCTCACACTTTCGGGCAAGATCGCTGTCTGAGGATGACAAGTTCATGCACCACGCAGAGCACTCTGTGTTGATTATGATCTTTCTGAAGACATTGGAGCAGTAAATTTACCAGTTTCATGTAATTTGTGGTAGATTCTAAAAGTACCGTAGTTCTAATTTTATATGGAAGAGATGCTTGTCCACTCTGACAAATGTAAAAAAATTAACAATGTATTCAACCTCTGTCTGGAACTTCAGCATAGCCAGGAACAGTCAAAGATGGTATTTCTCGTTCTGGGGACATGGAATAACAGTAAGAACCTGATAGAGGTCCTATGTATGCAGCCACCACATTTAATGATTGGTAAGCTGCAATATATTTCTTCAGTGGACCCAAGAAAATTATTTTATGGGGAGTATACTTTTTTTGCTCAGTGTGTATTTTTAGGTTCATTACTGAAAGTTTCCTGCCCTACCTTATGAGAAAGCTGTTGGAACAAACTGTCTTCCTACTAAGACTGAGTGACTTTCTAAAGTAAATCTAGCCTGGCTGAAATTTCTGTTTGGTCTGACCACCAATCTTTAGTATCGGGTATGAACCCTATTTAGCAGTCATTTTTCTTTGCAGGCAGCTGAACAGGGAAGACCACCAGAACATACAAGCAAATTCTATGCGAAGGGGGCTTTACAGTACTTGGTCCCTATTTTGACACAGACATTGACAAAACAGGTTAGTAGGAATGCCATTCTGAAAAAGGCGCCTAAGTCTTAATCTTTTTTAGAGCTGCCCCTTTTTTTAAAGCATTACAGTCCATTTTAACTTCTATTTTCTTTCAGGATGAGAATGACGACGACGATGACTGGAACCCCTGTAAGGCCGCTGGTGTGTGTCTCATGTTACTAGCTACATGCTGCGAGGATGATATTGTGCCCCATGTACTGCCATTTATCAAAGAGCACATTAAGAACCCAGATTGGCGATACAGGGATGCAGCAGTTATGGCATTTGGCTGTATTCTCGAGGGGCCTGAAGCTACCCAGTTGAAACCTCTAGTCATCCAGGTAAAACTCTTCAAATACTGTGCCTAGATTGTGTGCTGTCTGAGGATGACAAGTTCATGCACCACGCAGAGCACTCTGTGTTGATTATGATCTTTCTGAAGACATTGGAGCAGTAATTTTACCAGTTTCATGTAATTTGTGGTAGATTCTAAAAGTACCATAGTTCTAATTTTATATGGAAGAGATGCTTGTCCACTCTGACAAATGTAAAAAAATTAACAATGTATTCAACCTCTGTCTGGAACTTCAGCATAGCCAGGAACAGTCAAAGATGGTATTTCTCGTTCTGGGGACATGGAATAACAGTAAGAACCTGATAGAGGTCCTATGTATGCAGCCACCACATTTAATGATTGGTAAGCTGCAATATATTTCTCATACAGGACGCAAGTTTGTCAACTCTTGAGTTGGCTTGTACCTTCAGGTGACTGAACTCCGGCAAAGCTTTTGAGGACATGTCTTCCTATAACCCTACCCCACTCCAGAAATAATATATATAATTGTACTAGCCCCAAAACTGAAAACTAAACCTCGAATGGTATCATATTTTATATACAAATCATGTGCAAATATTCATTAAAATATAAATCCTGCACAAAAGGCATACATAAAAATTCATATCCAGTGCAAACATTTCTTCAGCAAAGTGTTACGTGCAATAATTAGTATATCCTAATGAATAGTGCTCTCAAGTGTCCCATGATTCAAAGAGTCAAATGTAAATCTTCATGTATAGCACCAAAATCTTCACTATATACATTCCAAGGTGATAATCCACTTGTGAAATCTCCACCAGTCACACAAAGTGACTCAACAGAACTATTTACATAGTTACATAGTTAGTAAGGTTGAAAAAAGACATCAGTCCATCCAGTTCAACCTATGATGCGTGTGTGTTTGCTTTTAACCGTACATTGTATACCCCTGTATGTTGTGGTCTTTAAGGTGACCATCTAATAGTTTTTTGAAACTATCAATGCTCCCTGCTGATACGACTGCTTGTGGAAGAGAATTCCACATCCTTACCGTTCTTACAGTGAAGAACCCCTTACGCACTTTAAGGTTAAACCGTCTTTCCTCTAGTTTTAGTGAGTGGCCACGTGTCTTATTGTATCTCCTTTCTCTGAATAGTTTGTTCCTTATGCTCGGGTCACCAGTACAGTATTTGTACATTGATATCATATCCCCCCTCAATCGTCTCTTCTCCAGAGAGAAAAGGTTCAGTGCTTGTAGTCTTTCCTCATAGCTGATGTCCTCCATTCCCCTAATTTTTGTTGCCCTTCTCTGGACTTTCTCCAATTCCAGCACATCCTTCCTGAGGACCGGTGCCCAGAACTGGACAGCATACTCCAGATGTGGCCGGACCAGAGTCTTGTAGAGTGGGAGAATAATCTCTATTTCTGGAGTGAATCCCCTTTTTTATACATCCCAGTATTCTGTTGGCTTTGCTTGTGGCGGCTTGGCATTGCATGCCACTGCAAAGCTTGTCTACCAGTACCCCCAAGTCCTTTTCCATCCTAGACTCACCCAGAGGTTCCCCCCCTAGTGAGTAGCTTGCTTTCTGGTTTCTGGCCCCCAAGTGCATTACTTTACATTTATCAACATTAAACCTCATCTGCCATGTAGTTGCCCACCCCGTTATTTTGTTCAGGTCTGCTTGCAAGGTTTCCACATCCTGCATAGAAGATATTGGCATGCTTAGTTTAGTATTGTCCGCAAATACTGAGATTGTACTAGATATCCCCTCCTCTAGATCATTTATGAACAAATTAAACAGGATTGGTTCCAGGACAGAACCCTGGGGGACCCCACTTTCCACACCCGCCCAATCCGAGTACTCCCCATTAATCACCACCCTCTGTACTCTCCCCTGGAGCCAGTTCTCTATCCAGGTACTTGCCTTCTGATCCATACCTACCTTCCTTAGTTTGTACAGTAATCGTTTGTGGGGAACGGTGTCAAAGGCCTTTGCAAAGTCCAGATACACCACATCCACAGGCTTACCTTTATCTAGGTGGCTGCTCACTTCATCGTAGAAGGTTAATAGATTGGTTTGGCAAGAATGATTTTTCATAAATCCATGCTGATTAGTAATGAAAACGGTATTATAAGTAGTAAAGTCTTGTATGTGGTCCCTTAACATCCCCTCCAAAATTTTGCAGACTACTGATGTTAGGCTAACCGGCCTATAGTTACCCGGGATATATCTCGGCCCCTTCTTTAATATTGGTACCACGTTGGCTTTTTTCCAATCAGCTGGCACCATACCCGTCTGTAAACTATCCTTAAAGATCAAGAATAATGGTCTGGCAATCACCTGGCTGAGCTCTTTAAGAACCCTCGGGTGCAAGCCATCCGGTCCCGGGGATTTATTTATGTTAAGTTTCTCTAGTTTAGCTCGAAGTCTATCCTCTGTTAGCCATGGCGGCACTTCCTGAGGTGTATTATTTAGTTCGGCCTTACAAGCTGGGTTCGTGTAGCCCCCCGATTCTTTTGTGAAGACTGAAGAGAAGAAATTATTTAACACTTCCGCCTTTTCTTTGTCCTCAGTGGCCATATTTCCTTTATCATCTTTTATGGGGCCAATGTGTTCTGACCTCGCTTTCTTACTGTTTATATACTTAAAGAACTTCTTGGGGTTCTTTTTACTCTCCTCCGCTATATGTCTCTCGTGTTCTATTTTAGCCGCCCTGATTTCATCTTTACATTTCTTATTACACTCTTTGTAATGCTTAAATGCTGCCAATGACCCCTCAGTCTTGTATTTTTTGAAGGCCTTTTCTTTAGCACTAATATACATTTTTATGTTGGAGTTTAGCCATCCAGGGTTTTTTTTTGCTCTTATAAATTTATTTCCCTTTGGAATGCACTGGCCAATCCCCCTGTTTAGTATGCTCTTGAAGCGCTCCCATTTTTTTCCTCCGTGTTCTTTGTTCCCAGGGTTCTATCCCAATTGATATTTTCTAGCAGCAAGCGCAGTTTAGGGAAATTGGCTCTTTTGAAATTCAGTGTTCTTATATTACCCCTCTGCTTCCTATTACTGTAATTAATACTGAAACTTATTGACCTATGGTCACTGTTTCCTAAGTTGTCCCGTATTTCTATATCCGTGATCAGGTCTGTATCGTTGGTAATCAGTAGGTCAAGTACCGCATTGTTGTCGGTGCATTCACCATCTGACCCATAAAATTGTCCTGCAAAACATTTAGGAACTGCCTAGCCTTGGCTGAGTGCGTGGTTCCTTCTGCCCAGTCTATATCTGGATAATTAAAGTCCCCCATTATAATGACATTTCCCATCCTTGCTGCCAATCCTATCTGTAAAAGGAGGTACCTGTATGCTGTTCTTAATATAGACATACCCCTCCCCCTTTTTTACCTTCTCTACCTCTGCGATAAAGGGAATACCCCTGAATGGTCGCCATCCAATCATGAGAGCTGTCAAACCAAGTCTCAGTTATCCCCACAAAATCTAAGTCGTCAAACATCAGCAGCTCCAGCTCTCCCATCTTGTTGGCCAGGCTTCTGGCATTGGTATACAAACCTCTTAATTTTGATCGGTTACATTTATCCTCATTTGATGTGTTTAGGCTGCTCTCTTGATTTTTCCCCATACCCACCCTGGGTATAGGAGCTCCGAACACCCTACCGCTAATGCCCCCATTTCTGCCCTCAAACTTGCTTTCCACTTTCGAATTCTACATCTGTACCCTCCCCCCCATTCCCTAGTTTAAAAGCCCCTCTAACTTTGTGGCCATCCTCGCACCCAGTACGGCTGCACCCACCCCATTTAGGTGCAATCCGTCCCTACCAAAGAGCCGGTGACCGACTGAGAAGTCAGCCCAGTTCTCCAGGAACCCGAAACCCTCCTTACTACACCAGCTCCTCAGCCACTCGTTAACTTCCCTAATCTCCCGCTGCCTCTCTGGTGTGGCTCAAGGTACAGGTAGTATTTCGGAAAATAATACCTTGGAGGTCCTAGTCCTCAACTTAGCGCCCAAGTCCCTGAAATCGTTTAGGACTCTCCGTCTTCCTCTGCCTATGTCATTGGTACCCACGTGTACCATGACAGCTGGGTCTTCCCCAGCCCCACCCAATAATCTGTCCACCCGATCCGCGATGTGCTGAACCCGAGCGCCCAACAAACAGACTGTTCGGCACACACGGTCTTTGTCACAGATTACACTGTCTGTCCTTCTAATAATTGAGTCCCCTACCACCAGCACCTGTCTTTCCTTTCCCTTTCTCCCGGCCTTACTGGAGGAGTTCTTCCCCTGGCAGCTAGGGGCGTCACTCTGCTCCAGCAATGCTGGTCCCTGACTGGTTTCCCCAACATCACACAACGGGGCGTATCTATTGGGGTGCTCCAGCCCAGGATCAGCCTCCTTGCCTTGTTCCCTTCTACCCCTCCTAACTGTCACCCCTCTACTCTGCTCTGATGCCTGCACCTCCAATACTCCGCCCACCTCTGTGCAGACCCCTGCCTGCACCCTGACTGGTACAATCCTGGCTCTCCTCCGGTATTGACATTCGTCTGTGTTGCCAGCTGCTTCCCTAGATTCAGGACCTGAGCTTCCAGGGAAACAACGTGCTTATTAACCCTCTAATCAATGGGTCTTGTATCACTTATTCAATTAGCCCCCAGTCTCCTCCTCCAAGAGCTATTCACATATCCGTTCTCAACATGCATGGATTGAAAAACAAGAAACCTTTTTACCGCATAAAACCACCTTTTATTAAAATCACATGAAAAACTAAGCAGCACAGTCGCGTGTAATAAAGTGGAAGTAAAGGCAAAACCTAACTAACTCTGAACCTATTCCTACCCACATTATAAACCTAATCTATCCAGCCCTGTAAAGAAGAAAGTTTGCTATATTTGCCTATTTTGCAAACGCTTCGCTCCACTCCTCCTGAAATGGGTATTTTGGGGTTAAGGTTTCCCTTCTATCCTTGCTGTGTCGACAGCAGTGTCGTAAATCCCAGGAGTCAACGGGCATCCCACTGCACATGCATGAGATCAGGAGGTGCATGCTGGGAAGACTCCCAGTGAGCTTCAGATGCGCACAATCAGGGTGGCTGCTTGCTGAATCAGGAGTGTAAAGTGATTCCGAATACCTGTATAAACACCAGAAACCTTGTAATATGCAGCACATGTTTTTTTTTTTTGCGCGTAGGCGGCAACTATTATGGGGGTTATTTACAAAAAAAAAATTCCAGAACTCTGCTTTAACTTCAAAGCTTTTGCCATGATCTAGTCACCTGATGGTAGTGGCACATAACCCATAATTTGACTACAGACCCTGTGTCCTCTACTGTATTTCAGTATATGGAATGTACAGCGAAGTCAAAAGCTCATTGGCTGCTTTTTCTGACTTCTCATTCTGCAAATGTTACCTTTTTTGCATTATGCTTTCTTTTTTGGATTCAGTAGTTGGTGACCAAGAACAAGTATGCAGGCGATTGCCGGCTTTACTCTGACTTTCCTGATTAGCCCTGTAGTCCAGAATTTACTGAATTCAGTTGGCTAACATGGCCACACAGCTAGCATGTTCAGGAGATCATGCTCTATGGTTGCTGTCTTGCTGCTTTTAGAAAAGACAGTGTATTTGTAATGTGCTTTGTAGGTTATTGCAAAGAATATTGGCTCTGTTCCTAGAGGCACGTGCAGTATTGATGTTTGAGGAAATAGGTGAAAGTAAATCCTTCTACTGTTGCAGCAGTTACATTAAAAATAAAATCTTGCTTATTCTTTTCATAGGCTATGCCCACCCTGATAGAGCTAATGAAAGACCACAGTGTTGTGGTGAGGGACACTACTGCCTGGACAGTTGGCCGGATATGTGAGCTGCTTCCAGAGGCAGCAATCAATGATGTTTACCTCGTTCCTTTACTTCAGTGCCTCATTGAGGGGCTGGGGGCTGAACCAAGGGTGGCTACGAACGTGTGCTGGGTAAGTTACTCTAGCTATTGGTAAAGGTTTAAAGCAAACGAGTCATGATATTTCTGTTGGGATGCTCATTACTCTAACTTTTATATTTAAGGCCTTTACCAGTTTGGCTGAAGCTGCTTATGAAGCTGCTGATGTTACGGATGACCAGGAGGAACCAGCCTCCTACTGCTTGTCCAGCTCCTTTGAAGTCATTGTGCAGAAGCTGCTGGAGACCACGGACAGGTAAGCAGTCTGCCAGGTTATAAAAGCAATTGACGAAGTGCACAGATTTCACCAAAAAGAATCAGACATCCTTTTATTTATTTTAAATGAACTCCTTGTCTTGTGATGACCTGTTCATGCACCACACAGAATCCATTGTGTTGATTATGACTTTCTGAAGACAACCTGAGCACTTGCTGTGTATAACTTTATTCTCACTGTAGCCAAGTTAAGGTTGAAGGCAGGTATTGGAAGTGGTAATTGAGCAGCCTGGTTTACTCCTTTTTCTCAGGCCTGATGGACACCAAAACAACCTACGGAGTGCTGCCTACGAAGCTCTAATGGAAATAGTCAAGAATAGTGCCAAGGACTGCTATCCTGCTGTTCAGAAAACCACACTAGTGATAATGGAGAGACTACAGCAAGTGCTTCAGATGGAGGTGGGAGTTGACATCTGCTGTGTGAGACATAACTGTTAAAAGCCAGAAACCTGTTTTTATGTATTCCACCTCCTTTCTCTCTTCTAGTCCCACATACAGAGCACATCAGACAGGATCCAATTCAATGATCTGCAGTCTCTTCTCTGTGCTACTCTCCAGGTAAGTCTACTCAGCTATTCTTCCACCCCACCAATGTAGGTGATTTGGATGTCTTAGGATGACAAGTTCATGCACCACACAGAACTTACTGTGTTGATTATGACGGTCTGAAGACGTAAGTGTTTTATTTAACAGTAAATTAGAATAATCATTTTAAAGCATTCCTCCCCCCCCCCCCCCCCGGAAGTCTGCAATAAGATCAGATTTTTAGCATCCCCTGCAACAAATAACTTTTGGTGGGATACTCAAATGAAAACCATGTCTAAAAGGTTGCAGACCCTGCCACTTTCCTCAGCCATGCAGATGCTAATTCTAAAACCACTCCCATAAAGATTAACTTTGCATATGGACATAGACAGACAGCTATTTTTTTTTCAGCAAAATTTAAATTCCACTTTTTTTCTAGAAGCAGAATCACCCACAGTACAAAAAGCTAGTTGCTACCATAACTGTATTTAACTTCAAAGCAATGTCATATTTGTACCATATGTGGTTTTCAAGTGGTTAAAATATACATTGCAGAAGCAATTTGGGCTGTGGCAGCTTTTCCTATTGTATAGACAGTGCATATGATGCTATTCGAGCTGTCCTCTGGTTTTAAACTCATTGAAGTCCCCTTTGGTCCAATGGATGTAGCTGGGTCCTCTGTCCTCTTGAGGAAAAAATGAGGGAAATTTTTTTTTCTCTTACGTCCTCCGACAGTCGCCGCCTCTTCATATTCGTCACATATGGGGTATTAGACTTTGCTCCGAAGGAGTAGCTAGGCAACAGAATATGTTAACAATAAAGCTTTAACATATCCCACCCTCAAGGGGTGGTCCCCTCAGTCAATACCCTCCTACTTCCTGCAACCATATCTCAGTTTTAATGTCTAGCTTGTCAGGAGTGGCTGGCTCTCTCTGTGCTGGGACTTTTTGTCCCAGACTCTTTCTTCTTTTTGATATTTTGTTTGAGTTTTCTCTCTACCTTTTACTTAGCTGTTATTTTTGTCAGCATTAGTTAGTTCTTCGGACGAAGAGGATCATGCGGACTGGGTCTCGGGCTGATCCCCCTGGTCGCAGGTCGTGGGTCAGTGGCTTCCCAGTCTGCCATTGAGCGTTCAGCCAGGTAACGCTCCTGGCACGGTGAACGACCCATCCCTGTTCGGTGCAGGGATGATTGGTGAGGTGGCTACCTCACCGGACGCTGTGCGGTTTCTGAACCGCCATTGTGTGCGTCTTGAATTGCGACTCTCCCTGCCTCATGTGCAGCGGCTTGTTCGCCTGTGCGGGTTCCCCACGCCATGTGAGGTAAGTGTATCTATGTGGGGACCTGTCTGTCTGGGGGGGGTCTCAGTCTGGGACTGTGTAACCTGCCTTTAATCACACTGCTTGTCTCCCTATATCTCGGCTGCATGCTGTGGGCTGCAAGGGGGGGGGGAGCTGTATGACACTGAGTATGTCAGGCTGGGCAGTGTGAGGAGCTGTGTGCTGTGGGGCATGTTTTTAATGGCATGTTGGGGCATATACAGCGATCGCTGCGGCGATCTAACATGTATCCATATTATGGGATAATATTGTGTGTGATTTTATGCACTGTGGAGCGGCGATTTCGGCGCCATTTTACCGGCGCCCGCTCCGGCCGCATGGTTTACATGCACGGCGGCCATTTTCTTGTAGCCTCCATAGGCTTACATAGAGCGCCCTGGCAGCATCACTTCCTCTCTCCTGGAAGCACCGATCGAGGCAGCAGCAGCAGCGGAGTCTCCTCAGGTTTTATCCTTCTATTCCTGTGTTCCATTGCCTGTATTCAGTCTGTATATTCCCTGTGGGGGTCTCATTGTGCCTGAGTGTGGTGCGGTGGGCTGCGCTTGCCGCGCTTGCTGTAAGGGGGCAGTTAACCCTTGGTTGTCTGGCATACAGGGGCAATGGATTCTCAGGAGGGCAAGTTTCCCACAGTATTGGTGGAAAGCCAGGGGACCGCTGTTTCCCCCCCAGGGGGGGATTTGGCCACTATTGTGGCTGGCCTTGCTGCACAGGTGCAAATGCTGGTGGCTGCTCAATCTACTAAACGGCCCAGAGTTGCTCTGTCCTCTGATTCTGAGGGTGAAGGTGATGGGGCTGTTCTGGCGGGGACCCCCCTATCGGGGTCCCGCTCCTCTCTTGATCTAGTGGGGTCTGAGGTAGAGGCTGAAGTTGAGGGGGTTGATAATTCTCCCCCTGGCTCGCCTGAAGAGCTTGCAATCATGGATGAGTTGATTGCTTCCATTAAGCAGACGCTACGTTTGCAGGACGAGGTGTGTCCCCCAGCTGCCTTGGCGGCTTATGGGACGCAGAGAAAACGCAGGACGCCGCAGGTTTTTCCCTGCAATGCTGATTTTCAGCGCGCTGTTAAGGACCAATGGCGCGATTTGCGCAAGCCTTTTGCGGTACCAAGTAAATTTAAGCTGCGTTATCCTTTCTCGCCTGCCACTGATGAACGGTGGTGTGTGCCTCCGCCAGTGGATCATGCTATTGCGGTTTTGAACAAAGCCACTGCGATCCCTGCAGAGGGATCCCCTGTTTTCCGTGATGCCACGAATAGGAGACTGGAGTCTCTTGCCCGTCATACTTATTCTGTTACGGGTTATATGCTTAAGGCTCTGTTTGCTTCTCTCATGGCGGCCCAGGCGATCGCAAGTTGGACGCAGATGCTTAGGCGCGTCCTAGTGGCCGATTCGGCCTCGGCGGCGACCCTGGATATGGTGGATCAGATCCACCAGGGTGTCATGTATCTGTGTGATGCGGACCTGGACCTGATTCCGTTGGCCGCGCGTGTGCACAGCGTGGCGGTGTTGTCTCGCCGCCTGGTTTGGTTGAAATGTTGGTCGGTGGACCAATCTTCACGTAAAACCTTAGCCAATCTGCCTTATGATGGGTCTCGCCTTTTTGGGGAGTCCCTGGATGTGTTGATTAAGGGGATTACCGGGGGTAAGAGCACTCTCTTGCCCCATTTCCCCAAGGCTAAGGGGGCTTCTGGGAAGAAGCATGCTCATTTTCGGCCCCCTCAGGGGTCCTTTCGTGCCTTTCGGCCGCACTACAAGGGCAAACCGTTCAAGGGCCAGGGCTCTCAGAAGAAACCCTGGTCTGGGAAACAGAAGTCCGGCCAATCCGGACCTGCGGCCCATAACAGTTCGGCCTGAAGGGGCGCCCTCACCCAGTTTTGGGGTGGGGGGACGCTTGCTCGGTTTTCTTCAGCCCTGGTTGGCCCGTGTGCGGGACAGATGGGTTCTGGAAATCGTTCGATCTGGTTACAAGATCGAGTTTCTCTCTCGGCCAGAGAGCAGATTTTTTCCCTCAAATCTACAACTGTCTCCAGAGCGCCTGCGGGATCTGCACCTGGCGGTGCGGGACCTGAGGGCTCAGGGAGTGGTGGTTCCGGTGCCTCATCGGGACAGATTTCGGGGGTTTTATTCCAATCTGTTCACCGTGCCCAGAAAGGAGGGCAAGGTTCGTCCAATTCTGGACTTGAAAGCTCTGAACCGCTCTGTGCGGGTTCGCAAGTTCCGCATGGAATCCCTGCGCTCGGTGGTGGCTGCCCTGGTTCCGGGGGAATTCATGGCCTCCATCGATTTGAAGGATGCGTATCTTCACATCCCCATATTCGAGGGTCATCAGAGATACCTTCGATTTGCCATTGCGGAGGATCACTACCAGTTCGTGGCGTTGCCCTTTGGGCTCGCCTCGGCTCCGCGGGTCTTCACCAAAGTGCTTGCACCGGTTCTGGCATTATTGAGAGCCCAGGGCATTTCTGTCCTGGGGTATCTGGACGACATTCTGATTCGGTCTGCGACCAGTCAGGGTCTGGAGAAGGACCTGTCTGTCACGATGCAAACTCTGCAGGAGTTCGGTTGGACGATAAATGTTCCAAAGTCGACACTGAGTCCGTCGGTTCGTCTTCCCTATCTGGGAATGATACTGGACTCGGTGCAGGCGAAGGTCTTCCTGCCGGAAGACAAACTCAGGACTCTTCAGGAGGAAGTCAGGTCCCTCAGGGACGTTCCGAACTCGTCTCTGCGGACGTGTATGAGATGTCTGGGATTGATGGTCTCGGCTTTCGAGGCGATTCCTTTCGCGCAGTTTCACACGCGGGGTCTCCAGGCGGAGATCTTGTCCAAGTGGGACGGGCGACCTCAATCTCTGGATCTTCAGATCTCGTTGAGTCATCGCACCAGGGAAAACCTTCTGTGGTGGCTCCAGTCCCCGTTGGTGTCCGGGGGCAAGTCGTTTCGTCCGATCTCGTGGACGATAATCACCACGGATGCCAGCCTGTCGGGCTGGGGTGGTGTTCTGGGCGTTCTGTCCGCCCAGGGGACCTGGTCGGAGGGGGAGTCTTCCCTCCCGATCAACATTCTGGAATTGCGTGCGATAAGGCTCTGTCTTCATCGCTGGACGGACCGGCTGCAGGGCTGCCCGGTTCGGGTGCAGACGGACAATGCCACGGCGGTGGCCTACATCAACCACCAAGGGGGCACCAGGAGTGCCCGAGCGGCTCGAGAAGTGGCCGACATTCTGTCTTGGGCCGAGACTCATGTCCCGGCGATAACGGCGGTTCACATTCCGGGAGTGGAGAACTGGCAGGCGGACTATCTGAGTCGCCAGACCCTGGATCAGGGGGAATGGTCTCTCCACCCGGCTGTCTTCCAGATGTTGTGCGCGAAGTGGGGTCTTCCAGATGTGGACCTGTTCGCGTCTCGCCTCAACTACAAGGTGAAGAGGTTCGTGGCAAGGACGCGCGACCCTCGGGCAGACGCGTCGGGCGCGTTAGTGGCCCCGTGGCATCAGTACAGGCTGATGTACGAGTTTCCACCGATTCAGTTGCTGTCCCGGTTCTTTCGCAGGTTACACTCGGAACGCAGCACGGTGATTCTTGTGGCACCGGACTGGCCTCGCCGGTCCTGGTACGCAGACCTCGTGAATCTGGCGGTCGACGCCCCCTGGCGTCTGCCTCTTCGGGACGATCTACTGTCTCAAGGACCGATTTACCATCCTGCTTTACAGTCGCTGGCTTTGACGGCCTGGCTGTTGAGACCGAGGTCCTGAAGGAGAAGGGTCTCTCTCCAGAGGTTGTTCATACCTTGATCAACGCGAGGAAGTCTTCCTCGGGAAAGGTTTATTACCGTACTTGGAAGGCCTATTTTGCCTGGTGTGAGTCCAGGGGGTTTTCACCCCGCACGTACTCGGTTTCCCGTGTGCTGTCTTTCCTTCAGACGGGTGTCGATCAGCGTTTGGCGCTGGCTACGATAAAGGGTCAGGTGTCTGCGCTGGCCGTTCTGTTTCAACGTCCCGTGGCTTCCAACTCCTTGGTTGGCACTTTTGTTCAGGGTGTGCGGCATCTGGTTCCTCCTAGGAGGGATCCTTTGCCCCCTTGGGGCTTGAATCTAGTCCTGTCTGTGTTACAACGTGCTCCTTTTGAACAGATCAGGGAGATATCGTTGTCTATGTTATCCAAAAAGGTCGCCTTTTTGGTGGCGATCACTTCGGCTCGCAGAGTGTCGGAACTGGCGGCTTTGTCCTGCAAGTCTCCGTACCTGGTTGTTCATTTGGATAAGGTGGTCTTGCGACCTAATCCTTCTTTTCTGCCGAAACGAGTTTCGGAATTCCATCTTAACGAGGATATTGTTTTGCCTTCGTTGTGCACGAAGCCTAAACATCCAAAGGAGGTGAGACTACATTCTCTGGATGTTGTTCGGGCGATTAGGGTTTACCTTAAATCGACTGAGTCTTTTCGAAAGACGGACTCCTTGTTTGTTCTTCCAGAGGGTCCTCGGAAGGGCATGGCGGCTTCCGCCTCTACCATTGCCAAATGGATCAGGCAGACCATTGAACAGGCCTATGCCTTGCAGGGGAAGGTTCCCCCTGTGCCTGTGAAGGCGCACTCTACTAGATCTCTGAGTACGTCTTGGGCCTGTCGTCATGGGGCTTCTGTAGCCCAGGTGTGTAAGGCGGCGACTTGGTCGACCGTACACACTTTCACAAAATTCTACAAAGTAGATGTTCAGGCATCGGCGGATGCTTCCTTTGGCCGCAAGGTTCTTAGTGCGGCTGTTCCCTAGGGTCCCTTGTTGGGGACTCCTGGCTGTTGGGATAAGTTTTGTATCCCCTGGTTTTTTTGTCTTTTCCTGGGTTGTTGCTCCTGTTGAGCACTTGTTTTTGCTGTTGCCCAGCTGGTTTCCTTCCTTTGGTAAGGTTCCTTTCTTTGATGTGGAGACTGCGTTGCCTTTCGGCGCGGATGCGTTTCCCACCCCTCATGTTTGCACTGCTTTGGGACGTCCCCATATGTGACGAATATGAAGAGGCGGCGACTGTCGGAGGACGTAAGAGAAAACGGAATTTTTGTAAAATCTTACCTGTAAAATTCCTTTCTCTGAGTCCTCCGACAGTCGCCGCCCCCGCCCCTCTTTTGGGGTTTGAATGTATACTCTACTGCTATTCCACTAAAACTGAGATATGGTTGCAGGAAGTAGGAGGGTATTGACTGAGGGGACCACCCCTTGAGGGTGGGATATGTTAAAGCTTTATTGTTAACATATTCTGTTGCCTAGCTACTCCTTCGGAGCAAAGTCTAATACCCCATATGTGACGAATATGAAGAGGCAGCGACTGTCGGAGGACTCAGAGAAAGGAATTTTACAGGTAAGATTTTACAAAAATTCCGTTTTTTTTGCATAATACAATAACTTTAACGATATCCAATCATCAAATGGAGGAGGCATTTACCAAAATGATCAGAGTCCCTGACCTGAACAGAAAAGCTTGAAGTTTCAGGCCTAACAATCCGGTTCTACTTGTTGGCATGAATATCTCGCTAAGGCTTTAAAGTGATTGTAAAGGCTCGGTTTTGTTTTTAAAAAACATGTTCTATTTGCCTCTGTGCAGTGGCTTTGCACAGGACGGCTAGGCTTCTCCTCTTCTCGGTTCCACCCTGCCCCCTCCTGATTGGTTAACTTTGACAGCCGTGGGAGCCAATGGTGCCATGACTGTGTCTGAGCCAATCAGGCGGGAGAGTCCTGGACGGCAGAGGGGACTTGTGGACATCGCTGGATAGAGATGGGGCTCAGGTGAATAATAGGGGGTGCTGGGGAAGCTGCTACACACAGGCTTTTTATCTTAATGAATTAGAATGAGTTAAGCTAAAAAAACCTTCTGACTTTACAACTCCTTTAAGCCCATAGATATCAATAACTAGGAACCCAAAAAAATCAGCTAATAAAAATGATCAAGTGACCCTACAGCAAGTTGACGGTCACGCATATTTCTAGACCATGGTGAGGTAGAAAAACATTAGCATCTAGAATTGATCCTGATACCTCAACCAAAGGGATCTTGATCCAGAGAGAATAGTACAATGGGGAAGCTGTTCGGTCCCCCCTCAGCATCCTACCAAAAGTTATCAATATGTTATAACCGAACCAAAAACACAAAGGCAAGAAATAAAGGAGTACTAGAAAAAGATCAGAGTAAAGTAGGTCTCCTCAGCCCAGGCCAGGCCTCCCCTTACAAAGCTGCCCAGTGTCTAGGGATCGTGAAGATACGCATTCCAGGGGTTCCACACACACTCAAACCTAGCTTGCTTATCTCTACGAACACTGGTCAGTTTTTCATTAGTCATCAAGGATACTTTGTTTCACCAACGTAACCTCAATCACGGGAGATTTCTGCTCTTTCTCTGGGGTTATTTTAGCTGTTAGAAAGCTGAAAATATAAGCGTTCAAAGATGTCTGGTGATCTCTTCTGGCAGGTCAACAAACGGCACTGTTTGGCATCTCTGGGAATTTTCTGTCCCTGTCACTAAGTAGACCAAATTAAATATCCTGATCCAGAAGTGTCTGACCTTCGGACAGGATCACCTTGCTCACATCTCCCAAAAACATTGGAGTGAGGTACCAGGGTATATTTTCACCAGCCCTGTTGGTACCAGCGCGACAGCACTTTATAATTGGCCTCCACCAGGGAAGTGTTAAGTTCTCTTGTGATGTTCATACCATGTGACCTGAATAGCTCAGCTAAGACCAGGAAGTGTTCTCTTGAGTAATAGACCAAACTGAACATGTGCAGCTGAGCTACACTTGGTGTGCTTATCTGGACTTGCCCAGAGTGAACTTCAGGAGGGGGATGATCTGTGCATACAGGCTCACAAAACCTTTTTATACAATGCAGAGGCTTAATCACTTAAGTTACAGTGAGTATACAAGCATGCTATTCTGAATCTATAGACAGATTTTTCTGTGGTGGGTTTAACACTTTAAGTGTTGTAATGGAAAATGAAGACCTGAATATAGATCTAGTGTTTGTTTTTTTTTTTTTTTTTTTTTTTACAGAATTATGGTTTTCTTGGTTCCTTTTCTATAAAAGAAACCCATGTCTGCCAATGTATTGGACCCTAGTATTACAACATGATTCTTTAAAGTGTTTTGCAATGTCTATTTCCATACAGCTCCTACTGTTCCATCTTCCTATTTTCAAACTTGTACTTTTTTTTTTAACTGTCTTCCAGAATGTGCTTCGTAAAGTACAGCCCCAAGATGCACTTCAGATATCTGATGTAGTTATGGCTTCCCTACTGCGCATGTTTCAGAGTACGGCTGGGTCAGGAGGGGTACAAGAGGATGCCTTAATGGCAGTGAGCACTCTGGTAGAAGGTAAGAGCTATAATTGAGGTTTGTAACCTGTATGAGTGTTGGGGTGTATCATGAGTATTGCTTAACTGTATTTAGTGTGGGATTCTTGGTGCATGTTTTTTACTTAGACATTTTTGTGCTAGTGTTGGGTATTGGGGCTTCTCCTCCTAGAGATTTTTAGACCATTGTTTTACTTCACTACTTTGACTTTTCAACATCCAACTGCCTCATGGCTCACTAGCAGTATCTGGATGGTTTTTCCCTTTATGTACATCTTGGGAACCATACCTGGACACCACATCAGCAGGGCTAGCCTGTAAGGTTTGCTTTGGTCACTGTATCCTTTTTTTTTTTTTTCCAAGGATTAGCTTGGCACATGTGTAGTTTGTTGCAGTTCTTTATTGGTCCATTCTTATGGCAACCAGACTGAAGACCCCTTTGAGGGTATGGCTGCTGTGAAGTTTGATTTTCTTTCCAGGAACCTGCAGTATGGTTCAGGTTGGACCTAGTTATACTGCATTGTGACTATTTCCCTCTTGTACTACATGGGTGGTATGTAACATGGTTATAAAATTCACCTTTCTGCTTTTTTTTTTTTTTTTTTTTTTTTTTTTTTTTTTTTTCGTTGAGGGACACAGCTACTGATCTTCCTAACCATTGAAGCTTCCTTTTGAGAATCTTTGGGTGATTCCCCTGATTACGCTGTCCCCGGAGGTGGCCCTCTTGGTGGCTATCACCGCTGCGCACGGTGTCAGAATTGGCGGCGTTATCCTGTCTTTCACCTTACTTGGTGTTTCAGAAATGAGATGGTTCTTTGTCCCTGCTCGTCACTTCCAAAGGTTGTCTGATTTTCATTTGAATGAAGACGTGTTGCGTTCCTGGTTTCCCAGGCCAAAACATCTGAAGGAAATTTGCCTTGCATGCCTTGGATTTGGTCTGGGCAATTAGGGTGTACTTGGCAACTACGGTGTCTTTTCAGAAGTCACTCACTATTTGTGGTCACGGTTGGGCCTCGGAAAGGGTTGTCCGCTTTCTCTGCGGCCATTTCCAGGTGGATCAGACAGACGGTGATCCAGGCCTATTCCATCTAGGGTCGGTTTCCTCCTCCTGTCAAGGTACACTTGGCCGATCATTGCCTCCTGGGCCTTCCGTCATCAGGCGCCTGTGATGCAGGTTTGTAAGGCGGCCACCTAGTCAGTGGAAATTTTCACAAAGTTCTAGAAGGTGGATGTTTTGGCATCTGATGTTTCCTTTGGCCGCAAGGTTTTGTAGGCTGCTGTTTAGAGGACCTGGTCCTCTTTAGTGTGTGTGTGTTCCCACCCATTTTTAACACTGCTTTTGGAACACCCACTCCTCGAGTTGTAATTCTCCTGACACTGCTTGCACAAAACTGATTTCCTATAGCGCAGAGAGGGAGTATACCCCCTGGGACTGCCCGTAGGCGTAGCCAGACTTCTTTTTTTTTTTTTTTCTTCCTGCCTAGTGGTCCTACTCCTGTAGGGGGCAGTATAACTCAATGGTTTAGAAGATTAGGAGCTGTATCGGTTAATGAATGTCAGAGAAATAAATTTTACGATAAGTCAAACCCCCCACCTTCTTTTTTTTTTTTTTTTTTTTTTTTTTTGTTGCTGCTTGGGTGGAGTGTATTGCAATTATGTCTATCAATCTGATGCATGTAATACCATTGACAAAGGCAGACCTTTGTAATCTCCCCTGTCAGTGTTAAATGGCTTTGCAACCCTCTTACTTTGCCTGGATAGCTTAGTCTGGTATAGGAAGATGAAAAATAAAACTTACTGGCTTGGATATCCAGGTGAAAATAAACTGGAATTGGCAGGGCCTGTTTCAAAGACTCTTCATTGGTCGAAGCCCCAACGCACTGTTACATGCACTGGGATACTCTCCTTGAACCTAGGGGACATCCTAACCTAGAGGTGATCCTTATTTCGATAATACCGGTTTTCCTTGATTTTGGGGTTTATATGCCTGTATTTAATCCAGTGTCATTTACTGATATGTGCTCTTACTACCCTGCTATGGTTCACTGTGTTGGATGGGTTTTCTCTCTTTTTGTTTTTTCTGTTTGTAACGAAAAGTTTTTCTAATAAAAATTTATCTGATTTAAAAAAAGAAAATAAACGGGAAAGTAAACCATTGCAGCCATCACATCTAGGAATTGGTAAGCTGCAATTTGTGTTTGGGTTTAATACCGCCTTCATATTGCGATTCTTTGATCATGTGCCAGGGAGACTCCTTAGCACCAGTTGTTGTATTGTTACTTTTACCGTATTGATTGGATCAATTTTGCAAATAAACTTTAGTGTCAGTTGTATTCTATCTTTGCTTGTTTAGTGCTTGGAGCAGAATTTCTGAAGTACATGGAGGCGTTTAAACCTTTTCTTGCCATTGGCCTCAAGAACTATGCAGAGTATCAGGTAAGATTTCCTGTTTGTCTTCTCTTGTGTGCATCTTTTTTTTTTTTTTTTTTTTCTTTTCTGCCTTTTGAGTGGCGATACCAGTTTTCCTACAGCAAACAAGTGAGGTAGCCCTAGGGTCTAATCAGGTGTACTTTACACATTTGACAAGAGAAGAGGACTTCATTTTTTGCTGTTGCTCCTTTATTGTACTGTAACAGGAAGGTTGCCTAAGCTGTATCGTGTAACTGCAGTAAAAAGTGGTCGGCACTTGAAGGACACAGCTGTACTTCTGACATCTTTGCAGGTCACTGTTTTTTTTTTTTTTTCTTGTCCCAAGCATAAGTGACATCCCCCTCCTGCTCGCTGGGATAATGGCTGAGGGGCTGCTGAGCCGCATCAGTTAACTACTGAAAGCCGACCGCTGGTAAAAAAAATGGTACTGGGTTGATGCTTCTAGCTGCAGGCATCACCCTGGTACAACCGCTTCAAGCCAATGTACAGGTAAATCAGTTTGCGGGCAGTAGGTAAAGGTTGCTTGTTAAATGTATAATGGGTTGATACCACAGCTGTGGGGTACATTATTCTCTAGGATGTACCAGGAGCTTTTCAGCTACTCTGGCGGCGACTCTGGTTCTTTTGGGCAGAATGCCTTGTCCCAGTCCTATCTGCAGTTCAGAGCATTGCTGGACTGTAAGGCTCTGGTGAAGTACAGCTGTGTCCTTCAATGAACGGGAGAATAAGGATTATAAAGATCTAGTTTTTCTAAGCTTTGAATAGGGGAGTAGTTGAAGGGTAGAGTTGGAACCTCTGTACAGTAAGGGAGATTAAACTTAATGATGTGGACGGTGTTGGACACATGACCTGTTTCCAGTCCCCCCCCCCCCCCTTCACATTCTACTACACAAGATAATTGCCTGTCCCCTTTGAGGTTTCCTTTTCACAAAGTGGTGGGGCATCTCCAGTAGAGGCATACAGTTTCCTACACAATCACAAGGCACTTGGAAACTAATAGGTCTGGTAGACACAAATCCACAACAGTCAGAAGACAAGTTTCTGATGGGCAACAGCTTGCGTGACTGGCTGCTCACAGGACAACTGCTTCAAGCACAGCTGAACACTAATTGAAGTAAGTCTTAGTTTCAACTGTGTAGAGAAGGCCTTGAGCTGCAGGTTTAACAGGTTGAGTGGCTGTAAGAAAGCCATGGCAAAACAGAGGCTTGCTTAGAACACATCACTGTCAGTGGACTACTGGAAAGTCTTATCTAAATTTGATCTCTTCAGTTCATACACCATCGAGTAAGTGAAAGGGTGGTGCCTCAGTGTGTGATGCAACTGTCAAACATTTAGGAGGAAGCATAATGGTCTGGCGCTTTTTTGCTCGATCCAGAGTCGGCAACTTGCAGAGTAAGTGGCAGCCTGAGGCAAAACTACCACCAACAGCGTCTTGCAGTACTCTGTAGAATTCAGCTAGTTAGGGGTTCATCCTACAGTAAGATGACCCAAAATATACCTCCAGGCTGTGTCGGCTACATATTTGGAAGAATAGAATCGACTGTAGGCTTCAGATCATGGAATGGGCAGCACCGTCTCCAGACCTAAACTCCAGACCTAAACCCCATTAAAGCGGTTGTATACTCAAAGGGGGAAAAAAAAAACCCCTGCAAGACAAAGGCATAATGAGCTAGTATGCATCGCATACTAGCTCCTTATGAAACGCTTACCTTAGAACGAAGCCCCGACACGGACCCCCGGACAGCGCTGTGGGAGCGGACATGATCCCTCGGCGTCTCTTCCGGGTTCGGCGGCTCCGGTGCTGTAATTGGCCGGAGCCGCGATGACGTCAGCGGGAGTGATTTTCCGGCAACTTCCCGACAAGGAACTCTGAAGGTCCGCCGGACCTTCGGAGCGCATGCGCTGCTCGCGTCAGCGGCTGCATGCAGCACAAATATCTCCTAAACCGTACAGGTTTAGGAGATATTAATTGTACCTACAGGTAAGCCTTATTATAGGCTTACCTGTAGTTAAAAATCACAAAAAGCGGTATACTACCGCTTTTTAAGCTGGTTTGGGATGAAAGCAAAGAAACAAAGTGCCAAACATTTATAGGACCATCTTTAAGTGTTGGAATAACTTTCCAAACAATGTTTGACTTCCGCTTTAGAATGCCAAGCATGTGTTTGACTGTTATATGGTGGCTACTTCTTGAGTCCAATTTAGATTAAATTTTGTTAAACCAATTCCATGAGGTGTGTGTGTGTGTGTGTGTGTGTGTATGTAAAAGTCAGTAAAAATTGGAAAATGGGGGTGTTTTTAAATCTTTTTAGTGTGTGTACACTGAGTTTCCTCCATAGGAAGCTGCTTTTTGCAGGCTCACTCTTGAGCCTTCCTCTGTCTATTGACACCGGGGCTCCTCACCACTCCCTCCTCACTGTCTGTCAGCAGTGTGAGCCAGTGGTTTCTGCTGCCTTGTATTACCAGGAAGTGAGGATAGAGAAAAGCTGCAGATGTGCATAGCACTGGATCGAAAGGGGGCTCATGTAAGTGTAAGGACAGGAGGGCGTGTGCTACCTAAACATTTTTTTTTTTTTAACCTTCTTCATGGAATGCATTAAGGTAAATGTTTAGTCTTTATAACCACTTGTATACAAAGATACAGCATATATAAAATACAGCATATATAAAATGTATTAGAGATGCCCTCTACCCTATATTAGGTTGGGGCCTAACTTTGTCTAAAGGTATCAGTTATTGTATTGCATACTAACTTGTTGTGCTCTTAGGTGTGCCTGGCTGCTGTTGGGCTTGTAGGAGACCTATGCCGGGCTCTGCAAACAAACATCTTGCCATTCTGTGACGAGGTTATGCAACAGCTCCTAGAGAATCTGGGGGTAAGAAATTGATGTCTTCGCTGTATGGGGAAAAATGCAGTACTCTTGATGTAAGCCTATTTCTTACTATGTCCACTTTAATAAAGTCAGATGGCTCTCTTTCAGAATGAGAATGTTCACCGCTCTGTAAAGCCCCAGATTCTATCTGTGTTTGGAGACATTGCATTGGCTATTGGAGGGGAGTTTAAAAAGTACCTGGATGTTGTGCTGAACACACTGCAGCAAGCTTCTCAGGCTCAGGTGGACAAGGTAGGCATTTTCAGAGTTTTGTTGGTGGTAATCTCTTTATAATGCTGACTCTTATTCTAAAGGTGTGTAGAGTACACTCCAGAAGATGCCCATGTATAGGCTTATAGCTTGTAGAGGCCCCAAGCTTAAAATGCTCAAATATCTAAATGGATGGACCTGAAAGCAGGCTTGGTTTCACCTTGTACGGTTCTTCACTATGATAGCATTATCAACCACCCTGATTTTTTTTTAAGTGGGTGGTTTTGTCCAATCACAATGTCAGTTGCTGAAGTAGCATTTTGGATATTGGATTATACAAGGGTTTTATGCTCTTGAAATGCTTTAGAAAGTATAAAAATTCAAGAATGTTCATGTTGTGGAGAGTCTTTCAGCAATCTTTACAGGTATAGTGATCTCCGTTGCCCAGCTACTGAACGTGTGACTATTTGATCTATTTAACCACTTAAGCCCCGGAGGATTTGGCTGCTCAGACCAGGCCCTATTTTGTGATTCGGCACTGCGTGAATTTAACGGACAATTGCGCGGTCGTGCGACGCTGTACCCAAATGAAATTGACGTCCTTTTTTCCCCACCTACATAGGATTGCATAGCCTATGTCATTACTTCAGGGAGAATGACAGACTGCTGTGTTTATATCAGTCGTCTTTCTCCCTGTCCTGAGGGAGATCGCGAGTGGCCGGCGGACATCGAAGCAGCCGGTCACACGCAGGCTAGGCAGGTAACGAGCTGGGGTGGGCGCGTGCCAGTGCGCGCTACCCCTTACAGGCTCGCGGACGAGCGACGTACCCATACGTCACTTTGCCTGTAGGGGGCTGACTGCCGCAGTATATAGTAGTGCGGCAGTCGGCAAGTGGTTAAAATAACTGCGGTGTCCATTTGTAGCAGCAGATGTCTGTCCAATCTGCTATAGGTGAGATGGATGGGTGTTACAATGTGTAAGGCATAGGTGAAACCAAAGTAGTATTCTGTATCTGACAAAATGTTAAATTTGTTTCAAATGTTCTTTATTTTGCTTTTCCACATCAGACAGATTACGACATGGTGGATTACCTAAACGAGCTCCGTGAGGGCTGTCTTGAGGCCTATACTGGAATCATCCAAGGGCTCAAAGGAGACCAAGAGAATGTGCACCGTGAGTACAGCCAGAGGTGTCTTGCGTCCTTCTGCTCTTAACTTGCCTGCATATGGTCTTCTAGAATGTTTGTCATCAGTTTTAAAAAATTGCTTATTCATAGTAAAGTACACACTTGAATATTCATAGACCCTGGGTTATAGGCTGCTATCTTCAGCTGATAAGGCTTTTACACATCCTTTGGGCATACCCCTATAACCCTACTAGCCTATTATGAAATTAGAACTAAGCCCTCCAGCGGCACCCTCACCGCTGAGACGGCGGACATCTTCCCGGTGTGTTTCTGATTGTCGGGCCCCGGCACATTGACAGAATGGGAATCTCCCGTTTCAAGGGGATCGCCTGTTTGGGTGAGATTATAACGGATCTCACTGGGGGCAAGAGCACTTTCTTGCCACAGACTAAGGGTAAAGGACCTCGTAACAGACGAGGACCTTCCTTTTCTGCTCCTAAAAAAGTTTTCGTTCCGCTGGGGCGGGCGATAAGGCGAAGCCCTCCAAAGACCCTTCAGGGGGTTTCAAAGGGCGCTGGTCGGGTAAACAAAAGTCCGGCTCAGCCAAGCCTGAAGATAAGTCCAATACAGCCTGAAGGTGCGCCCCCACCCATCTCTGGGGTGGGGGGGGGACGTCTTCACCGGTTTCCGGATCCATGGCTTTCCAGAATCCCGGACAAAGGGGTTCACGAGGTCATACGGTCGGGATACAAGATCGAGTTTCGATCACTTCCACCGGTGTGATTCTTCCCTTCCAATATTCAATTATCCCCGGATCGCTTAAAAGCTTTGCGGGGGGCAGTAATGGACTTGATGCAACAAGGAGTGGTAGTTCCCGTTGGACATTTCTGTTATCCCACCCCTCATTTGTGGCACTGCTTTGGGACGTCCCAAGTTGATATTAATCAAGAGGACTGCGTCTGTCAATGAGCGACAGAGAAAAATGGATTTTTGTAAAATCTTACCGTAAAATCCTTTTCTCTTAAGCTCATTGACAGACGCAGTACCCGCCCCTTTACTTTTGGGTTGGGTTAAATTCTCTAACACTGCTTTGTGACATAACTGACTTCCTGTAGCAGAGAGAGAGAGGGGATATACCCTCTGGGACTGCCCCTAAGGTGTGGCCAGAACGTTTTCCTTCTGCCTAGTGTCCTACTCCTGTAGAGGGCAGTATAACCCAAGTTGATATTAATCAAGAGGACTGCGTCTGTCAATGAGCTTAAGAGAAAAGGAATTTACAGTAAGATTTTACAAAAATCAATTTTTTGACACCTTAAAAACTTACATGGAGGTAAGCATCTTTCTTCATAGCTCGGCATCCTTCCGGGCCCGCGGTGTTTGTCCCTGAGGCTGGCAAGCAGCCAGGAGATGACACTAGGGGAGAACCAATCAGGGGTCAGATCGAGGCAGTGGTGAAGCGCATACCTCACTGGAGGGCCGCACGAACGTGATTGGGGGGGGTAACCTGTTTCCTAGCATGCGCGAACCGCTCCTTCAGGGATATGAAGGAGCTGTTCACGCATGCTTCAAAACCGGTTAGCTCAACACTCCCTCGCGTTCGTGCGGCCCTCCATTGAGGTATGCGCTTCACTGCTGCCTCGATCTGACTAAGTCCCCTGATTGGTTCTCCCCCTATTTTAATTTCCTGGCTGCTGGCCAGCCTCAGGGACAAACACTGCGGACCCGGAAGGACGCCGAGCTATGAAGAAAGACGCTTGCCTCAATTTAAGTTTTTAAGGTGTCAATACAATTTACATCTGCTAGAGAAAGGCGCCATTCAGTGTATTTTCTGCCTGTTCGTGAGACTGTTTCGGCCTAACCAAAAGCTGCCCTTGATGTAAGTGCCGCATCTGTGCCATCCATACCAGTCCACCTGCACCTTATCCATCATGACTGCCTGAACTGAAGCTTTATCCCCAAGCAGGAGCGCCATCAAATCTTTTTCTTCATTATTTTCGAATATAGTGGATTACTATTGTAATTTAACCAATAGTTAACTTTCGCGCGATCCGTCACGGAACGGTCTCTGCGTGGGGGTAACCTTCTTTTTTTTTTTTTTTTTTTTTTTTTTTGTCTATGGGGGGTAACGCAGTTTCAGTAACGGTGTGTAGCAATGCCAGGGAAGTGTGCTTCATTTTTTTGACAAGCCTTGCTGCCATTGTGTGGGGCACCTGCCCCTTTTTGGGTTGAGACCATCAGGGTACCCTGCCTGGATGTCCAAGTCACTGCCGGCGGCCCCCTTTTTTTAAGGGGGGGGGGATTTGCTATTATGCCCTTGTTTTTTTTGCGGGGTCCAGGGGGAGGGAGAGACTTACCTTTGCTTCCTGTACCCTAGCAAAAACAAGAGGGAAGGGAATCCCAACGTAACACCAAGGTCAACAACTGTCCCCATTGGAAGATTTCCCCTTACTTTCCTGGGGCAACCAAAAATTTGGTTTCATTTTCAATAATGGTAAACAGGGCAAATATAGGGTGAATCTCCCTAACCGGCACGGACAGGGGTCCTAATCCATCTCCACTATCCAAAGCTAAAGTTTTGTGCCTTTAGTTGTATTTTTTAATACATTTTTAGTTTTGTCAGGTAGACTTTTTGCTTGTGCATCTTTGGCAGTAAGGTTATAGCAGAGGCTCTGGGGTTGGTCATCTGACCCTTTTTTGGTCTTTTGAAACAGTTCTGTTCGCCTCATTGTTACTCACCCTTCCTTATTGCATTCTGTGGTGTATAAATATTCTTCCTGTCATCTACTGTACAATTTGGGTAAGATGAAATGTACACGCAGGTTAAAATTTCTATCTCAAAGTGCAGGATACAGATGACTTGCCTTTCCATTCCTTTGTTTGCATTGCATACTACAAAACTGAGGACTCGGAGTGGGTAGGATTATAGGGAAGGTACTCGGGGTACTCCGGGGGGCTTGTCTAAGCATTTGGCCAATAACTTAAAGGTACATGCCTGTAACCCATGGTGTATGAATATTCTGCCTGTATTCAAGATATGGAATTAACAGGCAAGTCAATTCTGTTTTCCACTTCATGCAGCATGGTGGTTTTCATGTTTTTTGTCCTAAAAAAAAAAAAAAAAAAAAAAAAAAAAAAATTTATATATTTTTGCACTTTGAGTAAACTAAACCTATTTGAGTTTCTTGTGTTTAACTAACTTTTTTTTTTCCTTCCTCTTTTCAAGCTGATGTGATGCTAGTACAGCCACGTGTGGAGTTTATCCTGTCATTCATCGATCACATCGCTTCAGATGAGGATCACACGGATGGCGTGGTGGCCTGTGGGGCTGGCCTTATTGGGTAAGTAATGTTGCTAGCAAATAGTGTTTACACCAGTGATCGAGGACACTGTGCTGTATGTTCCTAACCTGTGGGTATACCACTGGTGGTGATTCCACTGGTATCTCATAAGACCAAAGATCTGTGGTTTACTTGATTTGTCATTATTTCGAGAAGTCCATACTAAACAATGCATTAGTCTGGATTGCCTCCAACCCCCCCCCCCCCCCCCACAAATTTCAAAGGGCTTTGCATTGCTGTATTTGCACTAAGACATAAACCACTTTGCCTTTTGGTGAAACCACCAGTCTCTTGTCTGAACAAGTCAACCATCATACGGTTTGAAAATGCTTCCTTTTTGGATCTGTCCAAGAAACTGTAACCTTTTGGGAATGCCTTGCATTGAAGCAGGCCTGCATCTGTGATCTGTATTTGCCTAAAATTGGTTGCTTAGGCAGTGACAGATTGGTCCAGGCTTAAACTTTTGGCATAGGCCTGCAATTAAAGTGAAACTAAAAACCCTCCTATCCTTTACACACGGGACTGCCATCTTGGCCTCTGATCTGCAGTTGCCATGGTGCTGTGCATGTGATCAGTTAATGACACCAGTCATTTGATGGCTAGATATGTAAAATGTGAGAACATATACTCGTATAACATGGGAAGTATCCAGTGAAAAAAAAAAAACTGTGAATTTAAAGTGGTCACCATTTTAAATTTTAAATGACCACAAAATGTCTATTAAAAAAAAAAAAAAAAAAATATCCAGTGCTTAATGCAATTCTGTTTTCCAGCAAACCTTGCGTTGAGCTACAGAACCCAACCTTCCCAGAACACCATTAATGCTCTTTGTGCTCATTCAAATTGTGCACAAGCCAGACCACCTTGACCTTGGGTCCCCAGTAGCTTAGATTTACACTATCCTTCCAGGCAACCTTCCAAGTCACCACCTTGTAGCTTTTTATTCTTTCCTCCCTTTAATCCTCCAAATGCATTTTGGCCATCATGGAAAAAATACTAGTAAAAGCTATAGCAGTAAAGCAGTACATTTTAAGTGCAATAGTAAAAATACACTTTCAAACGGTTTTCTACATGTGTCCCATAGACCAAAAGTGTACACATAAGAAACAGGAAGTTGGGTTAGCGGTGACAAGCTTGGAATCATAGTATAACCATATGAAAACTGGCATTTGTATTTTCAATGTGAGTGTGCACTTGGGAAGTGTTCATTTTTACTATTTCAGTCAAATGTAGTGCTCTATGGCTTTTGGTGTATGTTCATGACCAAAAAGCATATGGAGAGTTAAAAGGTATAGATCAATAGCTGGAAGAAAGTGACTTGGAAAGATAATGTAAAGCTAAGCTACTGAGGACCCACTTAAGAGGGTCATAGAGGTCTGGGTGCTCACACTCCGGTTGTGCACAAAGAATACACGAGTTTTGTGTTCTGGGAAGGAGATGGTTTTGTAGTCGGGTTCAGAGTTTCGTAGCCAGGTCTCAGGATCCTCTGGCCGACACCACAGACGCACTGGTGGCTCCTTTGGGGTCTGTATCGGCTGATTTATGCCTTTCCTCTGCTGAAACTCCTGCCGAGGCTTCTACGCAAGATAGAGGTGGAAGGGATTCCGGTTGTTTTTGGTGGCCCCAGACTGGCATCACCGGTCTGGGTACACAGACCTAGTAAGGTTGGTCACCGATGCTCCTTGGGAAATTCCTCTCAGGAAGGGTCTGCTGTCTTAAGGTGCCGATCTTCCATCCTGCTTTACAGTCGCTGGCTTTAACGGCACGGCTGTTGAAAGCCAGGTGTTGAGAGAGAGAGAGAGAGGGGTCTTTCTGACTGATTCCTACACTATTGAAGACCAGGAAGTCGACTTCCTGGAGGATCGATCTATCGTATGTGTAAATCGTACATTTCATGGTGTGAATCCCTGAAGGTGCACCCTCGCTTGTTTTCAGTAGCCAGGGTGTTGGCCTTTCTTCCTCCTTTCCCTGTAAAGGCGTATTCCGTTAGGGCGCTGAGCGCCTCTTGGGCTTTTTGCCATCAGGCGTCAGTGATGCAAGTATGCAAGGCGGCAACCTGGTCGTCTCTGCATACGTTCACAAAATTCTACAAAGTAGATGTGTTGGCATCTTTGGATGCCCCTTTTGGCTACAAGAATTTGCATGCTGCTATTTAAAAGATAACCTTTGTTTGTTTGAGGGTGTATCTTTTCTAGGTGAGCTCCAGTTGTTCCTAGTTGAGCTCCATGTTACCTGGTTGGCTAATTTTAGCATTTGGGGAATTACGTTCTGCGTTTTTCCCCACCCCTCATGCAAATACTGCTTTGGGACGTCCCAATGGTCTAAAGATATGGAGCTGCGTCTGTCAATGAACGATGGAACTGGATTTTTTACTTGCCGTAAAATTATTTTCTCTGAAGTTCATTGACAGACGCAGCACATACTCCTCTAGAAGACAAAAAACCCAATTTCACTCACAAGTAAACACTGCTTGCAACAAAACTAAGGGCTGTAGCAGAGTGCGGGGTTATGCCTGCAGTGACAGCCCCATAGGCATGGTAAAGCTTTTTCCTGCCTAGTGTTCTATTCCTGATGGGAGGAGCATAACCCAATGGTCTAAAGATATGGAGCTGCGTCTGTCAATGAACTTCAGAGAAATGGATTTTACGGTAAGTGCAAAAATCCAGTTTTTCCAGGTGACCTTAGTATATAGGGTCCACCGCCTCCCCTGCCTCATCTGTCAATTAGATCCTGAATCTGTTGCGGGCACGAGTCACCCTACCGGGTCTGCGTCCACGCACAATGTTTCCTCTGCTCTAGCGATGCATTAAAAGGTGCTGGTGGATGCACTGATTGTGTTAGAGCGTAAAATTGTAAACATGGCAGAGATGTTGAGTCTGAGGCGCTGGTCCCTTTTTGGCACCGCAGGTCCTCCACTGTGGCGTGGTGTTCCCCTTGCCCGCTTACTTGATTACATTGTCGCATAAGAGTGGGGTTGTCCAAAACTCACCCTAAGCATTTTTGCTATGCGGTATCCTTGTAGGGATTCCTGCTTAGTGGACGGTCCCACCTGTAGTGAAATTGCCAGTTTCCAGGTCAAATAAAGCTACCTAACTTCCAGTTGAGTCCTTGGCCTTTAAAGATCCGGTTGATATGAGAGCTGAGGCTCTGGCCATGTTTCATTATGGCTGGTTCGGCGTAGGCTGGTATTTACTATTGCCCTGGTGTCGCAAACTGATGAGTCGGCTAAACTTTTACATCGGGACCTGGAGGGGAAACTGCTTCCCCCCCCTGCCTTTGCGGGAATGGTGGATCAGTTGATCCAGGGGCTACAGTTGCTCTGTGATGCCTTTTTGGATGCGGCTCTTTTGATTCTAGGCTGTCTGTATTAGCAGTGGTTCTTCAGCGTCTTATCTGGCTGACCATGCTGGTCTCCTGCCCAGACTTCTAAGAAGGCCTTATCTAATCTCCCCTTTGTGGGGGATCGATTGTTTGGAGCTGGGATGACCTCAGACGTGGGTCATTCTTCTCGGCTCATAAGAGGCCTTTTTCATCCCTCAAGGGATAAGTCCTTCAGAGCCTCCCCCGGAGATTCTCAAAGGACCTGGTCTGGCAAGCAACAAGGGCTTTTCCAGACCTGCGGACAAAGCTTCCTTTGCATGAAGGGGCACTCGCACCCGTATCTGGGGTGGGGGTGACGTCTTTGCTGATTTCTGATTTCCATGGACCTCTAGTACAGGTCAAGTGGGTCCACAAAGTTCATTCGGTCCGGCTACAAGATCGAGTTTTTCTTCCAGAAAGGTTCTTCCCTTCCAACCTGCCCTTGTCCCCAGATTGCTTACGAGGTCACTTTGGGGCAGTGCAAGACTTGTTACTTCATGGGGTGATTGTCCCGGTTCTGGCTTTAGAATGTTTTCAGGGGTTTTACTCAAACCTGTTTACAGTTCCCTGGAAGGAAGGCAAGGTACGTCCAATTCTGGGCCTTAAGGCTCTAAACTGCCTTGTGCGTTTAAAGAAGTTATGAATGGAGTCCATCTGCATGGTGGTGTCGTTCCTACATCTGGGGGATTTTCACTTCTGTCAACAGAGGACGCCTCTCTTCACGTTCCAATGTACCGGTCACCAGCGCTTCCTCCACTTTGCCGTGGGCGAGGAGTATTATCAGTTTGTGACATTTACCTTTTGGTCCTGCCTCCGCTCCTCGGGTCTTTACAAAGTGTTGGCCCCGGTGCTAGCATTGTTGCCTCAGTGGGAGATCAGATGGGCTTTGACTGCTGATGGACACCTTGGAGATTACTCTGCGATCTCTGAGGGAATTTAGGTGGATTCTGAACCTTCAGAAGTCTGCTCTGGTTCCGTCTACAAAACTGAACTATCTGGGTGGATTCCTCCTCAGCCAAAATGTTTCTTCTGGGAAAAACTTCAGGAGGCTATAAAGCTTCTGTTAAGCAGACGGTCATCCCTCCGGGCTTGCATGCAGGTGCTGGGCTTGATGGTTGTCTACCTTTTCGAGGCGGTTCCATTTGCACAGTTCCACACAAGTTCTCTGCAAAAATTCTGGTGAAATGTGACAAGAATCCAGGGTTTCTAGAGGTGGCTTTGTTCTTTGACAGGGAAATTGCTCTTCCCCCCCCCCCCCCCCCCCCCCCCCCTGTACAGGGCCTGTCTGGGTAGGGAGATGTCCTCGGCACAGCTTGTGCTTGGAGTCTGGACTTGGGAAGAGTCCAGCCTGCCGATCAATGTACTTTAACTCCGAGAGATCAGACCTTGTCTGGATCATTGGATAATTTGTCTTCAGGGGTGTCCTGTATGGATTCAATCGAACAATGCCACGGCCGTGGCCTATGTGAATCACTGTGGGGGCACAAGTGTCCTGGCGGATTGTGAAGTAGCCGGCATTCTTGAGGTGGGCAGAACGATCATTCCAGCCCTCTGCTGTACACATTCCATGGAAGTGAGTTATGCGGCATTCTCAGGATCCTCTGGCTGGTGCCGCAGACGCATTAGTGGCTTCTTGGCGTCAGTATCGTCTGATTTATGCCTTTTCCCCTCAAACTTCTGCCAAGACAGGATCGAGGCAGCAAGGGATTCTGGTCTTTTCGGTAGTTCCAGACTGGCCTTGCCAGTCTTGGTACGGCTGGTCACCGATGCTTCTTGGAGATCTACCATCATACTTGGAGACTTGTGTTGCGTGGTGTGAGTACTCTGATCTTGGCTTTCCTCTGAGCGGTTGAGCAGTGCCTGGCCTTTAGTACTATCAAGGACAAGGTTTTGGCCTTGACTGTTTTCTTTCAACGTCCATTGGCCACACATTCCTTGGGTGCATATCCTTATCCAGGGACTTCGACACTTGGTTTCTTCATTGCGGTCTCCATTACCGCTATGGGTCCTCAAATTGGTGCTGCCAGTTATCCAGGAATTTACCTTTAAAAATATCAGTAGGTTCCCCTGCTTAGTGTCCTAGAAGGTGGTCTTTTTGGTGGCTATTACTTCTGTGTGCAGGGTGTCAGAGCTGGCGGTGTGGTCTTGTCCACCTTACCTGTTGGTTTACAGGACTAAGGTGGTTTTTCGTCCCTGTCGGTTCCTTCCAAAGGTCGTCTGATTTTCCATTTGAATGAAGACATTGTGTTGCCTTCCCTGTCCCAGACCTAAACATCCTATGGAAATTGCTCTGCGTTCCCTGGCAGCTATGGAGTCTTTTAGGAAGTCAGACTTTGTACTCGCTGTTGGACCTCACAGGGTTGGCTGCTTCTGCTGCAACAATTTCCAGATGGATCAGACAGTGATTCAGGCCTATTCAATTAGGGGTCATGTTCCTCCTTTCCCTGTTAAGGCACACTACTCAGGTGCTAAGTGCCGCGTGGGCCTTCCGTCCTCGGGCATTAGTGATGCAGGTGACGCCATCTGGTCGTCTGTGCACACTTTTACAAAGTTTTATAAAATGGATGTGTTGGCATCTACGAATGCTGCTTTTCGCCACAAGGTTTTGCAGGCTGCTGTTTGAGGACCTTGTCCTCTTTGAGGGTTTTATTTTTTTTTTTTTTGCTGAGCTCCGTTTACCTGGTTGGCTATAGTTAGCCTTGGGATTTATATTTTCTGATGTTTTCACACTGCTTTGGGACGTCCCAATGGTTAAGAATCGGGAGGTGTGTCCATCGATGAACGAAAGAGAAAATGTGATTTTTGACTTAACCGCAAAATCCATTTCTCTGATGTTGTTTGACGGACACAGCACCCACCCCTCTGTAGAGTTGGCTTTCTTCTTACACTGCTTGTAACAAAGCGGAGTGTGGGTGTATACCTCCGGGGACTGCCTATAGGCGTAGTTAAGCTTTTTCCTGCCTAGTGTTCTACTCATGTAGGGGACAGTATAACCCAATGGTTAACAATCAGGGGCTGTGTCAGTCAATGAACATCAGAGAAATGGGATTTTAAGTAAAAAAATCACATTTTCTCCTTGCAGGAAAAAAGCAGCGGCAGTGCCGCATTTTGCAAACGTGTAAATATTTGAGGTGTTCGTGAATTTTTAGTAACCAGAAGAAATTAATAATCTGGCCTATGGAGTGAATAATCTGGCCTATGGACCCCAAACAGCGTTCAAGTCATTAAGCTTTCACAGGGGCTGAAGAAATCAGCACTGTTACAAAAGGGTATAAAATCATACAATTTACCAGGGAGTGTGCCATTTTCTTGGTTCCTAGCGGTGGTGGATTTCTCAGTTTTATTGGTGATGGCGGCTGTAAAGTTAACTGGTTGCCGTGCTTTAAGCCTAAAGCTGTTTTATGCTTTTGCCCCAACAGAGATTTATGCACAGCATTTGGCAAGGATGTGGTAAAGTTGGTGGAAACTCGTCCAATGATCCATGACTTGCTAACAGAGGGTAGACGATCAAAGACGAACAAGACAAAAACGCTTGCTACCTGGGCCACCAAGGAACTACGAAAGCTAAAAAATCAAGCCTGGTGGGTAGAATAATTTGCAAAGAACAGTGATATTTGATGTATCAATACTTTGTATTTTGTTTAACCTTTTTTTTTTTTTTTTTTTTAAGACCATAGCGGCTGGGTGAAGCTGACAACCCACTGGAAATCTCCAACTTCTTTGAAAAAAAAAAAAATTATATCCCGGAAGCGAGAAGTGTGAGCGGTTACTGAATGTTTGAGAGTGAGAGAGAATGACTGAGTGAAGCTTCAAACATACCACATGGATAAACGCGACCACAGCAGTGCTGTGAGAAGAGCAGACTTCCTGGGAGAAAGGGGGTGAGAGCTCTCACATTGCCCACCCACCAGCTGAGAGGAGCAAGGGCCTGTGGGTCTTCACTAATTCTGTCTGCTTGCACCACTGCCTTGTGGCCAGGGCAGAGCAGGAGTGACTGGTGTAACTTTATTTTATAGTTCATTGTTACATCTGGCCTTTTTTTCTTTTGTCTTCTCCAATGTCCCTTGCTGTATAAAGATACGCAGCAGTGGTCTGTTGCTGCATTGCCTATCTCCTCTAGTGCAGGGGGACCTGAGCGAAAGGGATCTCAGAGTGAGTGTGTGTGAGTGCAGAGGTTTAGCAGTGTCTACAATCTGAGCTTCATACAGTTTATTCTGGTTCAGAAGAAAAGATGTTCAGTGTTCCAAAAGAAAGCTTCTGGTATCATCAGAAGGTGCATTTTTTTTTCCAGGTGCACAGGGCAAAAGTTTATAGATTTCAACATTAAGGTCTGTTTCTCTCTAGGTAATTTAATTTTTTTTTTTAATTTCTTTTCCGGAGACTTGCACAACACAGGTGTTTCTGGCAGGGAAGCAGTTAAAAGGAAACACTGGCTAGGACAGTTAGTCCAGTAGTAAACAATCCGAAGCCTGTAGTGTAAATCTACTTTTGTCGATCTGTGAATCAGGCCAGGAGGAGCAGGGAGGAGTTAGTTGGATAATCAGAAATCATCCCACAGGTATTGAGCAGAATGTTCCCACTTTTTTTTTTTTTTTTTTAAACATTGAAATAACTGTGGAAAGTACTTATAAGGTGTCCACTTCCCTCTGTGCCCAAGGATTTACAAGCAGCCCTGACCCTAAAATGTGCCAAAGAAAAAGAAAAATGCTCAGAATGTGAATTGACCCCTTCCTGCAGCCAGGAGGTGCTGTGGTGCAACACTACTACACATATTGTGTTCTCTCTGTGGCTTGTACCAAGCCCCTCTCTTGGCACTGAAATGGTTTAATCGACAATGTTTGAAGTACTTCTCGCCCTACATACATTGGAAACAGACATTTTGATTATTCAAGAGGCAGCATTTTAGGTAAACAGAGACTTAAGCCCTATAGGCTTAATTGATCTCTGTACACAGATTAGCTGCATTGTATTTTAGTGCAGCAAACAAAATGGCTGTACCTTAGTGTATGGGTGACCCAGGCTTAGATGAATTAAAACATTGATGCTATAGCGCGTGCAACTTTTATTTCAGAGACTAATGTGATATTCAATTTCCTGCACTTAAACTTAAAGGAAAACTAATTAAAATAGTCAAAATGAAACTGGGAGGAAAAAAGTATATATTATAGATATGGACTGGATGTACGTTGGACCATGGCACTTGTACAAGGTTCTATTTTTTCACTGCAGTTAAACATTAATAAAATGGTGTCAAACATCCCCAACCCTCCATCTTGTGTTCTTGTTTTTGTTTTGTGAAAGGAATTTGTCTAAACTACCCATTTATTTACCTTCCCCTTTATCTGCCTTTTTTTTTTTTTGTCCAGGTTTTGAATGAGTGATAGACCACTCTATATAACATGCAGTCATGTACCTGTGGTACACAAGCTTTGTGACCGTTAGGGTTTTCTAATGTGTTCTGAATTCTCTTAGAAAAGCATAGTTGAAATGAGAAAAGTAATGAACTGGTTTATCTTGTCACAGCATGTTTGCAGAAGTTTAATCAGGGTCTTTATTACAGAGATATGCACAAACCAGTGCTGCTCTGTGCTGAGATTAAGTGGATTACTGAAAAATGAACTGAATCAAAGCTTTCTCGTTACATTGGGCCTCCATATGTAAAAAAGAGGAAAAAATGTATACACTTAACTGACAGCTACCATCGCATCTCTTCTCCCACTGCACTGTTCTGGCAAAGCAGATGATGATGATTGCGCTAATTACAGGCTCTGATGGAAGTATTTGCTTCAGACGCTGGGAAAAACATGGTCCATTATGACCAAACACTTGCTTCCGAAGTTGGCAGAGAAGTGCAATTTGTTTTCGTTGGCAGGATTGAAAAGGATCGGACAGCCACTTCCTGCCTCTGGCATCCTATGCAATCCTTAAGTTTGACAGCTTCATGTGGGGTAGTCTAGCTGAGACTGTAAATGGTTCTAAAGCTACTATCTCCTGCTGCTGGTAGTCAAGCTCTCTGACCTGACTGAACTACCGCGACTGGTGTCTCCAGAACTTCTTGGATTTATATCTTGATTTATATCGGAGGTAATGAGGAGAGTGAAGACTTAAAAGCTGAATTTTTTTTCCTTCATGCTGTCTTTCTATGCTGTGCCATTTGTAGCTTGCAAGGAGAATAAATGGTGACACAGTGATGGAATTATTTCATGTGTTTTTTGCCTGTCTATACTTTACTTCTGGTTACGTGCAAGCTGTTTAGTGTCCAATGAATGACACTATTGATGTTCCAGTGAAAGCTGCCTGCATAAGTGCTCCTGTTCAAAAGGCTCTCTTCGCATGTTTATTTTTTTAATCATACAATATAAAACGTAGGTCTTGAATCATAACTGATGGGTTATATGATGCACCTTCAGGTGAACACTAGCAAAGCCACTCAAAGCTTAACGCTCCCTCGTATAACACTTTTTTTCTAGTATCCTTAGGTGATGGATCTGTGGGTAGAGACTAGTGGATAACTAGAGCAACATTTAAAAAAGTTGGAAAATTTTTTGAGCTGCACCAAGACATGTCTGGAAAAGTGCCCTCTGATTCAGGGCTCTTGGGACTGTACCCAGACCGAGTGAAGAAGGCCTGTAATAATGCACTGGACTTGGCAGGGAGGCAACACACCAGGGTTCAGTGGGCACCATACGTTGCCTCAGAGGTGGGGGGGGGGGGTGTTACACATCTAATGCAGTGGAGCCCTATCCTTGAAGAGCCTCTTTATTGGGAGGGGATGTGCCTGTCCAAGGTGGGTAAAAAGGTTCTGCTCTGTGTACTTGGATTGGGTGCTGACCTATAAAACACAGATGCTTTGCTTCTCATATTGGTCTTGCCTTGGGTCCAGGTCACAAGACCTGGTCAGTATGGAGAGCAACACCTTTAAGGGGGTAGGGGCCCTATTCTGTACTCTTCCCCAGCCAGAAGAGATGGGTCTGAATGCTTCAGTTTGGGCTTGTATGGCACATGCTCAGATATGCTGTACTCTTGAAGTCACAAGTGCCATTTTGTGACTGCGAGCACAGCAGACCGAACACATTTGAGCTCTGGTGCAGTGTGAGTCCTGGTTCCAAATGCAGACAACAGGTGGCTACAACACTTCTGCAGTGGCTGCTTTCAGGACTGTATCATCTATTCCATTCTTAGAAATGCAAGCAAGTATCTCAAGGAGAAATGGAGGCATCAAAGCATGGTGGGTGGGAACAGTTGAGAGTAGTAAAGGCTAGGCCATGCCACGCTCTCCCTGGGTTGGTCTTTGTGCAGGTTGTGCACCTGTGGTTGGATTTCTCACCAGCTATGAAATTGTTGGTCGTTCCCTTCTCGTTTTGGGGTGTAGCATCTTCAGAGTTCTCTCACTTAAGCAATGAGGAATTTTCCACACCAATGTCTTTGCTTTGGTGGTAACTTACAACTTTAAAATGCTCTGGCAAAAAGGCATGTGGACACAGTCTGCCTTCAGTTTCATCATCTGTCTAATTTGGATTCTTTAGAATGGTGAGATAGCAGGAGCCTCTCATCCAGACAACGGTCCCTCAGCCACCATGTTGTCAAAATTTTAAGACCCTATTGTGTTGCTTGAGAATGTGTGCAGTGCCTCAAGCGGCATCTGCTGATGCCTACAGGCCCTAAAGTGACCAGCATGGATTGTAGAAAGCAGAAGAAATGAATACCTAATCTCTTTTGTTCATTGACGGACACAGCTCCTCCTCTCTATGACTATATGGATTATACTGCCCACCTCAGTAATTTACAAAAACAAAGTAAGGACAAAATACAAAGGGTAAGAAACACTCCCAAGGACATTTACTCAGCCCGTCTCTTATGCCAAACCGCCGTGATAAAAGGATTATACAGGATTTAGGGAGCCCCTGACCTTCAAACCAGTAGCAAGTTCAGTCCTTGGTCAAGAAATTATTACTCAACAGGGCCAAGCTGATTAGTCTGACAGTGTGTGGAGACTAAACCCAGCTGCCCCATACCATTGCAACGGAACTCCTCTATTCTGTTGTTTAAAGCAACTTACCTGAAGAAACTTGTGTACCAGTCCCTTACACTATTCCACCTTAGGAGCAAGCGGTTTTCTTCTGTAACAAAATGATAAACTTTGTAAAATAAAAGGAGGGTGAGTAAGGTGTGTATCGCTCTAATGGGAGCCACCTCATTGACCAGGCTCAGCAGGCAAACTCTTTTATAGATGGTCTGATTTCAAGGCTAGTGACTGACTGAATACAGTCTATGACCTGACAGCAATAGATTTGGATTTTGGGACACTCCCAGAATATAAGGATAAAATAGACTGCTCTAATGTCAGCATCTCCAACATGAGGTTGATGGTGTTTAATTTTTCCTGAGCTTAGCAGGAGTCAAATATAATATACGGTGTAGAAATTTATAGTGTATCAATTGATCCCTTGCGGATATGAGTCTGAGCAAAGGGACCTCCCACACCACCTCGCAGTCCTCATCTAATTCTGGGACATTAGCTATCTATTCCTACAGAAATTCAGCAGCTTAGTGGTCTCTGGGAGTAAGAATGTATTACTGATAGTGACTTAAATCATCATCCAGCCCTGAGGATGAAATTTCTCTTGAGGATCCACCAAATTGTGCCTGATAGGCATGCCTCAATTGTAGAAATCTGAAGAACTGACTATTTGGTAAATGAAAGTCACTTAAGTTGTCAAGGGTTTTTAATTCCCCATTGTGGGTTACATCTGCTAGCATTTTAATCCCATATCTTGTCCAAACCACTGGGTAAGAGTAAGTGCGAGAGAATTTTTTTTTTCCCAAAAGGGAGTATGTGGGGAGGTGGGAAACAGCTTCAAAAGCGGCGCTATGGCATATTTGCCAGGCACGCAGCACAGACTTCACAGATGCTGTCTAAGTGTGAGGGGATCTATTTCACCTATGTGCCAGGGCCTCATATGAACCTACTACGGCAGCTTCCAGAGCAACAGGTGTGTCATCTAATGCCCTGGTCCTCAGGGCCCACTAACAGGCCAGGTTTGCAAGATAACTGAAATCCATCCCAGGTGATAAAATTTGATGCTCAGTGATTGCAGTACTCTAGTCTGCATCTCCCCAAGGTAATACTTAAAATCTGGCCTGGTCGTGGGCCCTGAGGACTGGCGTTGAGGACCACTGATCTAATGGACCAGTTGGCCATCTGTGTGTAAAGACTAGCTGTCCTGCTGAGAAGTATTTAAAAAAAAAAAAAAAAAAATTTAGGGACTGCCAGACCCCCCGCCTCCATGACTGTTGCAATATCTGCAGTTTAATCCAAGAGTACCTCCGTGCCATAAGAAATCTGATCTTGCACTGTGAAATTAGTTAAATATGGCCTTGGGGATCTATACTGGAGAGTTCCGTATCAAATAAAGAAGCAGGCGTAAGAATATTATTTTAATCAAATTAAATTCTCTAGCGTTCATTAATGGATGCAGTCCTCTGCATATCAGTAGGGTTATACTGCCCCTACAGGAGTAGGACACTAGGCAGAAAGAAAATTCTGTCTACGCCTATGGGCAGTCCCTGGGCGTATACCTGCTCTCTTCCGGCATAGGATGTCCGGTTTTATCTGCCTAGTCAGGAGTAAGGACCTAGTTCTTTGCTGGGATCCTTGCTCTTGGCTTAAGTGTTTTTTTTTTTTTAATTTTTATTAGCTAGCTTTTTTTCCTCTGGGATCTACAAGCAACTATGCTGTCTCTGCATGTATAGATCCAGTGGTCAACCCCCCCCCCCCCAGAACGCGCATGCATGCAGACCTTTAGCTCTGTGCTGGGTCGACTGAGACATAGTCCCACTGGACGGGGACTGGCCCTGCAAGTTAAATGTCTCTGTGAAGTGTATAGGTCAGCGCTGCTTAAAGTGTCAACCAATTCTTACAATATATGAATGTGCCAATAATAATTAAATGCAGTGCTGAAAAATTAATCAATGAGTTAATAAATAAAGCACAATCTATAAAACTACATATGGCAACTAAATACAAGGTGCTGAGTGCAAATCGTACTGGATTATGTGTAAAAAATCAATAGTGAATAAAAAATACCGTAAACTATATATGGCAAAAAGGAATGTCCTTCATTAAATAAATAGTGCACAGTTCAATGGGAAAAGTGCTTCAGTGCTCCACTTCTTCCAAAGTGCTGGTGCTCTCCCCCTCAGTGTCCCCACTCACCAGAACTCTGTGTATTAAGAGCCTTTATATAAAGATACTTTTCCTCCAATATAGAAGGTTCACTGCTTTTGATGTATCACACTAGTAGGCTGCCGGAAAGCTGTTACTGGCTGTATTCCCCTCATCAAAAACAGGAGACATTGCCCGCCATGGTGAAATACGTTAAATACTTTATTAAGACAAAATAGATATTGCACTTACAAACAGATGTATAGTCTCACTGTACGGTCCAGTGGTTGCTGCTCCTGCAGCGTGAGTTCCACCAACCGGAAGTAACAATAGCCGGATATGATGTCACACGTTCTCTGCCTCGCTAGACGCGGCATTTCGCCCTCCTACTGGACGTTCTCAATAGCTCGCAAGGTCACACATGAAGGGTCTAGGCCTGTGTCGCAGTGTTCCTATTTGGCCGACAGCCCCCACCCCACTTCGGCAGAGAGGGGTCCTGTCAGGAGATAGCGCCCGCCTGTGTTTCTGGTATGGTGAGTAAACTTGTACTATGTACCCCTTATTCATTTAAGTGAGGGGTTATCTGGGGGTGCTTTATTTTAAACGGCTTCTAGATACCAACAAGACCCCTACCTACATCCCATCAATCATCAGGTCAGGGTTGTGGGGAAGAGGCCCCAGTCCTCACCAACAGAGGGTCCACCTGTTGAGGATCTGGCCCGGTATAGTTCAGGAAAGGGAGAACAGCTGCTCTTCCAGGTGACGTGCTCAGATTAACCACTTCAATACTGGGCACTTTCACCCCCTTCCTGCCCAGGCCAATTTTCCCCTTTTAGCGCTGTTGCATTTTGAATGACAATTGCGTGGTCATGCAACATTGTACCTACACCAAATTTATGTCATTTCCCCCCCACAAATAGAGCTTTCTTTTGGTGGTATTTGATCACCTCTGGGTTTTTTTCCTTTTTGCTAAACAAATAAAAAAAGACCGGAAAGTTTGAAAAAAAAAAAACATTTTTTTTGTTTGTTATACAATTTTGTAAATAAATAAGTTTTTTCCTGCACTGATAGGCACTGATGGGGTGGCACTGATAGGTGGCACTGCTGGGCACTGATAGGCGGCATTGATGGGCAATAATTGGCACTGGTGGGCGACACTGATAGATGGCAATGATGGGCACTGGTGGGCAGCACTGATGGGGAGGGCAATGGGGAGCTCCCTGAGCCCTGATTGCTATCCCTGGTGGCCATAGTGGGCATCCCTGGTGGTTCTAGTGGCACCCCCCCCCCCCCCCCCGAGGGTCTGCACTGGATCTGAATACCAGTGCCAACCCCCCCGTCAGGGGAGCCGGCGATCGGCGCTCCTTTACTCGTGCCTGTCAGGCACTAACTAAGGAAAGCCGATCAACGGCTGTTCCTGTTTACTATGTGACCAGCCGTGATTGGTCACATGGTAAAGAGCCTACGTCAGTAGGCTCTTTACCGAGATCGGAGATGCAGGGAGTCAGACTGACACCTCGCATCACCGATCGCCGCTCTGCGCGCCCCCGGTCAGGATAATACAACCACAATCCCACCGTCAATTTGCTATAGGGCGGGCGGATGTGGTTAAGAATATTTTATGGATTTAGGGGGCTTCCATGATATAATGTTTTTGCTAAGTGCTCCCACTTTAAATTTGTACATGGTCCAAAGGGTCTGGTACTGATTTTGGGGAATCTTTTATTTTTTTTATTTTTTTTCCCCACATGGGCCACCGACACTTTTGCCATACTACTTTGTTTACAAGGTAGAGATGTACCATTTCACATGCAAATTTATAGGACCCCCAAACATTTTTTTTATAAATAGTGCAAGTTAATGTTACACTTTCAGCATTCTCTCTCTCTCTCTCTCTCCCCAGGGAGCCCTTGGTTTTTAAGTTGTTTAGATTTATTTCATATATAGATATATTCTCTCTCACTGGATTGTTGGGGGAGGGAGGGGACTCTCTATTTATTTTTTGGGATGGCTCCACGGTTTTGGGAGGAAATTGTCAGTAAAAAACAGTTGGAACGGTTACAAATAATGTCATACAAGATAGTCAACACTTAAGTTCCTTTATATAGATTAAAAGATATATATGAGAAAGAGTTGAGGACATGGTGTAATATAGACGTCTTTAAGAAGTATTTAGATGAACAAATATATCCAAAAGGATTGAGCGTTCGGATATTCCCAAGAAGTAAGGAAGTGGATCCAGATTTCAAGAAAAGATGGGAGGATAATTTACAGCAATGTATCCGAAACATGGTGGTCCTTTTGATGGAATACAAATCAATCAGGATTTACAAGCTGCTCTAGAATCTCTAGCCCTACATAAAACACTTAAACAAATTACCAGTTCATGCGCTGATCCTTAACACTTATGCCCAGGCTGGTGATCCCTTTGTAAAAGCACACACGGAGATGTGAATGATGGGGCGTTGCAGCTCACCTTACCCTCCACTGGGTGGTGGACAATAAACTGCACAAAGAAAAAAAGAAGAACACAGCTGCCTTAGCATAACACCGTTTATTACAAAGTATGTAGGTAGATACACTCACATTTGAAAAATGGATATTAGGCCCATCGATATGAAACCAGGACGTCAATAGCTCTTTCCTGAAATATAGAAAGAGAACAAAGAATGTTTGTCGGTATTTTGGATGAAGCATTAGAGAATGACATTATTAATAAGGAGACGGTAGAGTTTTTGAAAGTCGAGTCCCCTAAAGTACCTGTGTCCACAAGTCATAGGTGGATCCTCCGGGGTGCCCTGTAATTTCAGGCAATGGCTAGATAACTGAAAAAGCAAGTGAATACATCAATAAAGTTTTACAACCCTTTGTAACCAACCAGTTCTCATATGTGAGGGATACCCTACATTTATTAACTTTGTTGGAGGGTCTGACCCTTTTGGAAGGTACAATTCTATTAACATTGGAAATCGGGGCCTTATACTCATCGATTCCACCTGAAAAGGGCTTACATGTCATTGAAAGAACTTTGAGCAGTAGGGCCATTAACAAGGGGAAACACAATGCATTCATAATCAGATAATAGGGTTTCCATCCGTCCGCATTTCACGGATAGGATCAGAAGCGGATATCAGCGGAGATGTTCACCGCTGACATCCGCTGCCCCATAGGGATGCATGGAGGATCCGATCAGGTCCGCCTGAAAAACTGACAGGCGGATCTGATCGGATCGTTCACGTGAAAGGACCTTTAGAGTGACAGCAGGCTTCGTGTGATCTGCACAGTGCTCCCTGACCAGAAGTTTGTGGAAGTGGCAAAAAGTTACACAGCAACCAATATAGTTTATATTTGAGAGCAAAGTAAGAAAAAAAAATTGAAAGTGCAGCTATTAAAATTGATTTAGAGAGAAAACAAAAGAATAGTTGGGGGTTCAATCCTACTTTAAGCCATATTTGGAGTGCATTTAGGGTAGATATTGGAGGTCTGCTGTGGGCAAGAAGTAACAAGAACTATCCAGCACTCACATCCACCTTCTCTGACAATATAAAGGCTGCCATCTGACCAAAGGAAAGTAGGAACTCCATACCAAAAGCTGGTAACAGAACCATGACCTGGTAGATGTCATCAATATGTTTTCTATGAAATTATATTTTTGCTGATAAACAATGTTTATTATAGAAACAAAAATCACACCATCGCCCCTTCTGAGACAACATGGCATCATGCTGCTTAACTCACTCACCTGAGAGTCAGATCCCTGACACCTTTACTGTTAAAGCTAAACACTGGGCACAAAAATGTAACTTAAATATATTCCTCATTAACCACATAGTCTATAAATCCACTTTGTCTGCACCAAATGCCAAACCCAGAAGTTACCATTTAACCCCTTTACGACCGCCCACCGCAGATTTATTGCAGCAGGCAGCGGCTCCTGGGCAAACCGACATAACTCTACGTCGCTCGCTCTCAGGAGGCTAGGGGGCGAGCACGCGCCGCCACTCGTCAGAGGGGAAGCCTGTGCATGTGTCAGGCGGCTCCGATTGCTGCCTGACGCTGGCGATCTCCCCGCTGACAGCAAAGGACGGTCGGCTGATGTAAACCCCTTCTCCCTGAAGTGATCACAGAGCCCATGTGATCCTGCTATGTAGGATCGCATGTCTCTATGATCATTTCACAAGTCCAACCCCTCCACAGTTAGAATCACTCCCCTAGGCTTACATTTAACCCCTTGATCACCTATACTGTTAACCCCTTCCCTGCCCGTGTCATTTTTACATTAACAGTGCATATTTTTAGCACTGATTACTCTAGTAATGTCACTGGTCCCCCCAAAAAAGTGTCAAAAATGTAAGTTAGGGGGTCCGATCTGTCCGCCGCAATGTCACAGTCCTGCAAAAAATCACAGATCGCCACGATTACTAGAAAAAAAAAAAAAAAAACAATAAGAAAAATGACAAATCTTTCCCGTAGTTAGACGCAATAACTTTTGCGCAAACCAATCAAAATACGCTTATTGCAATTTTTTTTTTTTTACCAAAAATATGTAGCAGAAAACAAATTGGCCTAAAATGTTAAAAAATTTAGATTTTTAAAAAAAAATTTGGGAATGTTATATAGCAGAATGTGAAAAATATTATAATTTTTTTTTCAAAATGGTCGCTTTTTTGTTTATAGCGCATAAAATAAAAATCACACAGGTGATCAACCACCAAAAGAAAGCTCTATTTGTGGGAAAAAAAGGATGTAAATTTTATTTGGGTACAGCGTTGCACGACAGCGCAATTGTCTGTTGAAGTCACGCACTGCTGAATCGCAAAATAGGGCCTGGTCATTAAGCAGGAAAATCGTCTGGTCCAGAAGGGGTTAAAAGTAGTAATAACATCACCAGTGTACTATACATGTGCTTGTGCAGGCAGCAGAGCTGTTGGAAGGACCCAGCAGCCCCAGCCCACCACAGGATGCCTCCAGAAAGCTACAGGAGGGGGCAGAGACAAGACCTGTCACCCTGCACAAGGAGAGAATGGCAGTGCCTGGTCCTTTTCACAGTACGCTCCTACACAGAGACACATTTTCACACTGGGTTACTACACAGATCTAGAAGAAATACACAAAGGACACCAAGATTCAGGTAAGATTACAAATGACAAATATATAGATACAATATTTGCTTATCCCAGAGTTCAGCTTTAACAATTCATCAAGCCATACCGCACAGACTTTCATAGGTAACCCTAATGAAGGGTGGATGCATGACTTTCTTGAGGTACCATACAGAATCCAGCACTGAAAAGAAAACCAGTACACCAAGAAGTAGATTCTTACCCAGGATTGAAGGCCCATATCAGGAAGATCAGTCCACATGCTCTGGAAACAGCAGTGCAACTTTTTTTGTGGCTTTGGGACTTTAGTAAATCCCGCTTCAGAATCTACTTCCCGGTGTTCTTGTTTTCTCTTCATTGCTGTCACCTTTACCTGACATCTTCTGATTCAAAGAGAAACCTCCCCCCCTTTTATTTATTTTTTTTATATCTCCTCTTACCCTTTTCACTGGGTTCTCTCTCATAAAACACTCAGCAAATCCAGTGTTGCTCTGCAGTACTTGCTGCTGCATGCCGGGTCCCATTGCCACCTTCTTTCTCTCCTACATCATCAGGGGGATGACTATCTCAAAAAAAGGGAGGATCTGAGCTGTACTTCTCTTTAAGGCTCGGTTCACATACATGATATTACCACAAATATTGGGATACCTGCCCTGCGCTCCAGTGCACAAAGCAAGGTCCATAAAGACATGGATGAGTGAGTTTGGGGTGGAGGAATTTGACTGGCCTGCACAGAGTCCTGACCTCAACCCGATAGAACACCTTTGGGATGAATTAGAGCGCAGATTGTAAACCAGGTCTTCTTGTCCACATCAGTGCCTGACCTCACAAATGCAGTTCTGGAAGAATGGTCAAACATTCCCATGTATACACTCCTAAACCTTGTGGACAGCCTTCCCAGAAGAGTTGAAGCTGTTATAGCTGCAAAGGGTGGGCCAACTCAATATTGAACCCTACTGACTAAGACACCATTAACCACTTGCCGACTGCCTACGACTATCTCCCGCGTGGTCACGGACCCCCCCCCCCCCCGCGCGTGTGACCGGCGGACCCGATGTCCGCCGGTCACTCTGCGATCGCCGCTGCAGAGGCAGAAAGTCAGGCGGCTAGTGTAAACAAGCCGCCTGTCATTCTCCCCTGTGTAGAAACTGTGATCACACGGTTCTACTATGTAGAACCGTTGATCACTGTTTCTACAGCTCAACAGACAGCCAATCACAGTTAGAATCACGCCCCTAGGGACACACACAGCCCCCCTCCCTCTCAAATAAAGTTAACCCCTTCACTACCAGTGTAATTTTGCAGTAACAGTGCATATGTATAGCACTGATTACTGCAGTAATGTCACTGGTAACCCCAAAAGTGTCGAATATGTCAGTCAAGGGTCCGATCTGTCCGCCGCAATGTCGCAGTACCACAAAAAAAAAAAAAAAATCGCAGATCACCGCCATTACGCGTTAAAAAAAAAACAACAAAAATGACAAAAATCTTTCCCTTTGTTAGTAAACGCGATAACTTTTGTGCAAACCAATCAAAATACGCTTTTTGCGATTTTTTTTACCAAACATATGTAGCATAAAACAAAATTGGCCGAAAATGTTAAAAAATTTTGATTTTTACATTTTTTTTGGGGGAATTTCATATAAAAAAATGTGAAAAATATTGTTATTTTTGCAAAATTGACGCTCTTTTTTTGTTTATAGCGCATGATCAAAAAATCGCACAGGTGATCAAATACCACCAAAAGAAAGCTCTGTTTGTGGGAAAAAAAGGACATCAAATTAGTTTAGGTACAGCGTCGCACGACCGCGCAATTGTCTGTTAAAGTCACGCAGTGCCGAATCGCAAAATACCCCCTGGTCAGGAAGGGGGTAAAATCTTCCGGGGCTTAAGTGGTTAAAGTTCATGTGCATGTAAAGGCAGGTGTCCCAATACTTTTGGTAATATAGTGTATATTCAGTGTAGCACATTGCATTCATTGGTATGGCTCAAATCGCACCGCCTCCACATAAAGGTGCAAGACGCTTTTATTCCCCTGCAATGGAATCAGATCGCATGGGTGTGAAAATGTGTCCCGATTCTGTCAATCACACTGCATATTGCGAACTGTTTTGGGGTGTCAATAACATTGACATATGTTGCGGTTGGAAAGAATGCCGTGCGATTTCAATGTGGTGCAGGAAACGCACAGGATTTGCTGCATTTCCTACACCGTGTATATGTGATCCGAGCCTTCAGTTGAAGTTCCACTTTAATGCTGAACTGTGTAATCAGCAAATATCTCAATCCATCCACCATGTGTAATCTTCTTGAATCTCAATGTGCTTTGTGTATTCCTCCCAGATCTGTGCAGTCATCCCATGTGAAAACTTTGGGGCTGATTTACTAAAACTGGGAGTACAAAATCTGCTGCAGCTCTGCATAGAAACCAATCAGCTTCCAGGTTTAATTGTCAAAGCTTTATTGAATAAACAGAAGTTAGAAGCTGATTGGCTACCATGCTGCACCAGATTCTGAGTACTTCAGTTGTAATAAATCTCCGTTTGCCTCCTGTAATAAGGACTGTTCACTGCTGAGCTCTCGTCTCATCTACGCTCCCTCCGGTAATTTTTATGTAGTGGGCGGAGTCTGCTGGGTCCCTCCCATGGCGCTGTTCACCATGCAGGATATATGCAGAACACTGCTACTTTTACAAAGCGATAATCTGGGTTTGCTAAGGCATTTTGTGCACACAAAGTAGAATGAGGCTGGGTGCACACTACTGCGATATCAGACATCACATGTGATTTGCACCACATTGCTGATCAGATTGTATGACTGAATTTGCATCGCATTGAGGCCAAAATGGTACAGGACCATTTTTTTGATCCGCACTGGAATTGGAACGCATGGGTGTTGACCCGTTTGCAATCCAATTCCTGCACCATTTCACATTTCGCACTGCCAACAGATCTGGGGATGTCATTAACTTTGTATTGACACACACAGCGGTTGGCATAGGGCATTGTGAACTGCCTGCGAGAGACATGCCATGCAGGAACCCGCACTAATTCCCGCATCTCATATGTGTGAACCCAGCCTGATTTTATATCCATGGTGACTATCGAGGAATATATTTGTATATAAAGGGACCTGGAGTTTATCATAAAAAAATAAAATAAATAAAACTAGCAAATAAAAAACTAATACAAAATAAAAAAAATAAATAAAAAATAAGCGTGATTATTATTTATTTTATATCCATGGTGACTATTGAAGAATAATTGTATATAAAAAGGTACCTGTAGTTGATCATAAAAAAAAAAAAAAATAGCAAATAAGTGTAGCACCCTCCTAGGTAGGTGCTAGAGAGTGAGTATAGATTTTGGCTCTGTCTGCCTATCAGAGGGGCAGCAGGTAAATTCTATATTGCACTCGGCTTAAAGCAGAGTTCTACCCTAAAATACATTTTTTAACTAAAAATACCCCCGGGACATTCAGGGCTAGTGCATATAAGCAACGATAGCTTCTGAACTGTCCCCTGTTTAGCTTAACTGTAAGAAGAAAAACTGACCTTGAAAATGTCTTGTCCAGAGCTGCCATCTCAGGTGTGGGCAGCTGAAGCCGGAGTGTACTCTTCGGTGATGTCGGAATCCCAGAATGCCCTGCTTGTCACTTCCGGGGGCAGGCGCGTCATCCCGCAGCTGGTTCTGCTCATGCCCATGCCCAGAAGCTGTTCAGCAGGGAATGATGCGCCTGCACCGGAAGTGACGAGTGACACCGGTGCAGGCGCATTGACTCCTGGGATTGATGACGTTCATCTCCCAGAAGTCAATGCAAGGAGGAAGTGACGTCAGGGGCCGTGTCCGCAGAGGGAGGAAAAGGAAGGAAGGTAAGTTTATTTTCATTAAAAACAAGGTAAGTGAAACAAAAAAAAAATTTTATTTATCCAATTCTTTTACAGGTTTTTTTAAAGCTAACGGACGGTGGAAAGTTCATTTTTAGGGTGGAACTCCGATTTAACAGGGAGCAGGATCTGTGAGTTAGGTCTGCTCAGTGTGTGATTCATATGGTCTAAGGGAGTGGCCCCACTGTGCCCTATAGGGAGGCACATTGGACAGTGGAGGAAACCTGGCCAATGAGGACACAGGCTTTTGATACAACCCCAGGGACTGGCACAGACTGCTGTCTTGGTGCATTGTGGGGTGGGGTATAAAAAGCCAGGGGCACATGTGCACAAGGTATTTGGCGGGAAGCAAAATCCCCGAAAGAGGGTGGTGGCTGTCTCCTCTTCTGAACTAGTTAGTGTGCGGTCAGCCTGGTGAGCCAGAGGTGTGCAGCTGAGCCAAGAGGTCCAGGAGAGCTGACTGGTGGAGTTGTGGCACTGCGAGAATCTGGAAAGCAGTATCGGGAGTACAGAGGATCTTGCCTAGGGGTCTGCCCAGGAAGGGGACCACTCCGGAGTAGTGTAGTCAGTGGACGGGTGTCAGCTGGTGGAGGAAAGGGGGTGCTAAGTGAGTGTCCTGATGTGAGATACTATAAGGAACATTTACCTCAGATTCATCCAGTGGCAGGATGAAGTAGCGGCCTTGCCGCATTCTCAAGATAGAAGTCCTCAGAATTGTGACTAGTTCAAGTGTTGGAGTATCCCACTCGTCCTTTTTTCCATCCCAATATAAAATAAAACCAATAAAAACATCAACCCCTAGACTGATCATTGACTGAGCCAGGAACGTGAAGTACTGAGATTTCTGCTTGCAGTTGCTGCAGGTAACCCAGGGGAATCCAAAAGTGTTAACAACCAGCGGCTCTTAAGGGGGCAGTGCTACAAATAAATAAATAAATATATAATAAATGAAAAATAAGTGTGATTATTTTATATTAATGGTGACTATTGTGGAATATTTGTATATGAAAGGTACCTGGAGTTTATCATAATAAGAAAATAAAATAAAACAAGCATAAAAAATAAAATAAATAATAATAAATAAAAAATAAGTGTGATTATCTATTTTATAAACATGGTGACTATTGAGGAATATACATACTTGGAGTTTAATTCATAAAAAAAAATGTGTGCCATGGTGAGAGAGAGCGAAGATGGGGGGTCCTGTGGAGATACCCCCCTTTTCAGGGTGTACACCCCCTAGGATAGGATGTGGTGACAGGAGCAGGGCCCACACCTCAGTGCTATAGGAGTAGACCGGGGACAGGTCCTCCAGGGCAGTGCCGGTGTTGTGTCGGATTTCCCTACCCTCGTCACTTCCGGTGCGGTTGCGTCATTCATCAGCTGTTGCCGCGTCCCAGTGCGCATGCCCAGCCAGCAAATTGTGACGTGCCTGCATGACGGCGGGGGACACAGGCTACATGACAGAGGGACACAGGCTAGATGATGAGGGACACACTGATGTGGCACAAATGAGCACTGATGAGGCATGGATGAGGCAGGGGTGGTGCCGATCAGTGTGTACAGCGTGCAAGGAGAGAGCTGAACCGGACATGCAGCATTTTGTTGACAAGCGATCGCTCCTTCATTGGATGGAGCAATCACGTGGTAAAGAGCCGTTGCCATTGACCCTTTACCACAATCCGCGGGAAGCGCGATTCTGGGAGGACATCCCTGTACGCCCTCCCAGAATAAGACGACTGCACTGTAGACGTCATTGGGCTATTTCCCCCGGTCAGCAAGTAGTTAATCCCCATAGTCTTATCTATCCCATAGTACCCGTGAAGCGGGGCTTTGCATTACCTATGTTCCGCTGTATTTGGCCAAAGTCGATCACCATGCCAGTCCGTGTGAAAATTTGGCATTGCTACCAAAAATATTGTGTGGCTACTGGAGGTCCTCTAGTATAAGTTTGCCAAGTATGATGCCCTGAACTCCCGTGGTTTGGGCCCTACATTTATAGAAGCTTGGTCTGCTATGTTAATCGATGGCAGGGTCGTAGTCTGGAAATTTGAGGGGCTACAGCTTGGACACCAAATGAGTCCGGGGGGCTCATATTTTTTTTTTTGAAAGATTATTTTTATTGATTATTGCAACAAGAAAAATGCAGACAACAACAAATACCAGTCCCAGGTACAGGCGGGACGGCACAACAACCCATCATAACCCACCCCACCCACCCACCCCCCAACCCCTGGGCAGCGCATCCAACAGAACTGAGTAATAGGGCCCGGGAGCGACCGGAGCAGAACAGCCCACCCCAGGCCGCCCCTCCAGCCCCAGAGGTGCAGGATACAAATATAGTACATGACAACTGAATCAGAACATAAAATTAAAAGTTAAAAATAATGGAGACATTCCCAGACTGAAAAGAAAAGGACTAGGGAAAGAGCGGGCCTAAATAGACAACCATGGTGGAGTCGTTACCTAAACATAACTATCCCACTGGGGGGGGCTCATATTTGGCACAGAGGTAGAGGAGGCCTTCCTTTATCACCCCAAACATTTTAGGGCTGGTAGCCCAAAAATTTCTGGTCAACTTTTTCTAGGGCCTTTGAAATTATGTGACTTCTAGGCAGTATGACGCAGCAGGGAGTGCTGGATACCGCAGGAATCCCTTGACTTGAGCTATTCAACGGTTCCTGCAGAGCGGGGCTCTAATTTCCCTACCGTGACTGCAGCTATAGTAACATGATGGGCCCCCCACTCCTCTAACTGCTCATTCTGCCCCCCACTGACAGATCCCCCATCTTCATGCTACTGCCGCTGTGAAATCCCCAAGGTTAAGCACTTACAATTTGGCATGCAAGAGGTGTGTCCCCCCTCATTCAGCCTGTGTCCCCTGTCGTCATGCAACCTGTGTCCCCCATCATCCAGCCTGTGTCCCCCGCCGTCATACAGCCTGTATCCCCCCCCCCCCCCCCCCGTCGAGCAGCCTGTATCCCTTGCCTTCACGCAACCTGTGTCCCTTGCCGTCATGCAGCCTATGTCCCCCATCACGCAGCCTGTGTCCCTCGTTGTCACTCAGCCTGTGTCCCCGGCATCCATTTATATTACTATATACATTTTTTTATTTTATATATATATATATATATATATATATATATATATATATAGTTCAGTGTTCTCCACCCCTCTCTGCTAATCCCTTCACTGGCTTCCACTCACCCAACGGATAGAATTCAAAGTACTAACAATAGTTTACAATGCCATCCACAACTCTGCCCCCAGCTACATCACTATCCTGATCTCAAAATATCAACCAAGCCGCACTCTTCGGTCCTCCCAAGACCTCCTGCTCTCTAGCTCCCTTGCCACCTCTTCCCATACTCGCCTCCAGGATTTCTACAGAGCTTCTCCCATTCTTTGGAACTCTCTACCCCAATTTGTCCAACTGTCCCCTAATCTATCCATCTTTAGACGATCCCTGAAAACCCTTCTCTTTAACCTCCCTGGCGGTATGATTGTTTCGGATTTTAGGTGCTGAAAGCGGTACCAATATTTTGCATGTAATTCTTAACTATTTTTTTTACTGTGCGTTCTTCTTTATAACATCTCGGTTATGATAAAGTTTGAAACACAAAATCATAAATGATAATATAATAAATAACTATAAATAAGTTAAAGTATGTATGTATGTATGTATGTGTATATATACAGTGCCTTGCGGAAGTATTCGGCCCCCTTGAACTTTGACCTTTTGTCACATTTCAGGCTTCAAACATAAAGATATAAAACTGTAATTTTTTGTGAAGAATCAACAACAACAAGTGGGACACAATCATGAAGTGGAACGAAATTTAATGGATATTTCAAACTTTGTTAACAAATAAAAAACTGAAAAATTGGGGGTGCAAAATTATTCAGCCCCTTTACTTTCAGTGCAGCAAACTCTCTCCAGAAGTTCAGTGAGGATCTCTGAATGATCCAATGTTGACCTAAATGACTAATGATGATAAATAGAATCCACCTGTGTGTAATCAAGTCTCCGAATAAATGCACCTGCACTGTGATAGTCTCAGAGGTCCGTTTAAAGCGCAGAGAGCATCATGAAGAACAAGGAACACACCAGGCAGGTCCGAGATACTGTTGTGGAGAAGTTTAAAGCCGGATTTGGATACAAAAAGATTTCCCAAGCTTTAAACATCCCAAGGAGCACTGTGCAAGTGATAATATTGAAATGGAAGAAGTATCAGACCACTGCAAATCTACGAAGACCTGGCCGTCCCTCTAAACTTTCAGCCTTATACAAGGAGAAGACTGATCAGAGATGCAGCCAAGAGGCCCATGATCACTCTGGATGAACTGCAGAGATCTACAGCTGAGGTGGGAGACTCTGTCCATAGGACAACAATCAGTCGTATACTGCACAAATCTGGCCTTTATGGAAGAGTGGCAAGAAGAAAGCCATTTCTTAAAGATATCCATAAAAAGTGTCGTTTAAAGTTTGCCACAGCCACCTGGGAGACACACCAAACATGTGGAAAAAGGTGCTCTGGTCAGATGAAACCAAAATCAAACTTTTTGGCAACAATGCAAAACGTTATGTTTGGCGTAAAAGCAACACAGCTCATCACCCTGAACACACCATCCCCACTGTCAAACATGGTGGTGGCAGCATCATGGTTTGGGCCTGCTTTTCTTCAGCAGGGACAGGGAAGATGGTTAAAATTGATGGGAAGATGGATGGAGCCAAATACAGGACCATTCTGGAAGAAAACCTGATGGAGTCTGCAAAAGACCTGAGACTGGGACGGAGATTTGTCTTCCAACGAGACAATGATCCAAAACATAAAGCAAAATCTACAATGGAATGGTTCACAAATAAACATATCCACGGGTTAGAATGGCCAAGTCAAAGTCCAGACCTGAATCCAATCGAGAATCTGTGGAAAGAACTGAAAACTGCTGTTCACAAACGCTCTCCATCTAACCTCACTGAGCTCGAGCTGTTTTGCAAGGAGGAATGGGCAAAAATTTCAGTCTCTCGATGTGCAAAACTGATAGAGACATACCCCAAGCGACTTACAGCTGTAATCGCAGCAAAAGGTGGCGCTACAAAGTATTAACTTAAGGGGGCTGAATAATTTTGCACGCCCAATTTCTCAGTTATTTATTTGTTAAAAAAGTTTGAAATATCCAATACATTTTGTTCCATTTCATGATTGTGTCCCACTTGTTGATTCTTCACAAAAAAATTACAGTTTTATATCTTTATGTTTGAAGCCTGAAATGTGGCAAAAATTCGACAAGTTCAAGGGGGCTGAATACTTTCGCAAGGCACTGTGTGTATATATATATATATATATATATATATATATATATATATATATATACGTATATATGTATACACACACACACACACACACACACACATATGTGTGTGTGTGTATATATATTTATATATATATATATATAAAGTACAGTAAAACTGCAGGAAAGGGCACTGGGTGGCAAACTAATGTCAATTTATTTTATATTGTAATCAGTGTGTTTGTGTGTACAACTTTTTGAATTTGCCGCCGGTTCCACCCCCCTGCGAGCGTCACGTCGCAGGAGATGGAAGCCGGAGCTCACAAGCATCGGGCTGAGGATCCAGCCGCCGCACACCGTCAGGATACATCGCTGGTTCCCGGGGACAAGGTAAGTAACCCCTCTTTCAGGATCCAGCGATGCTCCTGGCGGTACCGCGAGTGTGGCTAGGGGTTCCCGCTAATTGCACTGAAATTTAACACCGATCCACACTCGGGAATACCGCTAAGGAGGTTAAAGAAGCAGTTACAGTGCCTTGCGGAAGTATTCGGCCCCCTTGAACTTTTCGACCTTTTGTCACATTTCAGGCTTCAAACATAAAGATATAAAACTGTAATTTTTTGTGAAGAATCAAAAACAACAAGTGGGACACAATCATGAAGTGGAACGAAATTTATTGGATATTTCAAACTTTGTTAACAAATAAAAAACTGAAAAATTGGGGGTGCAAAATTATTCAGCCCCTTTACTTTCAGTGCAGCAAACTCTCTCCAGAAGTTCAGTGAGGATCTCTGAATGATCCAATGTTGACCTAAATGACTAATGATGATAAATAGAATCCACCTGTGTGTAATCAAGTCTCTGTATAAATGCACCTGCACTGTGATAGTCTCAGAGGTCCGTTTAAAAGGCAGAGAGCATCATGAAGAACAAGGAACACACCAGGCAGGTCCGAGATACTGTTGTGGAGAAGTTTAAAGCCGGATTTGGATACAAAAAGATTTCCCAAGCTTTAAACATCCCAAGGAGCACTGTGCAAGCGATAATATTGAAATGGAAGGAGTATCAGACCACTGCAAATCTACGAAGACCTGGCCGTCCCTCTAAACTTTCAGCTCATACAAGGAGAAGACTGATCAGAGATGCAGCCAAGAGGCCCATGATCACTCTGGATGAACTGCAGAGATCTACAGCTGAGGTGGGAGACTCTGTCCATAGGACAACAATCAGTCGTATACTGCACAAATCTGGCCTTTATGGAAGTGTGGCAAGAAGAAAGCCATTTATTAAAGATATCCATAAAAAGTGTCATTTAAAGTTTGCCACAAGCCACCTGGGAGACACACCAAACATGTGGAAGAAGGTGCTCTGGTCAGATGAAACCAAAATCGAACCTTTTGGCAACAATGCAAAACGTTATGTTTGGCGTAAAAGCAACACAGCTCATCACCCTGAACACACCACCCCCACTGTCAAACATGGTGGCAGCAGCATCATGGTTTGGGCCTGATTTTCTTCAGCAGGGAAAGGGAAGATGGTTAAAATTGACGGGAAGATGGATGGAGCCAAATACAGGACCATTCTGGAAGAAAACCTGATGGAGTCTGCAAAAGACCTGAGACTGGGACGGAGATTTGTCTTCCAACAAGACAATGATCCAAAACATAAAGCAAAATCTACAATGGAATGGTTCACAAATAAACATATCCAGGTGTTAGAATGGCCAAGTCAAAGTCCGGACCTGAATCCAATTGAGAATCTGTGGAAAGAACTGAAAACTGCTGTTCACAAACGCTCTCTATGCAACCTCACTGAGCTCGAGCTGTTTTGCAAGGAGGAATGGGCAAAAATTTCAGTCTCTCGATGTGCAAAACTTATAGAGACATACCCCAAGCGACTTACAGCTGTAATCGCAGGAAAAAGGTGGCGCTACAAAGTATTAACTTAAGGGGGCTGAATAATTTTGCACGCCCAATTTTTCAGTTTTTTATTTGTTAAAAAAGTTTGAAATATCCCAATAAATTTCGTTCCACTTCATGATTGTGTCCCACTTGTTGATTCTTCACAAAAAATTACAGTTTTATATCTTTATGTTTGAAGCCTGAAATGTGGCAAAAGGTCGAAAAGTTCAAGGGGGCCGAATACTTTTGCAAGGCACTGTAGCGTAAAGAAAAGTTCTGCCTGGGGAAAAAGAAATTAAAAATCAGTAGCTACAAATACTGTAGCTGCTGACATTTAATATATAGACACTTACCTGTCCAGGGAACCTGCGATGTCGGCACCCCAGACAATTCGGGAGCGGCTGTCAGGTGCTGCCGCCGCCATTTGTCATAAGGGAAACCGGCAGTGAAGCCTTTCAGCTTCACTGCCAGTTCCCTACTGCACATGCGTAAAGCCCGCTGCGCTTTGTTATTGCCCCGGTGGCGAGGGAAAGAGGAGGGGGGCTGAAATTCCGAGGGATGGCGCTGCAGCGCTGTCTCCCGGAAGTGGGGAGGGGCAACTGTCAAAAAAAGGTACCCGTTCCCCCCTCCCCCCTGAAAGGTGCCAAACTGGAGGGGGGTGCAAAACTTTTGGGTGGAACTCCGCTTTAAGAGTGTGCTTAACCACTTTACCACCGGAGGATTTTGCTGTCTTACGTCTGGGCCACTTTTTGCGATTCGGCACTGTGCGACTTTAACTGACAATTGCGCGGTCGTGCGACGTCGTACCCAAATGAAATTGACGTCCTTTTTTTCCCACAAACAGAGCTTTCTTTTGGTGGAATCTGTTCACCTGTGCGATTTTTACTTTTTGCGCTATAAACAAAAAATAGCGTAAATTTTGCAAAAATAACAATATTTTTCAAATTTTTTTATATGAAATTCCCCCCCAAAAAAATGTAAAAATCTAAATTTTTAAAAATTTTTGGCCAATTTGTTTTCTGCTACCTATGTTTGGTAAAAAAAAAATCACAATAAGCGTATTTTGATTGGTTTGCGCAAAAGTTATTGCGTTTACTAACTAAGGGAAAGATTTATGTCATTTTTGGTGGGTTTTTTTTAACGAGTAATGGCGGCAATCTGCAATTTTTTTTGCGGGACTGCGACATTGCGGCGGACAGATCGGACCCCTGACTAACATTTTTGACACTTTTGGGGGTACCAGTGACATTACTGCAGTAATCAGTGCTATAAATATGCACTGTTACTGTAATAATGACACTGGCAGGGAAGGGGTTAATTTTATTGGAGAGGGAGGGGATAATGTATGCCTGGTGCTTACTGACGTGTGTGGGGGGAGGTAACTTTGTGACACAAGGACAGATCGAGGGTTCAGCTATGCTGAACCCTGCAATCTGACCCTGCCTGTCACTTCGGAGATCCGCCCGCTTGTGTTTACACACTCGATTCCCTGACGATCGGGGAAGAGCAGCGGCGATCGCCGCTGCTCCTCCCCTGGCCCGACTCCCGCTGTGACTGAATACAGTGGGAGCGCGCCGCCTAGAAGGGGGAGGGTCTGCCGACGTAGGTCTACGTCGTCAGACCTACAAGAGCCACTTTGCCACAGTAGAGCTCTAGTGAGCAGCGTAAAGTGGTTAAACAAAAGCCGGGTTTCCTTGTACCCATAAAATATGCTTTTACTGCTATGCTACAAGCAAGAATCTCACGAATACTTATAAACCCCCAGCACAATCATAACAAAAAAAAAGAATGCAAAGCTTCCATTGCATATGGTTTTGCAGACAATGAAAATATACAGAGAGCTTACACTTTATCTGAGCCTACCTTAAAGAAGACCTTCTTTAAAATAGTCAGGGACTGCATAGCAACCAGTAACTGTTGAGATAATGAAGACTTTGGTGAGAAGTATATAATGTACAGTATTGTGTATATAGTGCAGGAGTATATAATGTACAGTATTGTGTATATAGTGCAGGAGTATATAATGTACAGTTTTGTGTATATAGTGCAGGAGTAGGTAATGTACAGTATTGTGTATATAGTGCAGGAGTAGGTAATGTACAGTTTTGTGTATATAGTGCAGGAGTAGGTAATGTACAGTATTGTGTATATAGTGCAGGAGTAGGTAATGTACAGTATTGTGTATATAGTGCAGGAGTAGGTAATGTACAGTATTGTGCATATAGTGCAGGAGTAGGTAATGTACAGTTTTGTGTATATAGTGCAGAAGTAGGTAATGTACAGTATTGTGTATATAGTGCAGGAGTAGGTAATGTACAGTTTTGTGTATATAGTGCAGGAGTATGTAATGTACAGTATTGTGCATATAGTGCAGGAGTATGTAAGGCAAGGGGTTGACGATGTGCAAAGCACAGGGTGCTGCAGTTAGTGTTTGGTTAGGGATGCATAACGCCGACTGCAGGGGTCCAGGGTGTGTAATACAATATGTAACACACAGAAAGCTGTAGTCAGTGCTAGGTTTAGGAATACATGACACACAGAGAACATGGTCAAGGAGAACATTATGTACAGAATGCAGGGGACAGGAGTGTGTAATGTATAGAATGCAGGGGACAGGAGTGTGTAATGTACAGAATGCAGGGGACAGGAGTGTGTAATGTACAGAATGCAGGGGACAGGAGTATGTAATGTACAGAATGCAGGGGACAGGAGTATGTAATGTACAGAATGCAGGGGACAGGAGTATGTAATGTACAGAATGCAGGGGACAGGAGTGTGCAATGTATAGAATGCAGGGGACATGAGTGTGTAATGTACAGGGAACAGGAGTGTGTAATGTATAGAATGCAGGGGACAGGAGTGTGTAATGTACAGAATGCAGGGGACAGGAGTGTGTAATGTACAGAATGCAGGGGACAGGAGTATGTAATGTACAGAATGCAGGGGACAGGAGTGTGCAATGTATAGAATGCAGGGGACATGAGTGTGTAATGTACAGGGAACAGGAGTGTGTAATGTATAGAATGCAGGGGACAGGAGTGTGTAATGTACAGAATGCAGGGGACAGGAGTGTGTAATGTACAGAATGCAGGGGACAGGAGTGTGCAATGTATAGAATGCAGGGGACATGAGTGTGTAATGTACAGGGAACAGGGGTGTGTAATGTATAGAATGCAGGGGACAGGAGTGTGTAATGTACAGAATGCAGGGGACAGAAGTGTGTAATGTACAGGGGACAGGAGTGTGTAATGTACAGAATGCAGGGGACATGAGTGTGTAATGTACAGGGGACAGGAGTGTGCAATGTATAGAATGCAGGGGACATGAGTGTGTAATGTACAGGGAACAGGAGTGTGTAATGTATAGAATGCAGGGGACAGGAGTGTGTAATGTATAGAAAGCAGGGGACAGGAGTGTGTAATGTACAGAATGCAGGGGACAGGAGTGTGTAATGCACAGAATGCAGGGGACAGGAGTGTGTAATGTATAGAATGCAGGGGACAGGAGTGTGTAATGTATAGAATGCAGGGGACATGAGTGTGTAATGTATAGAATGCAGGGGACAGGAGTGTGTAATGTACAGGGGACAGGAGTGTGTAATGTACAGAATGCAGGGGACAGGAGTGTGTAATGTACAGAATGCAGGGGACAGGAGTGTGTAATGTATAGAATGCAGGAGACAGGAGTGTGTAATGTACAGAATGCAGGGGACAGAAGTGTAGTGGTAAGGAGAGTACAAAATAATCCCCCCCAATTTCACCCTTTTAGCAAAAATCCCCACTCCCTCTCCTCCAGCACTAATTTGTATGCTCCCCCACTTCTACCTCCCCAGACCCAGCACAATCCCCCTGTCCTGGCACTTATCCCCACACCCCTCAATTCCCCTCCCAACACCAATCCTCCTTCCCCCCCCCAATACCCCTCTCAGAATAAATCCTCTTCCACCCCCCAAAATCCTCCCTCCCAGCACAACCCCCCATTTCAAGTACAAATGCTCTCCCACCTAATACCCCCTCTCCAGATACCCCCAGCACAAATCCTCTTTCCCACCAATCCCCCTTCCCAGCACAACAAATCCCCCCAAATATCTTCTCCCAGCAAAAAAAACCCCAAACCCAATCACTCTTCTAGCGCAGATCTCCCAGAGTTAATCTTTTCCCCATTTACAGCACAAATTCTTTCCCCCCAAATCCCCCTACCCAGCACAATTATTTTTCCACCCCCTAAATACCCCTTTCCAAAACAAATCCCCCCCAATCCCCCAAGCCAGCATCAGTCTGCTGTGCAGTTCTCTCATAAATCCTCCCACCTAAATCCCCCTTGACAGTACAAATCTCCCCCTTTTAATACAAATCAATCAAAAATACTCCCCAACTGTCCTGCTTTTTGTGTGAGAAAAGAACAAAAGCCCACAAATCCAAATGAAGTGCAGGAAACTTGCATTATATGTGCATTTCCTGCACCGCATTCTTCAAAACGCACTGCAGTTGCAATCTGCCGTGGGTGTCAATGTTAACTTAATGACACCCCAAATGCAGGTTGCAAATGTAATGCGCTTGCCTGCACTGGATTGTGTAGTACAGTAGTAAAAAAAAAAATTTCCACCACCTGGCTCCACTAACTTGCCTGGCAGGGTGGCACTAATGTGGGCACCTGGGGTGATTGATCCACATCTCTAGTGGGGTGCCAAGGGTCCCAGATGCCTTGTTTGGCCCCTTTGTAGAAGCCAGTATCTATTTAATTTATGGGGTGGTGGGAGCTAAGTGGTCACTGTCCTATAGGGCGCTTTGGAGGAGGGAGGCTTTGTGCTGAGGGGGGTGGTGGTCGGATTTAATATCCATCCCCCCTACTAGAATAAGTCCCTCCCCCCTGTGTCATCTATATTGTTACACCTCCCCAGTGTCATCTATATTGTTCCCCTCCTATGTAATCTATATTGTCCCCCCCAGTGTCATCTATATTGTCCCCCCTCCAGTGTCATCTATATTGCCCCCCCCCCAGTGTCATCTATATTGTCTCCCCCAGTGTCATCTATATCGTCCCCCCCAGTGTCATCTATATTATCCCCCCCCCCGTGTCATCTATATTGTTCCACACCCCCAGTGTCATCTACATTGTTCCACACCCCCAGTGTCATCTATATTGCCCCCCCCCCTCCAGTGTCATCTATATTGTTCCACACCCCCAGTGTCATCTATATTATTCCCCCCCAGTGTGATCTATATTGTCCCCCCCAGTGTCATCTATATTGTTCCCCCCCCCCCCAGTGTCATCTATATTATCCCCCCCGTGTCATCTATATTATTCCACACCCCCAGTGTCATCTATATTGTTCCCACTATGTCATCTACATTATCCCTTCCCCCCCATGTTATCTATATTGTTCCACACCCCCAGTGTCATCCATATTGTTCCCCCCCCTATGTAATCTATATTGTTCCCCCCCTGCCATCTATTTTGCCCCCCCCAGTGTCATCTATATTACTGCCCCCCCCCCCCAGTATCATCTATATTGTTCCCCCCCCAGTGTCATCTATATTGTTCCCCTCATGTCATCTATATTGCCCCCCCCCCTCCAGTGTCATCTATATTGTTCCACACCCCCAGTGTCATCTATATTATTCCCCCCCAGTGTCATTTATATTGTCCCCCCCAGTGTCATCTATATTGTTCCCCCCCCCCAGTGTCATCTATATTGCCCCCCCCCAGTGTCATCTATATTGTTCCACCCCCCCAAGTGTCATCTATATTGTTCCACCCCCCCAAGTGTCATCTATATTGTTCCACACCCCCAGTGTCATCTATATTGTTCCCCCCCAGTGTCATCTATATTGTTCCCCTCATGTCATCTATATTGCTCCCACCCCCCCAGTGTCATCTATATTGTCCTCCCTCCACTGTCATCTATATTGCTCCCCCCCCCCAGTGTCATCTATATTGTTACCCTCATGTCATCTATATTGCTCCCCCCCCCCAGTGTCATCTATATTGTCCTCCCTCCACTGTCATCTATATTGTTCCCCCCATGTCCTCTACATTATCCCCCCCAGTGTCATCCATATTGTTCCCCCCCCCGTGTAATCTAGATTGTTCCCCCCCAGTATCATCTATATTGTCCCCCCCCCCAGTGTCATCTATATTGCCCCCCCCCCAGTGTCATCTACATTGTCCCCCCCCCAGTGTCATCTATATTGTCCCCCCAGTGTCATCTATATTGCCCCCCCCAGTGTCATCTATATTGTTCCCCCCAGTGATTGTCCCCCCTCCAGTGTCATCTATATTGCCCCCCCGTCATCTATAGTGCCCCCCAGTGTCATCTATATTGTTCCCCCCAGTGATTGTCCCCCCCCAGTGTCATCTATATTGCCCCCCCATGTCAACTATATTGTCCCCCCCAATGTCATCTGAATTGTAGTAATCATAGACCTCAGATCAGCGCGGAGCATGGCACGCCCAATGATTTCCCTCCTCCCTGACTCCTCCTCTCTGTGTACAGCAGGAATACATCAGAGCCGTGGGAGGAAGAGAGGGCGGCTTCTAAAAGGCGGCCGGTGGGCGGGGTCCGGGGACAGTGTGGAGCCGAGCGGAGATCGTATGGCACAGCACAGGCTGCGGAGGGGAGGGGTGAAACTGGCGGCTGCCCGGAAGTTCCCCCCAGTGTCATCTATATTGCCCCCCCAGTGTCATCTATATTGTCCCCCCCCAGTGTCATCTATATTGTCCCCCCCCCAGTGTCATCTATATTGTCCCCCCCAGTGTCATCTTTATTGTCCCCCCCCCCAGTGTCATCTATATTGCCCCCCCAGTGTCATCTATATTGTCCCCCCCCCAGTGTCATCTATATTGTCCCCCCCAGTGTCATCTATATTGCCCCCCCAGTGTCATCTATATTGCCCCCCCCCCCAGTGTCATCTATATTGTCCCCCCAGTGTCATCTATATTGTCCCCCCCCCCAGTATCATCTATATTGCCCCCCCCCCCCAGTGTCATCTATATTGTCCCCCCCCCCCCAGTGTCATCTATATTGTCCCCCCCTGTGTCATCTATATTGCCCCCCCAGTGTCATCTATATTGCCCCCCCCCCCAGTGTCATCTATATTGTTCCCCCCCCCCCCCCAGTGTCATCAATATTGCCCCCCCCCCCAGTGTCATCTTTATTGTCCCCCCCCCCCCCCCATGTCATTAGGGTGACCACTTTTCCAAACTGCCATTCAGGGACACCCCCCCCCCCCCCGCCCAAAAAAAAAAATGCCGTTTATATATCGCTGTAATGGGAGATTTTTTTTTTTTTTAACAATTTATAACTTTTTAAAAAGTGTTGCTTTTCTATACAATGGGTTGAGATTTGCTTGTCTGGATCTTTATATTTCCACAGTAAAATCTTCCCATATTGTAAGATATAATAGAGGGGGGAGGGGTGTGTGTGACACATCTGCATTGTAAATGTATTGGTCCAATGAGAGGTTTCCTTTCTGACCCATTTTGAAGTATTGTGAAAATATTAGTTTGTAGCCAATAAGTTGATATTTGGGGCTCTTTATCTATAAATGTGCACAGTAATATCCTCCCATGGTGTAAATGTTATAGAGGGGGGAGGGGTGACATCTCTGTGTAATGATTATTTATAGATTACATTCTGCTATATATTGTCTCATCTAATTCTTCTCCTGAATATCCAACCAGAAATACTTCCCTGATAGGAAGACACTGAGATGGAATGTCTGCAGAGCATTATAGGAAGAAAAAACAGAATCTCAATATAGACAGGGAGATGCAGGAAATCCGCTGATAGATAAATATGGAGAGATTCTCACCAGAAGAAGTTTCCTTTCAGTATGAATTTAAATCTTTCTTACAGGGGAGGACAGAAAGGGGAGAAGGAAGACTCAGAATAGTATGCGAGTGAAGTTTCAGATGGGGAAATTGTAAGCCAGGAACATCCAATAAATCCTAGAATACCTTCACCGATCCAACAAGTTGCGGCGCCGCTGTCCAGTCAGTGTGTGGCAGGCTCCTCCCTTGCCTTGCTGCACGCAGTGCGCACTGTCTGCGCGGCCGAGTGAGACTGAGTCACGTCGTAATGACGCGTCACCGTCGTCATTTGTCACGTGACTCAGCCTCACTCGGCCGCACAGACAGTGCGCAATGCGTGCAGCAAGACAGGGGAGGAGCCTGCCACACACTGACTGGACAGACAGGATGGCGGCTCACGCGGGCAGGCTCAGATCATTCCGGGACACTGCATTGTCCCGGAATGAGGGTGACCGGGACCCGGGACAGACTCTCCAAATGCGGGACTGTCCTGGGCGATCCGGGACACGTGGTCACCCTACATGTCATCTGAATTGTAGTAATCATAGACCTCAGATCATGGCACGCCCAATGATTTCCCTCCTCCCTGACTCCTCCTCTCTGTGTACAGCAGGAATACATCAGAGCCGTGGGAGGAGGAGAGGGCGGCTTCTAAAAGGCGGCCGGTGGGCGGGGTCCGGGGAGAGTGTGGAGCCGAGCGGAGATCGTATGGAACAGCACAGGCTGCGGAGGGGAGGGGTGAAACTGGCGGCTACCCGGAAGTGACGAGTAATAGAATTCCGACAGGGTATAGAAATCTCCGAGCCTGGCACACGGGATGCCGGGGACCCGCTCACCGACCCCCGCTGGCCACACACACCCCGCCTCTCCTATCATGAATTATACTTTCTCAGCTCCAACCTCCGCCATACTGTACACAGCCCGCGACCTTCCGGGGAGCGCACAGCCTGCTGGGCAATCTCCCGGAAACGCTGAAGCCCGGCCGGCCATCTTCCTTAGGGGAAATCCAATGCAAATTCCTGAGGGATAACAAAATAGGTCGCCGTCCTCAGGGCTGCCGTTACAGCAAGTCTTGAAGAAGAAGTCTCGTTTCCTCCATTATTAACCACTTACTCTCGGTGACATTTCTAACATATACATTAAAAAATCAGCATGTGTTTGCTAAAATGACTTGGAACCCACAAAAGTGATATCTTTTCTGAAATAAAAGGCCCTGGAAAATAAAATGGTGGCTCTGGACATTTTTTTATTACAAACAATATTTATAAAGTTATTTATCCAATGTATATTTTCATGTTTATATGTCAGAGATTAACTGATGTATAATAATAGTGTTTGATTGTACAGAGATGCAGCAGATGTTTTCAGGCAGAATGGCAGTTAGAAGCTTAGTCATGTGACCAGACTCTGGCAGTAAACTTGTCTCCATGGCAACAGTGGCCGTTTTTCTCTATAAATAGTGGAGCACAGCAGGCATCCAGTCTGTGTACACTAGAAGCTTGAAGAGTGCAGACACAGATTTCTGAGCTCCCAATTTCTTCACTATATTATAGGATACGATTGTATTATCAATAATATAGATAGTGGACACAACTTTTCAGAAAAGAAGAGGTTTTACTCTACATTTTTCTGGAGTTTTTATTTTCATTGTATTATATATATTAAAATTAATACAATGAACCGGAGGAGAGAGAAGGTTGCAGAAAGGCGAGGCCAACTTCTGCAAAAGAGGCGCAGAGAGGAGGATGAAATGAACTCTCCACGTAGAGGAGAGGTTCTGAGGAAGAGGCGCAGAGAGGAGGATGAAATGAAATCTCCACATAGAGGAGAGGTTCTGAGGAAGAGGCGCAGAGAGGAGGATGAAATGAAATCTCCACATAGAGGAGAGGTTCTGAGGAAGAGGCGCAGAGAGGAGGATGAAATGAAATCTCCACGTAGAGGAGAGGTTCTGAGGAAGAGGCGCAGAGAGGAGTGTGAAATGAACTCTCCACATAGAGGAGAGGTTCTGAGGAAGAGGCGCAGAGAGGAGGATGAAATGAACTCTCCACGTAGAGGAGAGGTTCTGAAAGAAAGCAGCAGAGCAGAGGAAGCAGTGAACTCTCCTCACAGAGGACAGGTTTCAAGGAAGAGGCGCAGAGAGGAGGATGAAATGAACTCTGTAGAGAGAGGAGAGGTTCAGAGGAAGAGGCATAGAGGGGAGGATGAAATTAACTCTCCAGAGGGAGGAGAGGTTCTAAGGAAGAGGCGCAAACATAAGGAATCAGAGAATTCTGCAGAGAGCAGAGATGAGGTTCCAAGGAAGAGGCGCAGAGAGGAGGAATCAGAGAATTCTGCAGAGAGCAGAGATGAGGTTCCAAGGAAGAGAAGCAGAGAGGGGTCATCAGACAGCCTCTCAGAGTTAATACTAAATATTATGAGGCAGGTAGAGAAAGAGGAGGAAAAAATGCGCTCACTAGAAAGAGGAGAGGTTCTGAGGAAGAGCAGCAGAGAGGAGGAATCAGAGAATTCTGCAGAGAGCAGAGATGAGGTTCCAAGGAAGAGGCGCAGAGAGGAGGAATCAGAGAATTCTGCAGAGAGCAGAGATGAGGTTCCAAGGAAGAGGCGCAGAGAGGAGGAATCAGAGAATTCTGCAGAGAGCAGAGATGAGGTTCCAAGGAAGAGATGCAGAGAGGAGTCATCAGACAGCCTGGAAGGTATGATACTAAGTATTATGAGGAGGCTGGAGAAAGCAGAGAAATCTTCAGGGAGTATGGAAGAGCGTCTGAGTAAGGAGGAGAGAAAAGAAAGAAGTGAAAAGGAAGCAGAAAAGAACGAGAGTGACGATGACAGTATGAAGAAGAAGCCAAAGACGGATGAAGTGGGTAAGGAAATATTATCTTGAATTGTCATATAGAAGATAGATGGGGAAAAAGAGCCTCATAGATGTACATCTGCAGTGTGAGATCTAAGGCACTGCTGCCTTGAGCTGCTGGTCTTACCAGAATTGGAGGGAGATCTAGTGATGTACTGTATATTCTGTGCTGCTCACTGTTCTCCTTGTTGGTGGCTTTGACGTGAGGTAGGAAAGACTCGCCTCCTCCAAGATGGCCACCTCCACATAGAGATACGGTGTAGAAAAAGGCATGGTGTGTCAGTTATGAGGGAAAGAATATCCGCAGGGAGACCACAGGCAGTACTAATGACTGATACTTTGTGCTCTGCTTGTCTTATTCTGAGCACAGCTTTCAATGTTCCATTCCTCCTTAATGGAAATCTCATAAGGGGCAAGCAGGAGAAGTTGGAAGGATTTAAAGGGAACCTGTGGAAATAAAAATAGGTCGGCAGGTGGCAAAAGTGGCATGCTCCAGACCTGTCATCATGATCCTGGCTCCCAATCAGGCCTTATTTTTAAGGGCATATAAAGTCTTGTTTACTTTTTATTGGGATCATATATGTAAATGTAATTGTCTGTACATCGGCCATTCTCATCTAGGGTTCCCCCAGAGGCTGCTAGGGCTTCTTTGAGTTATGGCTAATGGATCTCCTATTTGATGGAGTCTGCATAGTTGCAAGACCAACACCACTTGGCAAAGACAGCAGAATGACCCCAATTATCTTTTTAGCAGTCTGCAAGGGCGATATTCTCACCATAAAGCCCCTTTTACACAGGCGGACCGTTCAGATCCGCCTGTCCGTTTTTTTTTGGTGGATCTGAACGGTCCCCCCATGCATCCCTATGGGGCATCTGATGTCAGCGGAGGGCCCTGGCACTGTATTATTGTTAGTAGACCTAATTGATCAGATTGTAAAGTGTGGTGAGCTTTAGAGCAAGTCCATGGGTCAGGTCTGTTCTACCTGAAATCAGTAGACTTTTTAAGGAATTTTTCAGCAATTTCTTTTGGAACAGATTCGCTCTAATTTGGAGTTCATCATTATTTTGAAGTTTAACTGTATATAAACAAATCAAATGATCAGTTCTAGGTGGAGTTAGCTCTGTTATGTCCACCATTCTCCAGTTTAGCGATTTCTTTCTGTTCTGGAGGTTTCATTGCCAATAGAAATAGGCAGAATAATATGACTTGTAAGGGGATGGGGTAATAACATTTTTTTCTTTTTCTCTTTATAGAAGTTAACTTGACAACGTCAGACGACGGAGAGGAAGACGTATCGACCACAACCGAACATTTACTGGATTCTCTAACTCCAGAGAGCTTCATATATCATGAAGTACTTGGAGAAGGAGGATATGGGAAGGTAAGTGACCAAAATGACCATCCTTAAGGAAGACTATATGACCCTTAGCTCAGCTTAACTTTTGGGGGAGGGGGGGGTGAAGTGCTGAGCGAGTGGGGCTGTACACCCTGTATACAACTCACAGTTTAAAGCTGAAAACTTTACATGTGTAGTGAGTCCTCCTCTGCACTAGAAGGGTTAGGTACTCATTTTTCCTAGAGGGTGATGATGAATCAGGCGATAGCCTTAGCCTATCCTAGGCAGCCAGCACTCTTCTTCACTGTCCCACGACCCTCAGCATCCTCCCATACAATGCAGGACTGCTGATTCTGCACTATATGGTATGGTGCTGAAAAGCTATGACCGGTTATGCAGTGAAGGGAAGAGGCTTCGGTAAAAGCGGTCATGCAGCGTGGAGAAAGCCTGTGGGTAGTAAGGAATAAGGTCAGTTTGTTACGGTATTCAGTATTACCTAGGCACAATGAGCAGGTAACCCTTGCAGTGTGGAGGGGGATTGCGTTCAGCTTTAAAAGAGAAGTGCGGGAATTAAAAATATCAAATATGCATACACACCTAGATGGCTGCAGCATTGGATACCCCCCGTTGGCTCTACACATCACTAATCACAAATTTCACAGGTTCAGTCTGAGCACAGAGCGGGGACTGACAGTCACGGCTCTGTGCTCTGCTCCTTCAGTGCTCACTGGAGTGCCGGACTGTGCAGGGGGAGGGAACGGCTAGCTCAGGCTCTCAGCTCAGAGGCTGAGCCAGCTGCCAGTCAGGCATCTGGGTGGATCCCAACATTAAAGTTGGGATCCCTCGAGAGTCTGGACTGGCTCTGTGATGTCAGCCAACAGCAGGCTCTAGCCCACTGTCGGCTAAAGGTGGGTCACAGGGGTGCAGAACTAAGTGCACTTTTATGACCCACAGGAAAAGTATGACCAAAAAAGCTTTGGCCATATTTCTCCTTTAATGAAGCATCAGATTGTGCCTGCCAGTGCAGCAACCAATCAGAATCCACCTTTTACAAGACTGACTTCTATAGGGTGAACTCTGATTGGTTACTCTGGGTGATAGTGCCTATGAATCAGACTGCTGTGTTGAATAAAGCCGAGGGTAGCTTTTTTTTGACATGTAGAGGACACTTAAGCCAGCAATACGTGGATCAAAATTCAGCCAGTTCAGAAGGGCCCAGCTGAATTTCACTCCATGTATGGGCTGGCTGGTTGTACATAAGTCAATCTATTAATTGACTTTTGCACAACCAACCTTTTCGGGTTTTCCCTGAACGTTTAGTGCCACCGGCTGTAGACAGCAACACTAATCATTAAAAATAAATAGGGGTAGGGAATATGGTGCTGCCAGATGGGTATTGATTATTAAAACAAATGGATTCAAGTGTAACCAGGGAATGGTGTATAGGTAAAATAGTCTACTGTATGCCCACAAATAAATTTGTAAAGAAAGTATGCATTCAGCCAAAAATAAATGATAAGTGAAGAAAATTGCTAATTATATAAATCCAATGACACTCTATCATAAATATGATATAAATAAAAAAAGCAGTGATATAATCATAAAGTGCTAGGTGCTATAACCTAATAAATAGATCTCTCAATATGGTGATCCAGTGACATAAGGTGCAGACATATATAATAGTGACTGTAGTGGCTAAAGTAGGTAAATATACAAATTATATATATATATATATATATATATATATATATATAAAATAGGTTGAATGTAAATAATCAAAAATTAGAGACACAGCTGTAATAATATACAATATATGCAGTAGTGAATAATATAAAGTGATAAGTGCGGTGATGTATTGGGAATAATTAGTAAAAAATATTAAGGTGAAGTGCAAGGTGGACTATATAAATCAGGGATTAAAATGCAAATGCTCTTATGCACAGTGAAAATTATGCACAGTGAAAGTTATCCAATGCTCAGTGCATAAATCCTAAATCAATGTCCATAGGTGATGGTGCTCAATCTTCATATGGCAATCCCAAAAATCGTATTATTATAGGAGGGTGTCCGGGGTGGTTATAAAATAGATTGCACTCACCAGAGTGCCTAACCCCTTACAGGGGTATTAGGCAGGGGTATATGTAAGCTGTATACCACAGCGTAGAGATGGCTGGTCCTGGGGATCCTAGACCCTGTTTCCACATCTGTACATCTCGGGAACCAAAGGGGGTAGGGGAGTAAGTATTGTTCCACAGCATTCAATATATTTCCTGGTTGGTACTCCAGCAGTAGTGTGTATGTAAATGAACCAGGGGGGGACACATAGTGTGATACCGTAATATAAATTTATTTGAAATATCATAAAGTAAGGTACTCACAATATGGTAGTAGGTATTGCGCATAAAAACATCCATCTATGGGTAGCTCCGGAGCATATTATTCACTACTGCATATATTGTATATTATTACAGCTGTGTCTCAAATTTTTGATTATTTACATTCAACCTATTTATATATATATATATATATATATATATACACATATACATATATATATATATACACACACAGTATATATATATATATATATATATACACACAGTATATATATATATATATATATATATATATATATATATATATATATATATATATTTGTATATTTACCTACTTAAGCCACTACAGTCACTATTATATATGTCTGCACCTTATGTCACTGGATCACCATATTGAGAGATCTATTATTTATTAGGCTATAGCACCTAGAACTTTATGATTATATCACTGTTTTTTTTAATTATATCATATTTATGATAGAGTGTCATTGGATTTATATAATTAGCAATTTTCTTCACTTATCATTTATTTTTGGCTGAATGCATACTTTCTTTACAAATTTATTTGTGGGCATACAGTAGACTATTTTACCTATACACCATTCCCTGGTTACACTTGAATCTATTTGTTTTATTAATCAATACCCATCTGGCAGCGCCATATTCCCTACCCCTATTTATTTTTATTTTTGATATAGCTCTTCGGCTATATTTCAGGGAGGCTGCAGCCTTTCCCCCCCTTCCCCCAATTTCCATAGCACGGGATCTTTCTATACAACACTAATCATTGTGTTCTGCCGGTGGGGAAGGCTACCTGTCAGCAGAACACAATAGCGCAGTGGGAGGGATTCCCCCATCAACACTGATTGTGTTGATGGGAAGAATCAAGCAATTTTTTTTGCAAAGAAAATTGCATAATCTATGGCCGGTTACATATTGACTTGTATACTGACAAATGGCAAGGCAAGCAGGACAGAAAAAAGGAAAAAAGAAAAATAATTCAGAACATTAGGATTATCTAGTATTGATGTTAAAGCAAGTGCACATGGAAAAGATTATGTACTAATTGTGTCTCTCCTATAGGTGGTGCTGGCGACTCACCGGGCTACCAGCACTCTGGTGGCAATCAAGATTGTCAGAAAGGATTCTGTACTTGAACACCCGCCCTCCGTCCTCATAGAACGGCAAGTCATGGAGATAGTTGGGAGCAACCGTTTCTTCGCCCACACCTACGCCACGTTCCAAACAGAAGTAAGTGTGTTTTTTGGAAAAGTTAAAAATATCAAATGAATATAATTTGTAAAAAGTAGTATATAGCAGCACCAACATTGCTTTATGGCATCTGCATGTTCACATTTAAAGGTAAACTCTTGTGATTAAGGCACCTTTCACACTTGCGGACCGTTCAGATCCCCCTGTCAGTTTTTCAGGCGGATCTGAACGGATGGTCCATGCATCTCTATGGGGCATTGGATGTCAGCTGAGATATGTCCACTGACATCCGATCCTGTTCGTCAAATCCGGACGGATGGAAACCCTATTTTCCATCTGTCTGGCGGATCAGATCAGATGAGAACGGACAGGTGGTCTATTCCCATCCGATTCCCCCATAGAGGAGAGCGGGGATCTGTGTGCGGAGACAGAGCTGTCATCCACCTGCTCAGTGGGGGATCGGCGGATCGATCCCTCGCTCAGCAGAACGGACTCAGTCGACGGAACGGAGCCGTGTGAAAGGGGCCTAAGGCAAACTGTGACTTCACTTTTTCTCTGCTGTAGTCAAACAATTAAGTTTGGTCACCTGCCCTATCTGTCACAAGGATGGCACTTGTGACGTTACTGACGCGTTTCGTTATACATAACATAATCATAGGAGGTTGCCAAATGCCCAGTGAAACAGATAGATTAGATTAGATTCACTGGGCACTTGGCAACCTCCTATGATTATGTTATGTATAACGAAACGTGTCAGTAACGTCACAAGTGCCATCCTGTACACTGACTGCCTTATTTCTTTGGAAGTTTGTAAGTGTATTTCTTTATCCTTAATAAATTGTCCATAACAGTTTTACACTATGTCGTCGTTGTTTGGTTTATCCCTCTATATACATCTGTGAGTGGGATTTCCCGGCAACACCATTGGAGAACTCTGTGGATATCATACCGTGGTCCATTCGGTGATCCAGTCACGTTGGGGGACATCCAGGTAATTCAGCGTGTATGACCCATTTACTATACAGTAATTTGGGTCCATACCTTCTGGTGAGCGCATTCATTTTTTGGTGGTTTTGGGGTCTTTTTGGAGTCACTATCACCTCATAATTTCCATTTAGATCATATTTGGATTTCTCACCAACACCTGGGACTTTAGTTTCTATTTTCACTAAAGAAAGTCTTCACTGGACTCACATCTTCCCCTTTTTTTCTTTCTTCTGATATTATTGTGTTCAACGGTATATCTATTTACATGTGTGGCATTGTTACAGTGTCACGGTTAGCGCTGCACTGTTTTTGTTTTATGTTTATGCAATCTATGTCGGTTGTAGTGTCAGCTGCTTAATATTATTCTTCTTTTGCACCTCATTTTTGGTTAGCGCAGTTTGATACTTACATTAAGCCTCCGTTCACATTAGGTCGCTCCGACTTAGGGGGCGACTTGTGAAGTTCGGCGCGACTTGCACGGACTTCACATAATGGAAGTCAATGCAAGTTGCCTCCAGGTCTGCCCAAAGTAGTACAGGACCCTTTTTCTAAGTCAGAGCGACTTGTGTCGCTCCTATTAGAACCGGTCCTGTACTACTCAATGACCGCGACCGACCACGACTTGTCAGGCTGACCAAGTCACCTGACAAGTCGTATTAGTGTGAACCGGCACTTACTCTATGTATGGATGGATGGATATAGATTAATAGAGATACAGTGCCTTGCGAAAGTATTTGGCCCCCTTGAACTTTGCGACCTTTTGCCACATTTCAGGCTTCAAACATAAAGACATAAAACTGTAATTTTTTGTGAAGAATCAACAACAAGTGGGACACAATCATGAAGTGGAACGAAATTTATTGGATATTTCAAACTTTTTTAACAAATAAAAAACTGAAAAATTGGGCGTGCAAAATTATTCAGCCCCCTTAAGTTAATACTTTGTAGCGCCACCTTTTGCTGCTATTACAGCTGTAAGTCGCTTGGGGTATGTCTCTATCAGTTTTGCACATCGAGAGACTGACATTTTTGCCCATTCCTCCTTGCAAAACAGCTCGAGCTCAGTGAGGTTGGATGGAGAGCGTTTGTGAACAGCAGTTTTCAGTTCTTTCCACAGATTCTCGATTGGATTCAGGTCTGGACTTTGACTTGGCCATTCTAACACCTGGATATATTTATTTGTGAACCATTCCATTGTAGATTTTGCTTTATGTTTTGGATTATTGTATTGTTGGAAGACAAATCTCCGTCCCAGTCTCAGGTCTTTTGCAGACTCCATCAGGTTTTCTTCCAGAATGGTCCTGTATTTGGCTCCATCCATCTTCCCATCAATTTTAACCATCTTCCCTGTCCCTGCTGAAGAAAAGCAGGCCCAAACCATGATGCTGCCACCACCATGTTGACAGTGGGGATGGTGTGTTCAGGGTGATGAGCTGTGTTGCACCTTCTTCCACATGTTTGGTGTGTCTCCCAGGTGGCTTGTGGCAAACTTTAAACAACACTTTATATGGATATCTTTAAGAAATGGCTTTCTTCTTGCCACTCTTCCATAAAGGCCAGATTTGTGCAGTATACGACTGATTGTTGTCCTATGGACAGAGTCTCCCACTTCAGCTGTAGATCTCTGCAGTTCATCCAGAGTGATCATGGGCCTCTTGGCTGCATCTCTGTTCAGTCTTCTCCTTGTATGAGCTGAAAGTTTAGAGGGACGGCCAGGTCTTCGTAGATTTGCAGTGGTCTGATACTCCTTCCATTTCAATATTATCGCTTGCACAGTGCTCCTTGGGATGTTTAAAGCTTGGGAAATCTTTTTGTATCCAAATCCGGCTTTAAACTTCTCCACAACAGTATCTCGGACCTGCCTTGTGTGTTCCTTGTTCTTCATGATGCTCTCACTCGGACCTCTGAGACTATCACAGTGCAGGTGCATTTATACGGAGACTTGATTACACACAGATGGATTCTATTTATCATCATTAGTCATTTAGGTCAACATTGGATCATTCAGAGATCCTCACTGAACTTCTGGAGAGAGTTTGCTGCACTGAAAGTAAAGGGGCTGAATAATTTTGCACGCCCAATTTTTCAGTTTTTTATTTGTTAACAAAGTTTGAAATATCCAATAAATTTCGTTCCACTTCATGATTGTGTCCCACTTGTTGTTGATTCTTCACAAAAAATTACAGTTTTATATCTTTATGTTTGAAGCCTGAAATATGGCAAAAGGTCGCAAAGTTCAAGGGGGCCGAATACTTTCGCAAGGCACTGTATAGATTAATAGGTATAGGTAGATTTTTGGATGGATGGATGGATGGCTGGCGATAGATAGATAGATAGATAGATAGATAGATAGATAGATAGATAGATAGATAGATGTTTGGATGGATAGATATAGATAGATAGGTAGATAAAGATGGATGGATATAGATAGTGAGATGTTTTGATGGAGGCATATAACTAGGTAGATGTAAATAGATATATGTATGGATGTACAGATATAGATATTGATACCTATAGAGAGATAGATATTTGAAGGGAAGGATGAAGATAGATAGGTAAACATGGATATACTGTAGATAGATATAGGTAGCTGTAGATGGATGGATGGATCATGGATATAGATAGATATAGGTAGCTGTAGATGGATGGATATAGATAGATATAGGTAGCTGTAGATGCATATTTGGCTGGATGGATATAGATAGAATGATAGATAGATCAATAGATTGATATTTGTATTTATGGATGGATGGATTCAGATAGAGATAGGTAGCTGTAGATAGATGTTTGGATTGGTGGAGATAGATAGATGGATAGATAGATAGATAGATAGATAGATAGATAGATAGATAGATAGATAGATAGATAGATAGATAGATAGATAGATAGATAGATAGATAGATAGATAGATAGATAGATAGATAGATAGATAGATAGATAGATAGATAGATAGATAGATAGATAGATAGATAGATAGATATTTGTATGTATGGATGGATATAGATATAGATAGGTCTCTGTAGATAGATATTTGGAAGGATGAATATAGATAGAAAGGCACATAAATGCAGCATTTTCTAGTAGAGAATTATAACATGTTACTTTCATTTGGACCTTCTAACCTGTCTGTCTTTTCCCTTTTCTAGGACCATTTATTCTATGTAATGGAGTTTTTGGGAGGAGGAGATCTTTGGAAGTGGATATGCGCTAAGAGTAAATGTGACCTTAACTCTATGAGACTCCTGGCGGCGGAACTCCTGTGCGGTCTTCAGTTCCTACATTCCCGAGGTGTAGCTCATAGGTAAGTAACTTTAATATAAACATCAATCAAATTTCAACCCACCCCTCCCCCCTCTCGCTGCCCAACACCTGAACTATTATTAAATCCCATTTGTTAAGGGGACGATGGTGAGAGCTCACTTACCCGTTCAGCCTCCTCCATCCAGTGTCTACTTTGCACAGTAAAGAAAATTGTCATTCGAGTCACATTTGATTCAATTTTCCATGAGGAGGGTAATACCCCTTCATTACTAGGCCATAGAAATATATTACAAAACTAGAAAATGTACAATTTCCGGGAATATTGTATGAAGTGTTCTTGCCGCCACCGGTAGTCTACAGCTGGAGTGGGCGGAGTAACTGTGGCAGCAGTTTGTGTGTGTGTGTGTATGTGTGTGGTGTGTGGGTGGGTGGTGTGTGTGGGTGGTGTGTGTGTGTGGTGTGTGTGTGTGGTGTGTGGTGTGTGTGTGATGTGTGTGGGTGGTGTATGTGCACGTGTGGTGTGTGTGGTGTATGTGTGTGGTGTGTGTTGTGTGTGTGTGTTGTGTGTGTGTGTTGTGTGTGTGTGTGTGTGTGATGTGTGTGGGTGGTGTGTGTGTGTGTGTGTGGTGTGTGTGTGTGGTGTGTGTGTGATGTGTGTGGGTGGTGTGTGTACACGTGTGGTGTGTGTTGTGTGTGTGTGGTGTGTGTTGTGTGTGTGTGTGTGGTGTGTGTTGTGTGTGTGTGTGTGTGTGTGTGGGGTGTAGTGTGTGTGGTGGTGTGTGTGTGTGTGGTGGGGTGCGGAGTGTGTATGGCAGTGGCGTCGGCAGTGGGGGGCTGACCGGGGCTATAGCCCCGAGTGGGTCCCCAAAAAGCCCCGGGTCTGGTATTGCTACTTTAGAATGATCAGCCCCGAGTCTCAAGACCTGGCTGGAAACTCTGCCTAGTGGCTACATACCTCAGCACTGTGCAAATATCTATTCAGTGATTGGTGGGAAGACAGGCAGCTGCAAGGAGAGAGAGTAGAGCTGTCAAAATGTAGCTCTGATGTCAGGGATGGGCGGAACTGATATGCGGGACCATCCCCCTTTGTCGGCCAATGGCAAGGGGTTTGCCTTGCGGCCAATCAGGAAGCACATATCGGACGCGCTTACTGATTGGCCAGGAGGAGGATCGGTGTGACAATAGCGAATTTTCATTCGCTATTGTCACACAATGGGTGGGCTCGGGACGCACTGCTCTGCGCCCCGGGTCCACCCTTTGCATCGCCCTATTAGAGCCTCTGGCTCTAATCAGGTGATGCCAAATAAAAAAAAAATCCATTGTACTCCGTGCGTCCGGCGCCCCTGCATGCAGATTAGGGGGCCGGACGCATGGATTGGGGGGCGGCGCCCCTGCGCCCTGTATACACCAGCCGCCACTGATCTAAGGGGTTAATGATCTTACCACTCATGTAGTGCAATCAGTTCATGAAAGATACGATTTTATTCTGGATTATATCATTCTGTGTATGGGCAGTGCTAGGAAAGGGAGCCTTGTGAATGTTGATCCCTCTATAGATCAGTAATATTGGGATATGGGGGGATAAATGTCTGAACTACAGAGCTAACTCTCTTTTTCTCCACAGGGACCTGAAGCCTGAAAATATTCTAGTGGATTGTGCTGGCCATGTGAAATATGCCGACTTTGGCTTGGCAGCAACCGACCTGTTTGGATCGAGGACCGAGACAGATATTGTTGGTACAGAGTTGTACCAGGCCCCAGAGGTAAGTTACACAGGGCAACCTGTATATATAGGGCAAAAATACACCAGATTAGGCGTAAATGAAAGAAAACCTGTATACATAGAGCGCAAAAATACACCAGGTTAGGTAATAGAACATGTATACATGGGGCGATAAAAGACCAAAATAGGTCTGCCCAGAATTAGCGTACTTGTACACGGTACAGGTGTATGAAATTCTAATTCCTGGCAGAAGATTTACTGATTTATACGCAGCGCAAGTTTACGTGCCTTAGTATATAGAACCAGTGAAAACAATAGGCTGCATACCCTGTTGTGCACATGCTCCCTTGCTTTCTATATTTCAACACTGTACGGAAAATGTATAGACCGATTTGCTGACAGCCTAAAGATTTACTGATGCTCAGGGGATCTGGGCTTCAGCAAAATGGCAGCCTCCAGCAAGAAGAAACAGGAGCAATGCTGGAGACAATTAACAGCACATGCTAATTTTGGTAGCCTAATTATAAATGTGAAGTGTATGTTCCTTGCTAAATAACATTATTTTTTATCAAGTTGTTATAGGTAGAGTTTCACTTTAAATGTGCAAGAGATCTTAACCACTATAAGACCAGAAGGATTTGCCCCCTTCCTACACCAGGCCCTATTTTCTGATTCGGCACTGTGTTACTTTAATGGACAATTGCGCGGTCGTGCGATGCTGTACCCAAATAAAATTGATGTCCTTTTTTTCCCTCTAATAAACCTTTCTTTTGGTGGTATTTGATCACCTCTGCGATTTTTATTTTTTGCATTATTAAACAAAAAAAGAGCGACAATTTTGAAAAAAAAAAAAAAAATATATATATATATATATATATATATATATATATATATTTCACATTTAGCTATATGACATTCTCCAAAAAAAATTTTTAAATCAAATTTTTTTTAACATTTTAGGCCAATTTGTTTTCACATATTTTTGTTTAAAAAAATCGCAGTAAGTGTATTTTCATTGGTTTGCGCAAAAGTTATCGCGCCTACTAACTACGGGAAAGATTTATGTCATTTTTATTGTTTTTTTTTTTTTTTACTAGTAATGGCGGCGATCTGCGATTTTTTGCGGGACTGCAACATTGCGGTGGACAGATCAGACCCCTAACTGACATTTTTGACACTTTTGGGGGTACCAGTGACATTACTACAGTAATCAATGCTGTTACTATAATACTGACACTGGCAGGGATGAGGTTAACCCTATGGGTGATCAATGAGTTCAATGTGAGCCAAGGGGAGTGATTCTAACTGTGGGGGGGGGGGGGGGATGTGGCTTGTGAAATGACCATAGAGACATGTGATCCTATATAGAAGGATCACATGAGCTACTCTGTGATCATTTCAGGGAGAAGAACGGTCGGCCGTGTTTACATCAACTGACCGTCCTTCTCTCTCAGCCACCCTGCTGCAGTAAAAAGGTGGCGGGTGGTCAGGAAGTGGTTAAAGAGAACCAATTTAAGCCTGAACCTGTATATAAAGACAAGTATCAAGCAGATTAGGCCTAGATTATAAAGAACCTGTATACACAGGGCAATTATTGACCAGATTAAAGAGAACCTGTTAGTTTGGCCTTTACCAGTCTCAGCCAAGGGTCCTATCTGGCACTGACAGCAGTTATTGACTCTTAGAAGCAGTGCTAGTTCTATGGTTGGCAGGTCCCTATGTGTTCATAGGAGGAGCGGTGTGGCATGCCCTGGGGCTGTGGTCTGCTCTGGAACCATTTTCAAGGTTGAACAGAAAAGGAAGTGTCAGCGGTGGCAGGTTTAGCCACAGTAACAGGTTCTCTTTAATGTGCTGATAACTGAGTGACATTTGAGGAAATCTGATCTGTTCCCTGATTTGACTCTGGAAATCCCACGTTCCATTGTATCATGATTTTGTAGAGGAGGGTAGCTCAGAAGCTGTCCAGTCTTGAGGGTCCTGACCACTTACCATATGGCTCTGGGGGTCCTGTCCAGCTACCATATGGCCCAGGGGGTCCCATCCAGTCCTGGGGGTCCAGTCTAGCTTTCATATGGCCCTGAGGGTCCCAAGCAGTCCTGAGGTTCCTGGATCCTCCTCATCTCGAGTCCAGTGCCCCCTCAGCAAGCAGCTTGCTATGGGTGCACCCAAGCTAAGCTGCAGCTCCATGTGTCCATTCAGGCACGGAGCTGCCGTTCGGCCCCTGCCCCTCCCCCTCTCTCTCCTGATTGGCTGACTGACTTTGATTGCGGAAGGCAATGGCGCCGCTGCTGTGTCTCAGCCAATCAAGAGGGAGAGTCCCCAATGGCTGAGGGACTCGTGGACATTGCTGGACAGAAATGGGGTTCAGGTAAGTAAAAGGGGGTACTGGAGAGGTTGCTGCACACAGAAGATTCTTTATCCTAATGTAAAGAATGCATTAAAGTGTTTGTTACCCTAAAAAAAAGTTGATCCCCTAAAGCAGTGGTCTTCAAACTGTGGCCCTCCAGTTGTTCTGGAACTACAATTCCCATCATGCCTAGTCATGTCTGTGAATGTCAAGATTTTACAATGCCTCATGGGATGTGTAGTTCCGCAACAGCTGGAGGGCCGTAGTTTGAGGATCCCTGCCCTAAAGCATGATATACAGCACAATGCTTGTGCTGTGTCATTTGGCCCCCTGTAACACCTAAAATACCTGGCTGATCCTGCCAGATTCTACCCTCCCCCTGTACACTGACCCCTGTGTATCATGGCTGCTGAGCCCTGACACCATGGTCAGCGTACGTGTCTCCGTCATCCGCAGCCCTGCACTGTCCTCCTCTGTCTCCCTCTGTCCTCCTCGCCCCTCCCCTCCCTGCCTTTCAGCTCTCACTGGCACCGCTCTGCTCCCCTCCCAGCTGCTAAAAACAATGTTATGTTTCCCTCATCCCCCTCTGTTTGATTACAATCTGTATCCTAGTGCCTGTGCTTTATTAAAGAAAGCCGATTTCTACCTGTTTTCACTGCGCCGCTCGGCACTCACGTGACTCCTGGCTCTCTCCTCCTTCCCCCCGCCTCCCTGGCTGACATTAGAAAATGTTTTCGGCTCCGCCCCCTGGAGATGTCAGACGGGGAGAGAAGAGAGCCAGGAGTCATGTGAGCACCGAGCAGCGCTATGAAAACAGGTAGAAATCGGCTTTTTTTTTAAAAAAGTACAGTCACTAGGATACAGTTTGTAATCTAACAGAGGGGATGATGTTAACATAACATAGTGGCTTATCAACTACTTTAATATAAAAAACCTTCTACCTTTACAACTTCTTTAAGCTTTGACAAAAGAAACCTGGAAGCTGATTGGTTACCATGCACAGCTGCACCAGATTTTGCACTCCCCAGATTTAGCAACTTAACCCCATCGTCTATTACATATAAAAGTAGGATGCTTTTAAATTCATTGAAAGTTAAAAAATGAAAACTTTTGAGTGAAGCAATGTTGTTAATGTTAATGCTGTTTTCCAGCTGGACTTGTTATGCTTATCCTTCTTTCTCTGATTTTCCCACAGATGTTTTCCCGTATACCATATGATAAAACCGTGGACTATTTCCCACTGGGGATCATTCTATTTGAGATGGCCTTCTCCTATTATCCATTCTGTAAATCTGATTTGAGCAAATCCATATGCCAAGATTCGCCGGACTACCCGAAGGATGCGGATCCTGAGCTTGTGGCCTTTTTAAACAAGGTAAGTAGTGATTCCATAACTAGGAAAGTAGATACATAGGCTCAGCCAATGAGCCAGTGAACTTTTAGAATGTGGTTTGCACTCTGTAGGAAGTGAAGCGCCATTCATTCTAATGATTGTAAAAAAATGTGCTAGGAGGTGAAGGAAATCTGTCACATGACCTTGACATAGGCCATGTGACAGCCCTCTCCTCCTATGAGCTAACATTATTTGCAACATTATGTAGAGAACACACCGCAGACACCACATTGTCCTCTGCTATTTATTAATAGGACGTGAATTGCCAGCGCCATGTGGAATGTGGAGTATTTCCTGCAGTGTGCGTAAACCATAGGTCTTTATAAATAGGCCTCTTAGCATTTTGGTGCCATTACTGTTATCTTATGTTTCTCTATTTTCTGTTTTCCCCATAGCTACTGTGTAAAGATCACCAACAACGGAAGGAGGCCATTGCCAACATACGCGAAGACCCGTTTTTTAAAGGAATACGTTGGAGGAAGCTGGAGACAGGAAATATGAGGTCTCCACTTTTTGTTCTTCGAAGGGTAAGTAGAGTTCTGACCAGATTTATGAAAGGATCTGAACATTCCTTCTCTTTTTGTAATTCAATTCATCTTTATTTTAATATCTTATTTTTAACCATATACAAACTTTCCATATAATATATAAAAATATAACATATTTAACAATACAACACCCCCCCCCCCACCAACCATAAATAATTTAAACACAACACGGATTTACTATGCATTTGCAACCTAAGGTAGCGGTCCCAGGGTATCAATCCATACTCTCCATATTTTTTCAAATCCTTTTATATTACCCCGCCTCTTATAAAATATCTTTTCCCTCACAATTATATTATTTATTCTCCTCTGCCATTCCCCTAGTAAGGGAGGTTTAGATTTTATCCAGTTTGACATAATTCCCTTTCTAGCTTGATATAGGCATCTCATCACTGCAATCCGTTTGGGTTTTGGCCCCACATCCTGCCCCAGATGTCCCAGTATACATAGTAATGGGTCCATTTTTCAAGTTTAGCTCATATACCATATTTATTTTATCTAGTACCCCTTCCCAGTATCTATATAACTTGGGGCACCTCCATAACATATGTATCAGATCTCCTATTGAAGCCCTGCATCTAGGGCAGAATGCATCTGGCCGTCACCCAAATTGGAATAATCTTTTGGGTGTATAGAATGCCCTATGAATATTATAAAGTTGTGTAAGCCTTGGGGCTGATGATAAAGACAATAAATCTGTCGAGGAAACCACATCTTGCCACTGAGCATCTGTTATTGTAACCCCATCCTCTTCTCATTTACCCCTACTAATAAACTGAGAGTCTATTTCCAATACTTTTAGGTGGATATTATTATACAGTTTCAATATCATCCCTTTCAATGAGATAGCATCAACCACCATTTTTAACAAGGGTAATCCAATCCATTCCAACTTACTCTCTTTAAATTGAATAGACAATGCATGTCTTAGTTGTAGATGTTGGTAAAAATTACTATTAGCTAGTCCAAATTCCTCTTTCAAGACCTGGAATGTTTTCAATTCATCCGCATGATATAGATGTGGGAGTCTTGCTATGCCCCTTTGTTTCCAGTTATGAAAAAACTCTAGCTCCATAAGCTCTGGAAGGTTTTTATTGTCCCATATGGGAGTATATTCGGTATATCCGGATTATTGAAATAGAGCTCTAATTATGTTCCATAACTTTATCATTAATTTTACTGAGGGACACTGGTTTTTAACACCCAATAAGTTGGCCTCTAGAGCTTCAATTAAAGATGTATGTGGGGTACAGGCCAACAAAGCCCGAGAACTATAACTAGTAGCATTGCTGCCTATTTCCCAACCCCCCATCTGTTGAAGCTGAGCTGCCAAGAAATAACTCCAAGGGTGCGGAACTGCAATACCCCCCTATCCCTTGGCAGCTACAGTATTCTCAGCCTAATTCTGGCTTGCCCTTTTCTCCATATCAGATTTCTAAAGAGAGTTTCCAATTTCCCAAACCATACCCCTGGAATCCATATTGGTGAGTTCTGTAGTATAAAAAAACAACTAAGGCAACCACACCATTTTTATCAAGCTACAACGACCCACTACTGATAGAGGAAGTCTATTTCACATCTTGCATTTTCCCTTAAATTATTCTATTAGAGCTTCTAGATTTTTTTGGATATACAATTTGGGATTTATCATGACATTTACACCCAAGTATTTAAATCCCTCCACTATCTGTAAATGCCTGGCACACTCGGGCAACTCCTGTTCTAATCCATCCACTGGGAGAAGAACTGATTTCTCCTAGTTAATGGAGATTCCCGGTATCTCTCCAAATTTCTCTACAATATGCATTGCAGCACACAATGAGTAATTTGCATCTCCCGGAAAAAAAAGGACATCATCCGCATACAGCGAGATTTTTTCCTCAAATTCCTTTCTCCTGAAGCCTCTGACATCTTCTGCTGTCCTCATGGCTATGGCCACCGGCTCCACCGCCAATGCAAACAGCAATGGGGACAGCGGACAGCCCTGTCTCATGCCTCGGAAGAGTGGAAAGCACTCTGATATTTTTTCATTAATCTTAACTTTTGTCCTTGGGTTGGTATATAGCAATTTCACCCATTTTATAAAGCCAGGACCTATATTAAAGGCTGCCAGAACCTCCCACATGTATTGCCATTTGACGCTGTCAAACGATTTGATAGCGTCGAGGGACAGCACCACTCTTGACCCCATCTCCTCAGTTGGTCTTAGCAAATTTAGAAACAATCTCCTTATATTTATTCCTGTAGATCTATCTGGCATAAGTCCACATTGATCCGAATGTATTATGGTGTGAATTATTTTAGTAAGTCTATTCGCTAAGACCTTTGCCAACAATTTAACGTCTGTACATAACAAGGAGTTCGGCCTCTATGACGCGGGTTGAAGGGGATCTTTCCCTTCTTTTGGAATCACTATAATCGTTGCCTCTGTCATAGATAGTGGGAGTCTCTCCTTTTCTACTGCCTCGTTCAGCGCTTGTAGTAACTCTGGAATTAATACCTCCCCATATTCCCTATAAATTTCATTTGGCAATCCATCTGGCCCGGGTGCCTTATGACCAGGCAAACTCATTACTGCTGCTTGTAATTCCTTAATAGTAATAGACTGATCCAAAAATACCCTATCTTCCTCTCAAAGGTGTGGAATAACTAAACCTCCAAGGAATTCACCCATTTTTTCCTCTATTTTACCTACTCTGGATTTGTAAAGATTAGAATAATATTCCCAAAAAATACCCAGAATTTCCACTGGGTACATGGTCACTCCCCTGGCCCGGGCCCCATAGACCCCAGAGCATTAGCTCTGGCGTCCTGGGACCTAGCCCGGAGAGACAGCAATGTGCCTAGTGTTTTCACCTCCCTCATAGTGTGCCTGTCTCAAGAAAAATCTTCTATTCTCTGCTTTCTTTATTAATGCTGTTCGGTAGATCTGTTGTGCCTCTGACCACTTACCTAGATTATCTGATTAGGGATCTTCTACATAAAGTTTTTCTGTTTCCGTCACTTCCCTCATTACTTTTAACTCCCAATCTTGAGTAATTTTTTTCTTTTTAGAGATTTGTTGGAATAGGATTACCCTTAAATAAGCCTTGAGAGTATCTCGTTCCTTCTTCACTTAATAAAATTGTGCAGCATTGTTATTTCCTACCTTATCTTTACTTTGAGTCTGTCTCATCAGTTTGAGAGCCTGGGTTGGGGGCACTAAGTGGCAGACCTCAGGTCAGCTCTCACTCCAACTCCCAGTCTGAAGACTCAGGAGAAGCCAGTAAAGTGAAAAAAGGGGACAAATATATAAACTTTTCATAAGTTAGTGTGCACAACTCTAATAGTGAAGATCCATATTCTTGTTTATCATCAGTGGTCACTGGTTTTTGACATCTCACAATCGTATGGACTTGGATGGCACATAGAGAGTGAGATTGTCCACAGAGGTCATAGAGGGATTCCTTCTATTCATTTATGGGTCTAATTGTTCTCTTTATTTTTATTTTTCAGAGCCTCAGAAAATTAACAAGGAAGATAACAAAGCTGGAAGAGCTTACAGGAGGGGAAACAACAATTTCAGCCAAGGATCAGAAGCTCTTCAATGGCTTTTCATTTGTGAGCAACAAATGGAGAGCCATCCAGAAAATAGACTAAAGCCAGGAGATTTGCACTAGGAGATGGAATTGGGGAATTGGGAACATGACTCATCTGCTGTCAGTGGTATGCCCTACTGACAGTAGAACAGGGGTGGACGTACAGGGGTCGCAGGGGTCGCCAAGGGGGGTGGGGGTGTATGGTGCTAGGGGGGCAGAGATGGAGGGGTGTGTAAAGCTTGGGGGGGGTGAAGCAGGGGGGGGTGTATGGAGATGGAGGGGTGTGTGAAGCTGGGGGGGAGTGTATGGAGATGGAGGGGTGTGTGAAGCTGGGGGGGGTGTATGGAGATGGAGGGGTGTGTGAAGCTGGGGGGGTGTATGGAGATGGAGGGGTGTGTGAAGCTGGGGGGGTATGGAGATGGAGGGGTGTGTGAAGCTGGGGGGGGGGTGTGAAGCAGGGGGGGGTGTATGGAGATGGAGGGGTGTGTGAAGCTGGGGGGGAGTGTATGGAGATGGAGGGGTGTGTGAAGCAGGGTGGGGGGGGTGGATGGAGATGGAGGGGGTGTGTGAAGCTAGGGGGGGTGTATGGAGATGGGGAGGGGTGTGAAGCTGGGGGGGGTGTATGGAGATGGAGGGGTGTGTGAAGCTGGGGGGGTATGGAGATGGAGGGGTGTGTGAAGCTGGGGGGGTATGGAGATGGAGGGGTGTGTGAAGCTGGGGGGGTGTGAAGCAGGGGGGGTGTATGGAGATGGAGGGGTGTGTGAAGCTGGGGGGGGGGAGTGTATGGAGATGGAGGGGTGTGTGACATCCCCCTGTCATCTTCCTACCATCCATATTGTAAAAAAAAAAATGAATAAGGGCTCTTTCACACGGGCGATTCGATCAGATCCGCCTGTGAGTTTTTTAGGCGGATCTGATCGGATCCTCCATGCAGCTCTATGGGGCAGCGGATGTCAGCGGAGACACCTCCGCTGACACCCGCTGCCATCCGTATCCGATCCTGTCTGTGAAATCTGGACAGGGGGGGTGTATGGAGATGGAGGGGTGTGTGAAGCTGGGGGGGGGGGGTGTATGGAGATGGAGGGATGTGTGAAGCAGGGGGGGGTGTATGGAGATGGAGGGGTGTGTGAAGCTGGGGGGGTGTATGGAGATGGAGGGGTGTGTGAAGCTGGGGGGGTGTATGGAGATGGAGGGGTGTGTGAAGCTGGGGGGGTATGGAGATGGAGGGGTGTGTGAAGCTGGGGGGGTATGGAGATGGAGGGGTGTGTGAAGCTGGGGGGGTGTGAAGCAGGGGGGTGTATGGAGATGGAGGGGTGTGTGAAGCTGGGGGGGGAGTGTATGGAGATGGAGGGGTGTGTGAAGCTGGGGGGGGTGTATGGAGATGGGGGGTGTGTGAAGCTGGGGGGGTGTATGGAGATGGAAGGGTGTGTGAAGCTGGGGGGGGGGTATGGAGATGGAGGGGTGTGTGAAGCTGGGGGGGTATGGAGATGGAGGGGTGTGTGAAGCAGGGGGGGGGGTGTATGGAGATGGAGGGGTGTATGAAGCTGGGGGGGTGTATGGAGATGGAGGGGTGTGTAAAGCTGGGGGGGGGTGTATATGAAATTCCTACCATCCCACCCCTGTCATCTTCCTACCATCCCACCCACTGTCATCTTCCCACCATCCCACCCCCTGTCATCTTCATCCCCCTGTCATCTTCCTACCATCCATATTGTAAGAAAAAAAATGAATAAGGGCTCTTTCACACGGGCGATCCGATCAGATCCGCCTGTCAGTTTTTTAGGCAGATCTGATCAGATCCTCCATGCAGCTCTATGGGGCAGCGGATGCTGCCATCCGTGTCCGATCCTGTCTGTGAAATCTGGACAGATGGAAACTCTATTTTTCCATCCGTTCAGGGATTGGATCGGATGAGAGCGGACAGGCGGTCCGCTCTCATCCGATCCCCCATAGAGAGCAGTGGGAGCTCACCTCCCTCTCCGCACTGCAAGCGGAGACGGAGCTGTCAGCACTGATCCCTGCTAGCACCTGCGTTTAGCCCCCTTGCCCAGACCACCTTACCCAGGCAAGTGTAGTAATCAATAGATTACTGACACTTCCAAAAAACACAAATCACACAAAACCGCTGCGTTAGCAGAGTCAGGCCTGATCTCTGTTAGCACTAGCAGTTTTTTTTTGTAGCGACCAAATAGTCCTCGACAACCAGGTGCTTTTATTACCTAGTAGTCGCACTACTGTACCGGTAAATTTAGTTACTTAAATGACAAAACGTTGGTACAGTGGTGAAGAGGTCTACGAAATACTGACCACGGCACGTGAGAGCGATGGGTAAGCCTCACTGTCAGAATCAGGGTCAGTATACGAACCAGATGACAGCAGCGGCTCCCTGACAGATAGCTCTGACAGAGGGGTCCCTGCTAGGGTCAGGCGTACCTGACCCCATTCTGGAGTTGCTGACTTGCAAGAACTGGGAGTTTCTCGTATGCAGCAGAGTGCCAGTACTAGTGCTGCTCACACTTCTCGTGAACTGGCAAGCACGAGTGGCCTAGTACATCCTGGACCTTCAACCAGCACTGCAGTATCACCTGGTGACGTGGCGAGTCACCTGAGTGCAGTTGAAGCTGGTGCAGTGGCTAGCACGAGTCGTGGCCCGTAGCCACCGCGTATCCGAAGACAGGCCCGTAGAGCCCATAGTGTCCTCCCTGAAGCGCTGGCATATCCTAATTGGCAGCCCACAGATTCCACAGCGCCAGTACTTCCCCCATTCACCGCCCAACCTGGAATCCAAGTGGAAACAGCTGGTTTTAATCCCATAAACTTTTTTGAGCTGTTTTTCACTGAAGATCTTTTCAGATCTATTGTGGACCAATCAAATTTGTACGCTCAACAATTCATCGCCGCCAACCCAAATTCACCCCTTGCCAGACCATTCGCCTGGAATCCTATTACGATTCAAGAGTTTAAAACCTTTCTGGGCCTTTCCTTCAACACGGGCATTACAAGAAAGAATGAATTGCGGTTATATTGGTCCACTGACCCAATTCATCAAATGCACGTGTTCTCTGCTGCTATGTCCAGGATTCGATACAAACAAATATTTCGGTTCATGCATTCCAACGACAATGAACTCTGTCGTCCTCGGGGAGACCCTGAATATGATCGGCTCCACAAAATTCGGCCCCTCATAGACCACTTCAATCAGCGGTTCGCAGCCTTGTTTACCCCCCAACAAGATGTCTGCGTTGACGAGTCCCTGATTAAGTTTACTGGTCGCCTTGCTATCAAACAGTACCTCCCCAGCAAGCGTGCCAGATACGGGGTCAAGTTGTATAAGCTTTGTGACAGGGCCACAGGCTATACAGTTAATTTCCGTGTCTATGAGGGAAAAGATAGCACTGTGGAGCCCCCTGACTGCCCAGGCTACATAGGGAGCAGCGGCAAGATAGTTTGGGACTTGATGTCACCCTTATTCGGAAAGGGGTACCACTTGTACGTGGACAATTTCTATTCAAGCGTGCCACTTTTTAGACACCTCTTTCAATTGCAAATTGGCGCTTGTGGCACCGTGCGATCTAATCGCCGGGGCTTCCCCCAACGGCTAGTAAATGCCCCACTGAGCTCGGGGGAGAGAGCCTGCTTGAGGTGCGAGGAATTGCTTGCAGTGAAGTGGAGGGACAAACGAAACGTTTACGTGCTGTCCTCCATTCACCCAGACACGGCAGTCCAAATTACTACGGTCTCCGGTGTTGTTGTTGAGAAGCCCCTCTGTGTCCACGACTATAACCGTAAAATGGGAGGGGTGGACTTCAACGACCAGATGATGGGACCGTACTTAATTGCCCGTAAGGCCAGACGCTGGTACAAAAAAGTGTCTGTATACCTATTTCAGTTGGCTGTTTACAACGCTTTTGTGTTATACAAAGCGTCTGCAGGAACATTATCCTTCTTTCAATTCCAAGAAGAGATAATCAGAGCCCTCCTGTATCCAGCTGGTGCTCCTGCCCAACTTCCCCAACCAGATGCAGTGAGCCGGCTGCATGAGAGGCATTTTCCGCAATACCTCCCGAGTACCCCTAAACAAAGATACCCCCAAAAAAGATGCCGTGTCTGCAGCAAGCGCGGATTTAGGCGTGACACCCGGAATTATTGTCCCGACTGTCCTGACCAACCTGGTCTTTGCAACGGTGACTGTTTCCGTCGCTACCACACACTACTGGATTATTAGCGTAGGGTACAGCACGGCACAGTTTAGGGCACATTTACACAGGGTCTCAAAAGATGTTCGATGGCTATCGTCATTTTGAGAGACCCGAACCTGGAACCTGGAACTCGACGACGTTTGAAGAAAAAAAAAAAAAATAATACATAAAAGCCAAAAATAGTTGTCGTCTCAGTCATTTTTTATGTTCTTCTACACTTCCTACTGTACTTTTAATGTCCTTTGTTTGTTTTTTCATTCTTTTGTGACCTGTTTCTCTTGCAGGTACTCGTTGGCTACCATGCATTGATTTTATATATTCTGACACAAACAGCGTTTGCGCTCAGCATATATGGATACCTTTGCTGATAGCAGCTGTGGCGATTTTCTGATTTCAGCACTGCAGTTAAAATCCTATTTTGGTATACGTGGATAGTGTCGTGTATACCCATCATTAAATTCAGTGGGTGGTTGTTTGGGCGGTTAATGATGAGTAATACTACGCATTATTCCTGTGCTGATTTCTGATAGGTTCTCTTTTTTTTCGTTCAGCCCACAGGCTGCATGAAAAAAAAAAAACCTATATGCCAAACAAGGACCAGCAATGTACTGCTACGTTGCTGGACTTTGAGTGGTTATACCAGGATGATGCCTGCAGATTTAGGCATCATCTTGGTATCATTTTTTACAGCCAGCGGTCGGCTTCCATGTAAAAGCAATCCTAGCAGGTAATTGGCAGCTAGACTGCTTTTACATACAGTGGGAGGGGACTCCCCCCCCCCCCACCGCCGCCTTCCGCAGCCTTCCGTGGTTTTTCTCGGGCTCTCCTGTCCCACCGGTTAACCCGAGAATTCAGCCGGTGGTTCAGTCATCTAACCATAGAGCTGATTGGAGACGGGAATGGCTCCAATCATCTCTATGGCCTAAGATATCGGAAGCTACGAGCAATTCATGACTTCTGTTTCGCCAGAAATAAACAGCGCCATTGGGAAATTGGGAAAGTATTTTATCACACCAATTTTGGTGTGGTCAGATGCGTTAAGGTCAGAGGAAAGATCTAGTCTAAAAGACCCCACTTTTTTTAAAAAAGAGTACCTGTCACTACAGATTGCTATCATAGGGGAAATTTTAATTCACCGTGATAACAATAAAAATGATAAAAAAAAATGAAAGAAAAGGTGTCAAAATAACATAGAAAAGCAAATAAAAAAAAAAAATCAAGCCCCCCTGTCCCCCTGTGCTTGAGCGCAAATGCGCACACACGCGTTGGTCTAGTGTCATATGTAAACTGCAATTGCACCATGCATGTGAGGTATCGCCGCGAACGCCAGGTCGAGGGCAGTAATTCTTGCAGTAGACCTCCTCTGTAAGTCCAAAGTGGTAACCTGTAAAGACTTTTAAAGGCTTTTAAAACCGTACGTACTTCCAAAAGAGGGTGGAAGATGCTACTTTTCTTAGGTGTGTGTTGGACTGGCTACAGGGGAGGTTGGAGGCCAGTATTTTTCTTTCTAGGTGATTGTTGGATCAGCCAAAAGAAGAGGTTGGAAGATGCTACTTTTCTTAGGCGTGTGTTGGACTGGCTATAGGGGAGGTTGGAGGCCAGTATTTCCCTTTCTAGGTGATTGTTGGATCGGCCAAAAGAGGTTGGAAGATGCTGCGCGCAAATGCGCACACAAGCGTTGGTCTAGTGTCATATGTAAACTGCAATTGCACCATGCATGTGAGGTATCGCCGCGAACACCAGGTCGAGGGCAGTAATTCTTGCAGTAGACCTCCTCTGTAAGTCCAAAGTGGTAACCTGTAAAGACTTTTAAAGGCTTTTAAAACCGTACGTAGTTTGTTGCCGCGGCACGGGCGTGCGCAATTTTTAAAGCATGTCATGTTAGGTGTCTATGTACTCGGCATAAGATCATCTTTTAAATTTTACCAAACAATTTGGAATTATATAGTGTGTTTCTGCATTAAATATAAAAAACGTGTTTTTTGTACGCAAAAATTGCGTTTGGAAAATGTGTGCGCAAATACCGTGTGACAAAAAAAATTGCAACATCCACCATTTTGTTCTGTAGGGCCTCTGCTTTAAAAAAATATATAATGTTTGGGGGTTTAAAGTAATTTTCTTGTAAAAAAAAATATTTTTTCATGTAAACAAAAAGTCACAGAAAAGGCTTGGTTTTCAAGTGGTTAGAAGAGTGGGTGATGTGTTGCTAAAATTGAGCATAAAATGTCAGGACTGTTCAAACACCCCCCAAATGACCCCTTTTTGGAAAGTAGACACCCAAAGCTATTTGCTGAGAGGCATATTGAGTCCATGGAGTATTTTACATTTTGCCCTAAGTTTCAGGACAATGACAGGGCGTAAATTGTTGATCTCACTCCTTACTATCTATCACACTTTTGAAGGCCATGAAATGCCAAGATGGCACAAAACCCCCCCCAAATGACCCCATTTTGCAAAGTAAACACTCCAATCTATTTGCTGAGAGGCATGGTGAGTATTTTGCAGCTCTCATTTTTTTTGGAAAATGAAGAAAAAACAGGAAAATGCATTTTTATTCCTCTTTTTTCAATTTCCAAAACTTTGTGACAAAAAGTGAGATCTGCAAAACACCCAACATGCCTCTCTGCAAATAGCTAAGGGTGTCTACTTTCAGAAAAGGGGTCATTTGGGAGGGGGTTGTGCTGTCTTGGCATTTCATGGCCTCCGAAACTGTGATAGGTAGTCAGGAGTGAAATCAACAATTTACGCCCTTGGAAAGCCTGAAAGTGGTGATTGATTTTCGGGGGCCTGTACTCGGCTAGACTGCAAAAAAGTCTCACACATGGGGTATCCCTGTACTCAGGAGAAGCAGCAGAATGTATTTTGGGGTGTCATTTCATCATTTCACATATACCCATGGCATGTGTGAGAAATATATCATTTAGTGACAACTTTGTGTAAAAAAATAAAAATAATAATAATATATTTCCCGGAACTTGTGGCAAAATATAAAATATTCCATGGACTCACCATGCCTCTCAGCAAATAGCTTGGGGTGTCTACTTTGCAAAATGGGGTCATTTGGGGGGGGGGGGGTTTGTGCTATCTTGAAATTTCAGGGCCTCCAAAACTGTGATGGGTAGTGAGGAGTAAAATCAAAAATTTATGCCATTAGAAAACCTAAAGATGGGGATTGATTATCGGGGTCCCGTACACAGCTAGGCTCCCAAAAAGTCTCACACATGGGGTATCCCCATACTCAGGAGAAGCGGCAGAATGTATTTTGGGGTGTCATTCCACATATACCGATGTCATGTGTGAGAAATGTATCTTTTAGTGACAACTTTGTGTTGTCCTAAACCGTTATAGGTAGTGAGAAAATGCAATGAAAAATGTACGCCCTTTGAAATTCTGATGGTTGTGATTGGTTTCGAAGTCCCGTACACAGCTAGGCTCCCAAAAAGTCTCACATACGTGGTATCCCTGTACTCAGGAGAAGCAGCAGAATATATTTTGGGGTGTAATTACACATATACCCATGGCATGTGTGAGCAATATATAAATTGCAATAACTTTGTGTAAAAAAAAAAAAATTTTTTTTTAGTTATTTTTCAAACACCTGTGACAAAAAAATGAAATATTCAATGAGCTCAACATGCCTCTCAGAACATTCCTTAGGATGTCTACTTTCCAAAAAGTGGTAATTTGGGGGGGTCTTGTACTGCCCTGCCATTTTAGCACTTCATGAAATGAGCTAGGCAGTCAGAAATTAAAGCTGTGTAAATTTCAGTATTTACACCATAGTTTGTAGACGCTATAACTTTTGCGCAAACCAATAAAAATACGCTCATTGAATTTTTTTTTGTCAAAGACATGTAGCTAAATATATTTTGGCCAAAAAAATGACATAAATTGAGTATATTGGATATTTTTTAAAAGACAAAGTTGAAAATGTCATTTTTTTTGCAAAATTTTCGCTCTTTTTTTATTAATATCGCAAAAAATAAAAATCGCACAGGTGATCAAATACCACCAAAAGAAAGCTCTGTTTGTGGGAAAAAAAGGACGTAAATTTCGTTTGGGTACCACATTGCATGACCGCACCATTCTCAGTTAAAGTCGCGCAGTGCCGAAGCACAAAAAGTGGCCCAGACGTAAGACAGCAAAATGCTCTAGTGGGAAAGTGGTTAAGGGTTTTCTCTTTCTCTTCCCCCCCCCCCCCCAGTTTTATCAATTCTCCTCTTACAACGCATTTATGATCGTCCAAATTTCATGGGGGATAGGTCAGAGTCTATGTTAATAGATCAAATATTGATATATATATATATATATATATATATATATCAAATGTTAATAGATCAAAGATCTTACCCCAAAATGAGGTGACAATACAATTCCACCAAGTATGTAGGTGTGTGCCTAACTCTGTACAGCCGCAAAAGCAGAGTCCCGAATGGTCAGGAGCAAATTTGGCAATCCTGGCAGGAACCAGATACCAGTGCATAAGGACCTTTTAGAAGGCTTCAACCGCAACAGTGTTTGTGGAGGAGGATTTGGTATTAGTCCAGATGTCCAACCATATTGTGTCATTTAAGGTGCGACCTAAATCGAATTCCCATTTTGCCACATATGTTGGGGGACCAATATCAGATTTGGTAAGTAATTGCAGGTACAATTTTGAAATGAAGCCTCTGGCATGAGGCTCTGTATAGCATATATGTTCGAAGGGCGATAGCTGATTCAAAGGGACATCTCTAGACGTGTGCGTAGAATAACAATTTTTGATTTGCAAATAACGGAATATTTCAGAGTTGGGCAAGTGAAAAAATTCACATAGATTTGGGAAAGGTAATAGGCCTGAGGGAGAAGCCATGTTATACAAGCGAGTTAAACCGATGGTGGTCCAATTGCGGAAAGATCTTGGGGAAACCCAGGCAGGATAGAATAATGGATTTTGTAAGAAGGAAAGAAGGGGGTTGTGTGCAGACTGAAGTCCATGTGTGGTTTTCACATTATCCCAGATTGAAAGGGTGTATTTATTAATTGGGTTCAGAGCAGGTGGACGAGATTTAGGATTCAACCAGAGGAGGTTGGATGCTGAATGGGGATCAAGTTCGGTAGATTCAATAGCTACCCAAAGTGGAATTTATTTAGTGGCATGATATTTGGTAACGGGGGCAATCTGGGCAGCCCTGTAATAGGGAACAAAGTTAGGAAAACCTAGTCCACCACGGACTTTGGGAAGAAACAAAGTAGACCCGGGAAATCGTGGCCGGGTGCGATCACATGTAAATAAGAAAGCTCTACACTGTAAGACGCGGAAAAACTGGGCCGGTACCGAGATCGGGAGAACTCTAAACAAATAAAGGAGTTTGGGAAGAATTGACATTTTGACAGCGCTAATCTTTCCAATCCAAGAAATTGGGAGAGAGGCCCTGAACTTTAAAAGGTCAGTTATTTTCTTCAACAAAGCGGTGTAATTGGCTGAAAATATGGTAGAAGTGCAATCTGTGAGTTTAATGCCAAGATATGAAAGGTGGTGTGGGGACCATGAAAAGGGTAAAGCTGATTGAGCAAGACTGAACTCACTGTCAGATAATGAGATGCTCAAGGCTGTAGATTTGTGAAAATATACCCATAGGCCCGAAATGTGGGAAAACTCTTTAAGGCTCCTTTCACACTATCCGTCCGTCGGACGGATTCCGTTTTTCTCAGCGGGGGATCGAGCCGCCGATCCCCCGCTGAGCAGCAGGAGGACAGCTGTGTCTCCGCGCTGTGTGCGGAGACACAGCTGTCAGTTCCCCATGCATCTTGTGGACCAATCAAATTTGTACGCTCAACAATTCATCGCCGCCAACCCAAATTCACCCCTTGCCAGACCATTCGCCTGGAATCCTATTACGATTCAAGAGTTTAAAACCTTTCTGGGCCTTTCCTTCAACACGGGCATTACAAGAAAGAATGAATTGTGGTTATATTGGTCCACTGACCCAATTCATCAAATGCACGTGTTCTCTGCTGCTATGTCCAGGATTCGATACGAACAAATATTTTGGTTCATGCATTCCAACGACAATGAACTCTGTCGTCCTCGGGGAGACCCTGAATATGATCGGCTCCACAAAATTCGGCCCCTCATAGACCACTTCAATCAGCGGTTCGCAGCCTTGTTTACCCCCCAACAAGATGTCTGTGTTGACGAGTCCCTGATTAAGTTTACTGGTCGACTTGCTATCAAACAGTACCTCCCCAGCAAGCGTGCCAGATACGGGGTCAAGTTGTATAAGCTTTGTGACAGGGCCACAGGCTATACAGTTAATTTCCGTGTCTATGAGGGAAAAGATAGCACTGTGGAGCCCCCTGACTGCCCAGGCTACATAGGGAGCAGCGGCAAGATAGTTTTGGACTTGATGTCACCCTTATTCGGAAAGGGGTACCACTTGTACGTGGACAATTTCTATTCAAGCGTGCCACTTTATAGACACCTCTTTCAATTGCAAATTGGCGCTTGTGGCACCGTGCGATCTAATCGCCGGGGCTTCCCCCAACGGCTAGTAAATGCCCCACTGAGCTCGGGGGAGAGAGCCTGCTTGAGGTGCGAGGAATTGCTTGCAGTGAAGTGGAGGGACAAACGAAACGTTTACGTGCTGTCCTCCATTCACCCAGACACGGCAGTCCAAATTACTACGGTCTCCGGTGTTGTTGTTGAGAAGCCCCTCTGTGTCCACGACTATAACCGTAAAATGGGAGGGGTGGACTTCAACGACCAGATGATGGGACCGTACTTAATTGCCCGTAAGGCCAGACGCTGGTACAAAAAAGTGTCTGTATACCTATTTCAGTTGGCTGTTTACAACGCTTTTGTGTTATACAAAGCGTCTGCCGGAACATTATCCTTCTTTCAATTCCAAGAAGAGATAATCAGAGCCCTCCTGTATCCAGCTGGAGCTCCTGCCCAACTTCCCCAACCAGATGCAGTGAGCCGGCTGCATGAGAGGCATTTTCCGCAATACCTCCCGAGTACCCCTAAACAAAGATACCCCCAAAAAAGATGCCGTGTCTGCAGCAAGCGCGGATTTAGGCGTGACACCCAGAATTATTGTCCCGACTGTCCTGACCAACCTGGTCTTTGCAACGGTGACTGTTTCCGTCGCTACCACACACTACTGGATTATTAGTGTAGGGTACAGCACGGCACAGTTTAGGGCACATTTACACAGGATCTCAAAAGATGTTCGATGGCTATCGTCATTTTGAGAGACCCGAACCTGGAACCTAGAACTCGACGTTTGAAGAAAAAAAAAAAATAATACATAAAAGCCAAAAATAGTTGTCGTCTCAGTCATTTTTTATGTTCTTCTACACTTCCTACTGTACTTTTAATGTCCTTTGTTTGTTTTTTCATTCTTTTGTGACCTGTTTCTCTTGCAGGTACTTGTCGGCTACCACGCATTGATTTTATATATTCTGACACAAACTCAGCATATATGGATACCTTTGCTGATAGCAGCTGTGGTGATTTTCTGATTTCAGCACTGCAGTTAAAATCCTATTTTGGTATACTTGGATAGTGTCGTGTATACCCATCATTAAATTCAGTGGGTGGTTGTTTGGGCGGTTAATGATGAGTAATACTACGCATTATTCCTGTGCTGATTTCTGATAGGTTCTCTTTTTTTTCGTTCAGCCCACAGGCTGCATGAAAAAAAAAAAAACTATATGCCAAACAAGGACCAGCAATGTACTGCTACGTTGCTGAACTTTGAGTGGTTATACCAGGATGATGCCTGCAGATTTAGGCATCATCTTGGTATCATTTTTTACAGCCAGCGGTCGGCTTACATGTAAAAGCAATCCTAGCAGGTAATTGGCAGCTAGACTGCTTTTACATACAGTGGGAGGGGACTCCCCCCCCCCCCCCCACCGCCGCCTTCCGCAGCCTTCCGTGGTTTTACTCGGGCTCTCCTGTCCCACCGGTTAACCCGAGAGTTCAGCCGGTGGTTCAATCATCTAACCATAGAGCTGATTGGAGACGAGAATGGCTCCAATCATCTCTATGGCCTAAGATATCGGAAGCTACGAGCAATTCATGACTTCTGTTTCGCCAGAAATAAACAGCGCCATTGGGAAATTGGGAAAGTATTTTATCACACCAATTTTGGTGTGGTCAGATGCGTTAAGGTCAGAGGAAAGATCTAGTCTAAAAGACCCCACTTTTTTTTAAAAAGAGTACCTGTCACTACAGATTGCTATCATAGGGGAAATTTTAATTCACCGTGATAACAATAAAAATGATAAAAAAAATGAAAGAAAAGGTGTCAAAATAACATAGAAAAGCAAATAAAAAAAAAAATCAAGCCCCCCTGTCCCCCTGTGCTTGCGCGCAAATGCGCACACAAGCGTTGGTCTAGTGTCATATGTAAACTGCAATTGCACCATGCATGTGAGGTATCGCCGCGAACGCCAGGTCGAGGGCAGTAATTCTTGCAGTAGACCTTCTCTGTAAGTCCAAAGTGGTAACCTGTAAAGACTTTTAAAGGCTTTTAAAACCGTACGTAGTTCCAAAAGAGAGTGGAAGATGCTACTTTTCTTAGGTGTGTGTTGGACTGGCTACAGGGGAGGTTGGAGGCCAGTATTTTTCTTTCTAGGTGATTGTTGGATCAGCCAAAAGAAGAGGTTGGAAGATGCTACTTTTCTTAGGCGTGTGTTGGACTGGCTATAGGGGAGGTTGGAGGCCAGTATTTCCCTTTCTAGGTGATTGTTGGATCGGCCAAAAGAGGTTGGAAGATGCTGCGCGCAAATGCGCACACAAGCGTTGATCTAGTGTCATATGTAAACTGCAATTGCACCATGCATGTGAGGTATCGCCGCGAACGCCAGGTCGAGGGCAGTAATTCTTGCAGTAGACCTCCTCTGTAAGTCCAAAGTGGTAACCTGTAAAGACTTTTAAAGGCTTTTAAAACCGTACGTAGTTCCAAAAGAGGGTGGAAGATGCTACTTTTCTTAGGTGTGTGTTGGACTGGCTACAGGGGAGGTTGGAGGCCAGTATTTTTCTTTCTAGGTGATTGTTGGATCAGCCAAAAGAAGAGGTTGGAAGATGCTACTTTTCTTAGGCGTGTGTTGGACTGGCTATAGGGGAGGTTGGAGGCCAGTATTTCCCTTTCTAGGTGATTGTTGGATCGGCCAAAAGAGGATGGAAGATGCTGCGCGCAAATGCGCACACAAGCGTTGGTCTAGTGTCATATGTAAACTGCAATTGCACCATGCATGTGAGGTATCGCCGCGAACACCAGGTCGAGGGCAGTAATTCTTGCAGTAGACCTCCTCTGTAAGTCCAAAGTGGTAACCTGTAAAGACTTTTAAAGGCTTTTAAAACCGTACGTAGTTTGTTGCCGCGGCACGGGCGTGCGCAATTTTTAAAGCATGTCATGTTAGGTGTCTATGTACTCGGCATAAGATCATCTTTTAAATTTTACCAAACAATTTGGAATTATATAGTGTGTTTCTGCATTAAATATAAAAAACGTGTTTTTTGTACGCAAAAATTGCGTTTGGAAAATGTGTGCGCAAATACCGTGTGACAAAAAAAATTGCAACATCCACCATTTTGTTCTGTAGGGCCTCTGCTTTAAAAAAATATATAATGTTTGGGGGTTTAAAGTAATTTTCTTGTAAAAAAAAATATTTTTTCATGTAAACAAAAAGTCACAGAAAAGGCTTGGTTTTCAAGTGGTTAGAAGAGTGGGTGATGTGTTGCTAAAATGAGCATAAAATGTCAAGACTGTTCAAACACCCCCCAAATGACCCCTTTTTGGAAAGTAGACACCCAAAGCTATTTGCTGAGAGGCATATTGAGTCCATGGAGTATTTTACATTTTGCCCTAAGTTTCAGGAAAATGACAGGGCGTAAATTGTTGATCTCACTCCTTACTACCTATCACACTTTTGAAGGCCATGAAATGCCAAGATGGCACAAAACCCCCCCAAATAACCCCATTTTGCAAAGTAAACACTCCAATCTATTTGCTGAGAGGCATGGTGAGTATTTTGCAGCTCTCATTTTTTTTGGAAAATGAAGAAAAAACAGGAAAATGCATTTTTATTCCTCTTTTTTCAATTTCCAAAACTTTGTGACAAAAAGTGAGATCTGAAAAACACCCAACATGCCTCTCTGAAAATAGCTTAGGGTGTCTACTTTCAGAAAAGGGGTCATTTGGGAGGGGGTTGTGCTGTCTTGGCATTTCATGGCCTCCGAAACTGTGATAGGTAGTCAGGAGTGAAATCAACAATTTACGCCCTTGGAAAGCCTGAAAGTGGTGATTGATTTTCGGGGGCCTGTACTCGGCTAGACTGCAAAAAAGTCTCACACATGGGGTATCCCTGTACTCAGGAGAAGCAGCAGAATGTATTTTGGGGTGTCATTTCACATATACCTGTTGTGGAATTTTTTCCTCAGGTACAAAATACCTGTTACCTGTTAGTCAGTGATACCAAATCAGACAATATATAGCTATATATATAATGAGATCAGACAAGACTCAAGATGGCTGAATCATAGTGACCTGATTTATTACAATATTGCTGGAGTTTAAATATACTCAAATATGGGTTTGTCATTACAATCTGACGTACAGAAATGGGTTGTTATTAACATCTTTTGTCCAATCAAAGTTAACAACTAATTATAGTAAGCATTATGTCAATCTAGATCGTGATTCTCTGTCATAAAGGGAAATTTCTTGGTGACACACAATAAAAGTTCCAAAGGGGCTTTTAGAAGATATTATTGGCTTTGTGGTCAGCTGTCCAGACAGAGTTGATATTCTGAGAGATAGGGAATTTCCACTGTTTCGTTCATCTGATATATTCTTAGCCTTTGCAAGCTCAGTGACACATGTAAAGAAATCAAATTAAGATGAGATTAACTCAAAAGACATTTTGTTTAAGATAACCATTCTAAATGCCAGTCAATGCATCCTGTAAAGGCCAATAAGGTAAACATTGAATGCGAGATAGGTATGCCACGACATCTCCCCCCTCTTGAGAATTTATTGATCAGGCTAACTAACTACCTATTCCGCTTATCAGATTCATCCAAGGGAGCAGCCCCTTACGCTTGGAACACTGGCCCAGAGGGCAAACCTCAGTGGGGGGTGTCCGAGTCTTGGTAAGGTTCTGAGGCGGAGATTACTTCATACATGGGGGTTTGAGGTGACAGATTTCTCATTACAGCATACTCAGCATCATCAATCCCTTCTTATTTCCGTATAGAGTTGAAATAGGTTGTCTCCTTGGCCTTGGTAACCTTATCAACCAAACACATAATTATCATAAACATCAATATGAATACACCACTTTCATTATTTTAAGAGATAAAGCAAAACCTCCAAAAGACTGTGTTCATTAAGATGGGCGGACACTATTGGAAATAAAGAGGCTATAGTACCTGTTCCTGTGACACACTGAGAAAGTCAACTATGGGCCTTATTGCCACAGAAACAATAGATTCCCAACCCTGAATGTGACCACCCTGGGGTGAAAATGGGTATTAATAACTTTTCTGCATAATACCCCAGTTTCTGTCTGAACAACAGAAACCTGAGGGCTTCTCCTAGGTGAGAAATGTCAATATTGTCATTCAATATGGCTCATATTTTATGTTTAACAGTTTCATTTCTGTAATGCATGCATGTTTCATTTCATGGGCTGTTCACAGTCAGCTGTAGGCAGGATATGTTTATCAGTGCTTGTGAACAGTCCACCCTCCCTACATCAGTTTTTTTCCATAGAACTCTATATACACTGTAGGATTCTTGAAACCTGCGACTTTTGGGGGAATTAACATGTCCTTTCGTGCACTGGTAATGTTTCTATAGGATTTTGAAAACTCTGTCTGATTTAGATCCTCTAATGCAAGTGGGTTTACTAGCACAGGTATAGTCTGGGACTCTGGGTGTATTTGTGGACATATCTAGCACCCTGAGTACCCTGACTTCCTGGCTACCTGGTATTTAAACTTAACAGTACATTGGGCCTTAGATTGTCTGTCTCTTTTATTGTCCTGCCCCTTCATTATACCCAACATTTCCATACATATCAAAAATTTAAAGAAAATCATTGTACCACCTTTTTTCAATGACTGGCGTGAATCCATGTATCCCTTCTACCTTGAGGGATGTTGGTGTAACCAATTGCACTCTTAGTAGCCTTACTTTATGACTTAGTATCCTCATTTGGATCTGGTAGGGATGAAAACACACTATTATGCATTTTTGTCAATTGCTTTTAAAGCGCTGCAACACATCTAGTGAGATCTGAGTGTGCAGCTTGCAATTTTCTGTGGTAAATAGAGACCTGCTTCAGGTACCCACACCTCTCTTGGGATTGTTCCTGACAAAGGAAAAAACTTAAAACAATCTACTTGTTTCTGCTATTTTTTTACTCAACTTGTGTTTTTTTTTTTTTTTTTTTTTTTTTTTACCATACAACCTTTTGTACCTTTCCGCTACTCTGTGAGTGATATGGAGTGTAAAAGGCTTTCTCAATATTTAGTGCGGATAGGATCTCTTGTAGAACCCTTCCTTTAAAGTGAGTACCCCTGTCACTTTCCATAGTTTCTGGGATTCTATACCTGCACATTACCTGGGGCAAAGGCCTTTTTCCTGTGGTTTGTACTTTACCCTAAGAGACTGGCCAGGCCTTAGGCCATCCTGAAAAATGTCTATACAAACTAAAACATGTGCATCGGGACCAGACTGTGGGAAATCAATGTAATCTATTTGAACTCCTTGGAAAGGACAGTCTGACTTAGGCGGTGCTTTTATGGGGTGCTTACAGCTCTACCAACATTGTACCTAGCACAGGTAAGACAAGAAGCAGTATATTTTGCAGCTACTCCAGGAAAACCTGGTGCTAACCAGTGTTGTATTACCAAGGTGGTCATTAGAGTCTTTGAGATATGACACGATCCGTGAGCTGCGGCTGCCACCCTCGGGTATAGGGCCTGAGATCAGACAGAAATGCTCCTCCATCCTCCAGCAACCAGTTACATCCTGTGTTGCACCTTTCTTCCGCCACTTCTCACGCTCCTGTGAGGGGGCTTTTTCTGCAATGATATCAAGATTGCCATACTTACAGGAGTTAGTTGCTTTCCTAGGAGTGTCAGTACCCGGATAGGGACCTGTTCCAGTGCAGCCTTCTTCGCTGCTCTGGCGGCCCTTGCGTTTCCTGCAGCTTCTTCTGTGTCCTCTCTTGCATGTGCCTTGGTTTTTTAATAAATGGCCACCTTGGTGAAACACTGGAAGACTAAGAACAGTCTCTATTATATCTGCATGCTTTTTCTTGGCTTATCAGCTGAGGTCAAAAAGCTACAAGCTTTCAAAAATATGACCAAAATCATGTCAATGTGAATGTTAACTCTTTAAAATTCACAGGCCTTTGCCAAAACCATCAGCTGCTTGTGCTTAGAACTTTAAATTTAATGCCTCTGCATTCTTTTTGTTTATTTATTGCTGTTACTACTGCATACCCAGTTCAGGCTTACCCTCCTCTGTTTACAAACATGATCCATCTACATAAAGGGTCTCATCAGGGCTCCAGAGAGGAGCCTTTTTGGCAGGGCTCAACAATTCAGATTCTGCCATCATCAGCTCAAAAACAGTCATGGGGGATATTTAACAAACATTTTTTCCCCTCCCCCTCTAATGCCTGCTCCTGTACTGGAAGTAAACTGGCTTAAAAACATTGCACCTGTTTTATCCAGCAGCTCTTTTGCAGGCTGTGGCCCGCACACAGCTGAGGATCCTTTTATCACTGGGTAAAGTTGGCAAGAGACATATACTACATACTGGATTAATGGGAACTTCATCTGAAACTGAACACTGAAATTTTAACTCAACACAAACATTACTTTTTTTTTTTTTTTTTTTTTAAATGACTTCCCCTTTTCCTTTGAAGCCAGGGAGGAAACCACTCTCACCCCTGCTACTGTTATTCCTTCTGTAAACCTTTCGGACGCTTCTGATGGGGACATGCGGACACAGGTTAGCTGAATACCTTATCTACTGTCCATCTTCTGGGGTAGAGGGGGTGGTTGCAATTCTTTGCTCTAATGTCCTGTCTTTACACTATTTGTAGTAGGTCACTTTTTATACACTAATAATGACAGGAAGTAATGTAATTTTATCTTTCAAACAAATATCCTCTAAAACTTTGTCCCGAATTTCAAAAATCTTATCAGAGGTTCCCCTTTGGTTACGGAGGGTGCCCCTGAAATACCACTTAATATACCATAATTATATAAAAAGTTATTCTATTTTAAAACTTTTGGCTCAGTGCCAATAGGGTTCAATGGTCATGTTAATTGCGGTAACCCTTAATGTCTAAACAAAGATTCCTGGTTTAAAGGGCAACATATTATTTTTCATCTTAGTTTAATTTAATACAGAATAACCCCAAAAATATCATATGCCGTTCATTTATCATATAAAGAAACAATCTTTTCCTCCGTGCTACAAACTCCCAGCTTATAAACTACTTCCTCATTTTATATCAAAGACACAGAGCCTGTTTTTTTTTTTTTTTTCAGAATTAAAGGGCAATGAGCATCCTTACATTCTACTATTGAATACAAGATTGCTGTGCTTTCTCATGAAACAATTCAACACATTATTGTTTATACTTGTTTCAACTCATTTATCATAATACTCATTCAACTTCATACTCTCCTGCTTCCATATTTCTGCAACTGATTTTAAGTTTGTTCTTGCCAAATCTGTTTCATACACTTTACAAAAATCTGTCATATCCTATCTTATCTTATCCTACAGCTAGGATTATTAGCTGTCCAACTACAGAACACTTTAAATGGCTGTGTAGCCCAAAAACTATGCTCCCAGAGCATTTAATCTTCGAATGCAAACTCCCTGGTCTGCCCCATTTATCTGGTAACCCTGTTACCCTTACACTCTAAGGCCATGGTCCTAATGACCTTTCTCATCGACCCCTGGTCGGTATCTACGGTAACCCAGTTTCCCATTTCACTGTTATCCAAAAAATAGAATAACTACCTCTAATTTCCAAGTTCTCTGTGACCTGGACTTACCTCTAACTTCCAAGTTCTCTGTGACCTGGAATTACCTCTAACTTCCAATTTCTCTGTGACCTGGAATTACCTCTAACTTCCAAGTTCTCTGTGACTTGGAATTACCTCTAACTTCCGAGTTCTCTGTGACCTGGAATTACCTCTAACTTCCGAGTTCTCTGTGACTTGGAATTACCTCTAACTTCCGAGTTCTCTGTGACTTGGAATTACCTCTAACTTCCGAGTTCTCTGTGACTTGGAATTACCTCTAACTTCCGAGTTCTCTGTGACTTGGAATTACCTCTAACTTCCGAGTTCTCTGTGACTCGGAATTACCGCTTACTTCCGAGTTCTCTGTGACTCGGAATTACCTCTAACTTCCGAGTTCTCTGTGACTCGGAATTACCTCTAACTTCCGAGTTCTCTGTGACTTGGAATTACCTCTAACTTCCGTGTTCTCTGTGACTTGGAATTACCTCTAACTTCCGAGTTCTCTGTGACTTGGAATTACCTCTAACTTCCGAGTTCTCTGTGACTTGGAATTACCGCTTACTTCCGAGTTCTCTGTGACTCGGAATTACCTCTAACTTCCGAGTTCTCTGTGACTTGGAATTACCTCTAACTTCCGAGTTCTCTGTGACTTGGAATTACCTCTAACTTCCGAGTTCTCTGTGACTTGGAATTACCGCTTACTTCCGAGTTCTCTGTGACTCGGAATTACCTCTAACTTCCGAGTTCTCTGTGACTTGGAATTACCTCTAACTTCCAAGTTCTCTGTGACCTGGACTTAAAAACAGCCTATTACCATATGCATATGTTTACATATATACTATAACATAGAGATAGAAACCTTTACATGTATATGAAATGTCAGGCTAAAACAGTCATATACATTCAATGCTTGCTACGTCTCAAATGGACACTCCGAAATGAGACCGCTTTACCAGAACACAACTGGGGGTCACGTTCCTGCGTGTCCAAGACACCCACAGTGGTGAGGGTTGACCCAACCTCACCTTTCGCAACAAATGTTAGTAGCAATATACACCGACTAAGAGTTTAGGTTCTTAAAGAGGGTATTACGTCAAAAATAAAACAGAGTTACCTGGACGTCATTGGATGGACTGAAAAATATTGTAAGCAGACAATGGGCTTACCTGGCCAGATATTTTCAGTGTATCCAATGCAGTCCAGATGTCTCACTCCATCCGCAGATGACGTCACCTCTCCTGGCTGGCTCGCCAAATTGTTGTGGAATTTTTTCCTCAGGTACAAAATACCTGTTACCTGTTAGTCAGTGATACCAAATCAGACAATATATAGCTATATATATAATGAGATCAGACAAGACTCAAGATGGCTGAATCATAGTGACCTGATTTATTACAATATTGCTGGAGTTTAAATATACTCAAATATGGGTTTGTCATTACAATCTGACGTACAGAAATGGGTTGTTATTAACATCTTTTGTCCAATCAAAGTTAACAACTAATTATAGTAAGCATTATGTCAATCTAGATCGTGATTCTCTGTCATAAAGGGAAATTTCTTGGTGACACACAATAAAAGTTCCAAAGGGGCTTTTAGAAGATATTATTGGCTTTGTGGTCAGCTGTCCAGACAGAGTTGATATTCTGAGAGATAGGGAATTTCCACTGTTTCGTTCATCTGATATATTCTTAGCCTTTGCAAGCTCAGTGACACATGTAAAGAAATCAAAGTAAGATGAGATTAACTCAAAAGACATTTTGTTTAAGATAACCATTCTAAATGCCAGTCAATGCATCCTGTAAAGGCCAATAAGGTAAACATTGAATGCGAGATAGGTATGCCACGACATACCCATGGCATGTGTGAGGAATATATCATTTAGTGACAACTTTGTGTAAAAAAATAAAAATAATAATAATATATTTCCCGGAACTTGTGGCAAAATATAAAATATTCCATGGAATCACCATGCCTCTCAGCAAATAGCTTGGGCTGTCTACTTTGCAAAATGGGGTCATTTGGGGGGGGGGGGGGGTGGTTTGTGCTATCTTGAAATTTCAGGGCCTCCAAAACTGTGATGGGTAGTGAGGAGTAAAATCAAAAATTTACGCCATTAGAAAACCTAAAGATGGGGATTGATTATCGGGGTCCCGTACACAGCTAGGCTCCCAAAAAGTCTCACACATGGGGTATCCCCATACTCAGGAGAAGCGGCAGAATGTATTTTGGGGTGTCATTCCACATATACCCATGTCATGTGTGAGAAATGTATCTTTTAGTGACAACTTTGTGTTGTCCTAAACCGTTATAGGTAGTGAGAAAATGCAATGAAAAATGTACGCCCTTTGAAATTCTGATGGTTGTGATTGGTTTTGAGGTCCCGTACACAGCTAGGCTCCCAAAAAGTCTCACATACGTGGTATCCCTGTACTCAGGAGAAGCAGCAGAATATATTTTGGGGTGTAATTACACATATACCCATGGCATGTGTGAGCAATATATAAATTTAAATGACAACTTTGTGTAAAAAAAAAAATAATTTTTTTTTAGTTATTTTTCAAACACCTGTGGCAAAAAAATGAAATATTCAATGAGCTCAACATGCCTACACCATAGTTTGTAGACGCTATAACTTTTGCGCAAACCAATAAAAATACGCTCATTGAATTTTTTTTGTCAAAGACATGTAGCTAAATATATTTTGGCCAAAAAAATGACATAAATTGAGTATATTGGATATTTTTTAAAAGACAAAGTTGAAAATGTCATTTTTTTGCAAAATTTTCGCTCTTTTTTTATTAATATCGCAAAAAATAAAAATCGCACAGGTGATCAAATACCACCAAAAGAAAGCTCTGTTTGTGGGAAAAAAAGAACATAAATTTCGTTTGGTCACCACATTGCATGACCGCACCATTGTCAGTTAAAGTCGCGCAGTGCCGAAGCACAAAAAGTGGCCCAGACGTAAGACAGCAAAATGCTCTAGTGGTAAAGTGGTTAAGGGTTTTCTCTTTCTCTTTTTCCGCCCCCAGTTTTATCAATTCTCCTCTTACAACGCATTTATGATCGTCCAAATTTCATGGGGGATAGGTCAGAGTCTATGTTAATAGATCAAATATTGAGATATATATATATATATATATATATATATATATCAAATGTTAATAGATCAAAGATCTTACCTCAAAATGAGGTGACATTACAATGCCATCAAGTATGTAGGTGTGTGCCTAACTCTGTACAGCCGCAAAAGCAGAGTCCCGAATGGTCAGGAGCAAATTTGGCAATCCTGGCAGGAACCAGATACCAGTGCATAAGGACCTTTTAGAAGGCTTCAACCGCAACAGTGTTTGTGGAGGAGGATTTGGTATTAGTCCACATGTCCAACCATATTGTGTCATTTAAGGTGCGACCTAAATCGGATTCCCATTTTGCCACATATGTTGGGGGACCAATATCAGATTTGGTAAGTAATTGCAGGTACAATTTTGAAATTAAGCCTCTGGCATGAGGCTCTGTATAGCATATATGTTCGAAGGGCGATAGCTGATTCAAAGGGACATCTCTAGACGTGTGCGTAGAATAACAATTTTTGATTTGCAAATAACGGAATATTTCAGAGTTGGGCAAGTGAAAAAATTCACATAGATTCGGGAAAGGTAATAGGCCTGAGGGAGAGGCCATGTTATACAAGCGAGTTAGACCGGTGGTGGTCCAATTGCGGAAAGATCTTGGGGAAACCCAGGCAGGATAGAATAATGGATTTTGTAAGAAGGAAAGAAGGGGGTTGTGTGCAGACTGAAGTCCATGTGTGGTTTTCACATTATCCCAGATTGAAAGGGTGTATTTATTAATTGGGTTCAGAGCAGGTGGACGAGATTTAGGATTCAACCAGAGGAGGTTGGATGCTGAATGGGGATCAAGTTCGGTAGATTCAATAGCTACCCAAAGTGGAATTTATTTAGTGGCATGATATTTGGTAACGGGAGCAATCTGGGCAGCCCTGTAATACGGAACAAAGTTAGGAAAACCTAGTCCACCACGGACTTTGGGAAGAAACAAAGTAGACCCGGGAAATCATGTAAATAAGAAAGCTCTACACTGTAAGACGTGGAAAAACTGGGCCGGTACCGAGATCGGGAGAACTCTAAACAAATAAAGGAGTTTGGGAAGAATTGACATTTTGACAGCGCTAATCTTTCCAATCCAAGAAATTGGGAGAGAGGCCCTGAACTTTAAAAGGTCAGTTATTTTCTTCAACAAAGCGGTGTAATTGGCTGAAAATATGGTAGAAGTGCAATCTGTGAGTTTAATGCCAAGATATGAAAGGTGGTGTGGGGACCATGAAAAGGGTAAAGCTGATTGAGCAAGACTGAACTCACTGTCAGATAATGAGATGCTCAAAGCTGTAGATTTGTGAAAATATACCTGTAGGCCCGAAATGTGGCAAAACTCTTTAAGGCTCCTTTCACACTATCCGTCCGTCCGTCGGACGGATTCCGTTTTTCTCAGCGGGGGATCGAGTCGCCGATCCCCCGCTGAGCAGCAGGAGGACAGCTGTGTCTCCGCGCTGTGTGCAGAGACACAGCTGTCAGTTCCCCATGCATCTCTATGGGGGAAATCGGATGGGAACGGACCGTCGGTCCGTTCTCATCCGATCCGATCCGATGGACGGATGGAAAATATGGTTTCCATCCGTCCAGATTTGACGGATCGGATCGGGTGTCAGCGGACATGTCTCCGCTGACATCCGATCCCCCATAGAGATGCATGGGGGGACCGTTCAGATCCGCCAAAAAAACGGACAGGCGGATCTGAACGGTCCGCCCTGTGTGAAAGGGGCCTAAGAGTGTTAATAAGATTGGGTGCAGAAATATGTGGGGAGGAGAGAAATACAAGTACATTGTCAGCAAATAGACATAATTTGTGGTGGTAGTGACCCCCCAGCTCCATACCTTTGATGGAGGTATTTAATCTAATATGTTGGGCCAACAGTTCAATGAGTAGGGCGAAAAGTAGAGGTGATAAAGTACAACCTTGACGTGTTCCCCGTTGAAAAGTATCCGATTTAAAGCCTGCATATTTAATGTAGGCTCTAGGTTTATTGTATAAGGCAGCCACCCAGGTCAAGAAATGGGGTCCAAAGCCCCATTAACGAAGGGTGAAATTCATGTAGGACCAAGAGATAGCATTAAATGCTTTTTTGAAATCCAACGAGAGAAAACATGTAGGGATACGCCGTTTTTTAACAATGTGAGACAATAAGATAGCACGCCGAATAGTGTCACCTTTTTGGCACCTGGGTATAAAGCCTGTTTGATCACGATGAATTGTCTCACCAATAAAGTTATTTAGTCTCTGAGCAATGATTTTAGCTAGGATTTTAATATCCGAATTCAATAAGGAGGTTGATAATTAGATCAGATGGAATCGTCTACATGGGGTTTAGGAATCATACAGATAGTAGCTGTGAGATGTCCCTACCTAGAGAAGTACCATGAAGAAGAGAGTTAAAAGCATTGGATAGAAGAGGGGCTAAAAATGGATAAAAAAGTTTAGTAGTAAAGTGCAGAGAACCCATCAGGGCCTGGTCTCTTATTACGTTTTAAAGTTTTAATAACCTCCAGAATTTCACCCTGCATAATGGGAGCCTCCATCAATTCCATTTGAGTAGCAGAAAGAAGGTTTTCATTAGAAAAAAAAGAGGTGGCTGCGTTAGGGTCTAATTCACCTTCAGACAGTGCTGTATCTTGGCAAAGCCAAGAAGGCCCAGGCCTAGGGCAGCACTTTGCAGGGGGGCAAAGAAAAGCTGCACCCCGCACAAAAAAAAGGGTCCAGGAGGCAAATCAGTCTGGCAGCCCCATAAAGCGGTCACACTGCTACCTGCCAGTATGATAATACCGACCGGTGAGGACATTCAGACAGACCCCAGGCCGCTGACCACACTTAATACAACTGGCCCGACGGCTGCCAATGCTAATAAGTGTGGCACTACAGCCTAATACCCCCCAGGTATGGCAGGCATCGTGTCAATAATATAATTTCATTTTTTTTTTAAATCCTTGTCCTTGCTTGAGCGAGCATATTGAATTACATCATATACAACTACGACTTTTAATTGTATACAATGGCAATAATATTTTGGTCCTGCTCACCTCATATGTGCTATCACAATATACCACTGGATTAGTAAGATTACTCCAATCTTATAAGATATTTGGACTTGTGTTTGCTGCCACTGATTTTTTCACTTATTTGTATAAAGACTCTGGATTTCCTAGTCATTACACAAATAAGTGAAATAATCCAATGATTACAATCAGTGGCATCAAATACAAGTCCAAATATCCTAAAAGAAATGAGTAATCTTACTAATCCAGTGACATAAGGCTGTACTAATGGGCACTGATAAGGCTGTACTGATGGCCATTGATGAGGTGGCACTGATAAGCTGCACTGATGGGCACTGATATGCTGCACTGATGGGCACTAGTAGGCTGCAATGATGGCCGCTGATGATGCGGCAATGGTGGGTACTGATAAACTTCACTGATGGGTACTGATGAGGCTGCACTGATAGGCATGAGGCAGCACTGATGAGCTTCACTGATGGGGCAGCACTGATATGCTGCCCTGATGGGCACTAATAGGCTACACTGATGGCCAATGATGAGGCGGCACTGATAAGCTGCACTGATGGAGCTGCACTGATAAGGCAACACTGGTGGCCACGGATGGGGCCGCACTGATTTGTTGTGATAAGGGACACACTGATATGCTGTGATAAGGGACACTGATGGGCAGTAATGAGGCTGCACTGATAAGCACTGATAAGGCTGCACTGATGAGGCTGAATTTATGGGAACTGATGGGGTTGCACTGATAGACTGTGGTTGTGGTCTGTGGTTCACAGATGACAGGGCGGGTCATAAACAGGAAAGGGTGTGCCCTTTACAGGAAGGGGTGGGTCTTATTTAAATTAGGGGGTGCCCAAGTTTAGTCAGGCCTAGGGCAGCACAAAACCTTAATACACCACTGCCTTCAGACGTATACAATGTTGCAAGATGAGATCTAAATTTTGCGAGAATTTTGCAGGGTTACTAGAATAGGTGTATTTTGCGATCTTAAGTCGGATATGCTTAGCAGGACCATGTAACGCCTTAAGCATCCGAGCCATAGGGGTGTCTGGTTTATTAGATTTGAGATAAAAATGAAGTCGGGATCTGAAAAGAGTTTTGTCTGCCGACTCGGTAAGAAATAAGTCAAATTCCAGTCAAACTTTTTCTAATTCAAGTTTCCAGGCAGTTGAGGGATCGTGTTGGAATGCTGAACAAAAGTCATTAAAAGTTGATTCTAGCTTATTACTAAGGGTTCTACGTTCCCTTTTAAAACGGGCCATTTGACGCATACATATTCCCCTGAGAACCAGTTTATGCGCTTCCCAAAGGGTTACCGGTGAAATTTCAAGTGTAGCGTTAAGAATTAAATAATCCGAGAGGGCGTTAGCTAATTCAGAGCAATGAGTTGGATTTTTAAGTAAAGTATCGTTCACATACCAGGTGGGATCACGGGCTTTAGGAACGGTTGAAGTTAGAGTGGTACAAACTGCGCTATGATCTGACCAAGTGATAGGAATAATCGTAGAAGAAAGGATTTCAGGAGCCATGCCGGTAGAAAGGAGAATATGATCTATACGAGAAAAGGAATTATGTGGATGTGAAAAATGAGTATATCTCCTTTTGGTTGGATTAAGTTCCCTCCACAAGTCAACAAGGTTGTATTGTATGAGTAATTGAGCTAAAGAGAGTCTTTTGGAGTTCAACGAAGGAGCTGCTGGGGATTTGTCCAAAACAGGTGAGATAACTTGGTTTGAATCACCAGCTAATATTAATGTACCAATTTTATGGGAGTCAACCACCTGTAAATGATGAGATAGAAAGGGTGCAGGATTTTCATCGGGGGCATAATAAGATACAATGGTGACCGCTGTGTCCATGAGATGTCCAGGGAGGATAAAGAATCGTCCATCAGGATCTTTTATCTCCTTCAAAAGCAAAAAATAAGATTTTTGTAAGATCTCACCGTGAAATCTTTTCTCTGGTATCCATTGACAGACGCAGCCTCATCTCCATGAGTTGAGTGGGTTATGCTGCCACCTGCAGGAGTAGTCTAGGCAGTACGTTAGTACAAAACCTTTAACATATACACGCCCACGGGGCTGTCCCTCTAGGCATAACCCCCACTGCCACAGCCCAGCACATCAGTTTAGTTGCAAGCAGTGAAGACAAAGAAGCCATCCCCATACAGAGGGGCAGGTGCTGCATCTGTCGATGGAAATCAGAGAAAAAATTTTTATGGTAAGATCTTACAAAAATCCTATTTTCTCTATCGTCCATCAACAGACGCAGCCTCATCTCCATGAGCTGAGTGGGACATCCCAAAGCAGTATAGGCATGAGGGATGGGAAAAACGCAACCAGACAGTAACGTCAACTCCAAGAGGCTAAATCTAGTCAACCGAGCCACATGGAGCTCAACCAAACAGGAGCTCACTCAGGTAAAAGACCCCTAAGAGAATAACAAAAAAACATTCTCTTATGAAACAGCAGCCTGCAAAACCTTGCAGCTAAAAGAGGCGTCCGAAGATGGCAATAAATCGGTCCTTGAGATAGCAGATCTTCCTGCAGAGGAAGACGCCATGGAGGATCCACGACCATTTTTACCAGTTCTGCGTACCAGGACCGCCCAGGCCAGTCTGGTGCCACCAGAATGACCGCAACGCCTTCCGTCGCTACCCTTCGAAGAAACCTCAGCAGAAGAACGAGCGGAGGGAAGGCATAGATCAGGCGATACTGACTTCAAGGAGCCACCAGAGTGTCTGTGGTGTCGGCCAGAGGATCCCGAGACCTGGCCAAGTAACGCTGAACCTTCCTGTTGAGGCGAGACGCAAACAGATCCACCTTCGGATTCTCCCACCGGGCACACAGGAGACGAAACACCTCCGGATGAAGGGACCATTCCCCTTTTAGGCCAGCAACTTCTCCTGAGAGGGAGAGATTGGGTGGGGGTAGGAGGGCCATCACCTGACTGGAGAAAAATATGAAAGAAATAAGGTTCAAAGGAACATTTGTGAAAGTTTAGAAGGATACAGATCTATTTCTATTGCTCATTACATGTGAGTAATGAGTTTTAGGCTCTGTTTCTACTAGTGTGACTTGTCATGCAACTTTGGACACACAAAGTTCTATGACAAGTCACAGCCCATTGATTTCAATGGCACCCGTTCCCATCTATGTGACTTTGAAAATCAGCGACTTTGAAAAGGTGCCTGCACTACTTTGATGCGACTTTGATCCAGAGAGTGTAAAGCTGGATCAAAGCTGCACTCAGTTGCACTATAAATTATACAACTCTAAAGTCGCACTCGGGGAAATGTAGCCACTAGGCTAGAGTGCGACTTTGAGTGCAGCTTTGATTCATCTTTACACTCTCTGGATCAAAGTCCCATCAAAAGTTGCATCATAGTAGTGCAGGTACATTTTCAAAGTCACTGATTTTCAAAGTGGCATAGATGGGAATAGGTGCCATTGAAATCAATAGGCTGTGACTTGTCATGCGACTTTCTGTCCAAAATCGCATGATAAATCACACCCCCCCTTACATAACTGTCCTCAACCCTTTATAGCATCCCCTTCACTTTTCTGTTGCCACCCCCTTTATAGCACCCCCTTCACATACCTGTCTTCACCCCCTTTAATGCACCCTCTTTCACATTTCTTTCCTCACCCCCTTAATAACACCCCCTTCACATACCTGTCCTCACCAATTTTATCACACCCCCCCCCCCCCCACATAAAGGGGTGAGCTCAGGTATGTGAAGTGGGTGCTATAAAGGGAGTGAGGACAGTTATGTGAAAGGGGGGGGGGTGCTATAAAGGGGGTGAGGACAGAAATGTGAAAGGGGGTGCTATTAAGGAGATGAGGACAGTTATGTGGGGGGTGTGATAAAATTGGTGAGGACAGGTATGTGAAGGGGGTGCTATTAAGGGGGTGAGGACAGAAATGTGAAAGAGGGTGCATTAAAGGGGGGTGAGGACAGGTATGTGAAGGGGGTGCTATAAAGGGGGTGGCAACAGAAAAGTGAAGGGGATGCTATAAAGGGGTGAGGACAGTTATGTGAGGGGGGGGGTGCTATAAAATGGGTGAGGGTAGGAATGGGAAGGGGGTGCTATAAAGGGGGTGAGGACAGTTATGTGAAGGGGTGCTATAAAGGGGGTGAGGACAGTTATGTGAAGGGGGTGCTATAAAGGGGGCGAGGACAGTTATGTGAAGGAGGGATGCGATAAAGTTGGTGAGGACAGTTATGTGAAGGGGGGGTGCTATAAAGGGGGTGAGGACAGAAATGTGAAAGGGGGTGCTATTAAGGGGGTGAGGACAGGAATGTGAAGGGGGTGCTTTAAAGGGGGTGAGGACAGTTATGTGAAGGGGGGTGCTATAAAGGGGATGAGGACAGTTATGTGGGGGGTGTGATAAAATTGGTGAGGACAGGTATGTGAAGGGGGATGCTATTAAGGGGGTGAGGACAGAAATGTGAAAGGGGGTGAGGACAGGTATGTGAAGGGGGGTGCTATGAAGGGGGTGAGGACAGAAAAGTGAAGGGGATGCTATAAAGGGGTGAGGACAGTTATGTGAGGGGGGTGCTTTAAAATGGGTGAGGACAGTAATGTGAAGGGGGTGCTATAAAGGGGGTGAGGACAGGGATGCATCATGCATTTTAGAAGAACAGCTTTGGGGGTCAATGATGAGAATGAACTGGATGATGTTGTAGAGCAGGGGTATTGAATTAAAATTCATGAAGATCCATTCAGTAAAATTTTCTTCCAGCCGAGGTCCAAATCATGTTTGACTCTCAATGGCACCTCTGCACAATGGCAAACGTGGCGCTTTTTACGGCTGCCACACCGCATGGTGCCACAGTACCATGCAGCTTGGTATGGCGCAGGGACTTTTCTGCGTTTCTGCTTATAAGGCAGCCCACTGAAATAAATGGGCCACCGCTGCGCGTTAAGCAATAATGTGAACCCAGCCTCAGATCTTTCACATCACAATCCTTTTTATTACATCAGTGTTCTCAGTGCCCCTGCACATCAGTTCCTTTATAGCACCCCCTTCACATTCCTACCCTCACCCATTTTATAGCACCCCCCCTCACATAACTGTCCTCACCCCTTTATAGCATCCCCTTCACTTTTCTGTCCTCACCCCCTTCATAGCACCCCCCTTCACATTCCTGTCCTCACCCCCTTAATAGCACCCCCTTTCACATTTCTGTCCTCACCCCCTTTATAGCACCCCCCCTTCACATAACTGTCCTCACCCCCTTTATAGCACCCCCTTCGCATAACTGTCCTCACCCCCTTTATAGCACCCCCTTCACATAACTGTCCTCACCCCCTTAATAGCACCCCCTTTCACATTTCTGTCCTCACTAGAGATGTATAGAACTGTTCGCCGGCGGACAGTTCCCGGCGAACTTAGCATGTTCGCATTCGCCGCTGCGGGCGAACATATGCGATGTTCGGTCCGCCCTTCCCATTCCTACCCTCACCCATTTTATAGCACCCCCCCCCTCACATAACTGTCCTCACCCCTTTATAGCATCCCCTTCACTTTTCTGTTGCCACCCCCTTTATAGCACCCCCTTCACATACCTGTCCTCACCCCCTTTAATGCACCCTCTTTCACATTTCTGTCCTCACCCCCTTAATAGCACCCCCTTCACATACCTGTCCTCACCAATTTTATCACACCCCCCACATAACTGTCCTCATCTCCTTTATAGCACCCCCCTTCACATAACTGTCCTCACCCCCTTTAAAGCACCCCATTCACATTCCTGTCCTCACCCCCTTAATAGCACCCCCTTTCACATTTCTGTCCTCACTAGAGATGTATAGAACTGTTCGCCGGCGGACAGTTCCCGGCGAACTTAGCATGTTCGCGTTCGCCGCTGCGGGCGAACATATGCGATGTTCGGTCCGCCCCCCATAATACATAATTGAGGCAAACTTTGACCCTGAACTTTACAGTCAGCAGGCACATTTCCAGCCAATCAGCATACCTCCCTCCCACACCCTCCCACCTCCTATAAATAAGCAAGGGCAGCATCCATCTTAGATCATTCTGAAGCAGTGTTTGTAGTGAGAGTAGGGAGAGCTGCTGCTGCTGCTGCTGCTGCTGTTAAGCTAGGGACAGTTAGTCAGTGTTCCTGGTCTTGCAGTGTTCTTGGTCCACTACTGCTGTAAGGACAGCACCCCAAAAAGCCCTTCTAAGGGCTGGTATTTGTGTAATTTTTTTTTTTTATATATATATATATATATATATATATCTAGCGTCCCCAAAAGCCCTTTTAAGGGCTGGTAATTGAGGATTTCTTTTTTATTTATATATATACATATATATATATCTAGTGTCCCCAAAAGCCCTTTTAAGGGCTGGTAAGGTAATAGAGTTTTTTGCACACCCAGTAGTCACCCATGACTACTGGGTGTGCAGGCTTGACCTGTGGCCTGAGCTATCCCAATTTGCCATTGAACTTCTGGCCTGCCCCACTTCAAGTGTGCTGTCAGAAAGGACCTTCAGTGCAGCAGGAGGTATTGTCACTGAGAAGAGAAGTCGCCTAGGTCAAAAAAGTCTTGATTACCTCACGTTTATTAAGATGAATGAGGCATGGATCCCGAAGGGACTGACAGTGGGGGATGCATTTGACTAAAAAAGGCCTGGTGATGACTGAGATGCCTTGGCCTAAAAATGGTCCACACGCTGCTGTCTTTAATCATTCTCTGCATGCCGAATGACTTACGTGACGTCTCCGCCACCAACTACGGTTCAAGCCGCAATGTTTTAGTGCACTTTCTGCCTTGAAAACCTCAATTTTTCAGGCCGCTGCTACAGCAGCGGCTGCAACAATACCTACTTTTTCATGCATGTGTACATGCCTAATTTTTCTGGCCTCTGTGGCTGCAAAAAAACAAAAAAAAAGGCACATACATGTGTCAATTCCCCTTCGTGATCGTTACCTTGTCGTGGTGAAGGGGCTTGCGTATCACAATGAAGTGATCATCACCTCTAGGAGTGTATTGGCACACCCCAGATGATAAGGTCGTTGCTTCATTGTGAACAGACCAAAAGCGATCCGCAGGATAATTTTTCATAGAAAAAACATTCATTTTCTTTCATTCTTTCTGCGGAGCTGGGTATTTTTTGGCCGCGTTACTGAATGCTCATGAACAATGGCTGTAGGCTCATGCGTCCTTTTGCGGAGGTGACAACCCTGGTGGTCAGTCGAACCCAAGGCAACATCATCGACCTCATCCCATATGTGTTTTTTCTGGAGCGTGCCCTGCAAAGAGTACTGGATCAGACTGTAGATGAGCATGAAGAGGAAGAGTTGTGGTCCACTCCCCATCACCACCAGAAGCAGCCTTGTCGTTGTCAATTGCTGGACCTGTGGCAACGCAGAGAGAGGAGTCTGAAGAAGAGAAGTCAGAGGAGGAAGGTGGCTTTGAGGAGGTGGAATACCAGCCACAGCAGGCGTCCCAGGGGGCTTGTTCTCACCTTTCGGGGACCCTTGGTGTTGTACGTGGCTGGGTGGAGGAAGAGACCTTCAATGATGTCAGTGAGGACAAGGAACGGGACATGGCTAGCTTGGTATCCAACCTTGTGCAAATGGGGAGTTTGCGGTTGTGCAAATGGACTAACTGACTGTTAAAAGGGGAGTTTGGTCTGTCAGAGTTTGGTCTGTCACTGTGAAGAGGGTGACGGGCGTAACCCTTACACTACTTGACCGATAAAACATCATACCTGATCGTATTCACACACTGGATGTTTTAAAGCACGTTATTCCAAACAATTTAGGAATGTTAGGTGATTTATGCCCTTTATGGATCAAAACCCGACTCTGCGTCAACTACGTAATTTTCCATGGGAGTTTTGCCATGGATCCCCCTCCGGCATGCCACAGTCCAGGTGTTAGTCCCCTTGAAACAACTTTTCCATCACTATTGTGGCCAGAAAGAGTCCCTGTGTGTTTTAAAATTCGCCTGCCTATTGAACTCTATGGCGAACGGCGAACGCGAACGGCGAATTTTAGGTTTCGCGACATCACTAGTCCTCACCCCCTTTATAGCACCCCCCTCCCTTTCACATAACTGTCCTCACCCCCTTTATAGCACCCACTTCACATAACTGTCCTCACCCCCTTTATAGCACCCCCTTCACATTCCTACCCTCACCCATTTTATAGCACCCCCCTCACATAACTGTCCTCACCCCTTTATAGCATCCCCTTCACTTTTCTGTTGCCACCCCCTTTATAGCACCCCCTTCACATACCTGTCCTCACCCCCTTTAATGCACCCTCTTTCACATTTCTGTCCTCAACCCCTTAATAGCACCCCCTTCACATACCTGTCCTCACCAATTTTATCACACCCCCCCACATAACTGTCCTCATCCCCTTTATAGCACCCCTTCACATAACTGTCCTCACCCCTTTTAAAGCACCCCATTCACATTCCTGTCCTCACCCCCTTAATAGCACCCCCTTTCACATTTCTGTCCTCACCCCCTTTATAGCACCCCCCCTTTCACATAACTGTCCTCACCCCCTTTATAGCACCCCCTTCACATAACTGTCCTCACCCCCTTTATAGCACCCCCTTCACATAACTGTCCTCACCCCCTTTATAGCACCCCCTTCACATTCCTGTCCTCACCCATTTTTATCACACCCCCTTCACATAACTGTCTTCATCCCCTTTACAGCACCCCCTTTCACATTCCTGTCCTCATCCATTTTATTGCACCCCCTTCACATAACTGTCCTCACCCCCTTTGTAGCACCCCCTTCACATTTCTGTCCTCACCCCCTTTATAGCACCCCCTTCACTTTTCTGTCCTCTACCCCTTTAAAGCACCCCCTTCACATTCCTGTCCTCACCCCTTTATCACACCCCCTTCACATTTCTGTCCTCACTCCCTTTATAGCACCCCCTTCGCATTCCTGTCCTCACCCCCTTTATAGCACTCCCCTTCACATTCCTGTCCTTGCCCCCTTTATAGCGCCCTCCTTCACATTCCTGTTCTTGCCCCCTTTATAGCACCCCCTTCACATTCCTGTCCTCACCCCCTTTATAGCACCCCCTTTCACATTCCTGTCCTCACCCCCTATATAACACCCCCCCTTCACATAACTGTCCTCACCACCTTTATAGCACCCCCTTTCACATTCCTGTCCTCACCCCCTATATAACACCCCCCTTCACATTCCTGTCCTCGCCCTCTTTATAGCGCCCTCCTTCACATTCCTGTTCTTGCCCCCTTTATAGCACCTCCCCCTTCACATTCCTGTCCTCACCCCCTTTATAGCACCCCCTTTCACATTCCTGTCCTCACCCCCTATATAACACCCCCTTCACATTCCTGTCCTCACCACCTTTATAGCACCCCCTTCACATTCCTGTCCTCACCCCCTTTATAGCACCCTCTTCACATTCCTGTCCTCACCCCCTTTATTGCACCCCCTTCACATTCCTGTCCTCACCCCCTTTATAGCACCCCCCTTCACATTCCTGTCCTCACACCCTTTATAGCACCCCTTCACATTCCTGTCCTCACCCCCTTTATAGCACCCCCCTTCACATTCCTGTCCTCACATCCTTTATAGCACCCCTTCACATTCCTGTCCTCACCTGTTTTATCACACCCCCTTCACATAACTGTCCTTGCCCCCTTTACATGAGAGATTGAGATTCCTAGCGGAGTCCAGGAACATCTTGTGGAGGAGCACTCCAATGGTATACAGAGAGAGGTATTACAGGCGATTGTGACTCTGTAGTGGAGTCATTGCTTGGAGGTGAACAGACATGCCAGCTAGAGGTGGTGGTCACGGGATCATATGTTTTTTGAACACTTTTTAGAATCGCACGACGGTGGAATTTTTTATTTATATATATATATATGAATTGGGACTTATAATATTTATTGCACTACACTTGCTTTGTTATATTGTTAATAACTCGGAGGTCCCACACTCTTTGTAGTGATTTTGATATACTATGGAACATGAAGAGTTTGAATATAAAAAAGGAGGGGGAAACACCTGGAACCCCCAGTAAACCAGAAAAAAATAGAAATGGTAGCAGGGAGTCCCAGGCCAATAGACTGCACCTGTAAATGCTTTTGGGTGGAATAATGCTTTAAATGGATTTTACTTAAATCTCTTTGATTGACAAGCTGGGTTGGGTGCTTGGAAATTTTGAACACCGCCTCAGCTATGTATTGTTTAAACTTATTTCTGACAAGTACTTCTGCCTTGTAAAAAGACAAGAGAAGGGCGCACCGACCTAGTGCAATACCATATGTTATTTATTGACAAATTGTTAAAACATGCATTCTCCTTACAAGAGTACCCTATGTACAAGCGAAAAAGAGAGTTCCTTCAGCTGTCCAGAGATCACAGGACAGTAATGCTTAGTTGTGACAGGCAAACTTGAAGGTGTTCATATGGCTAACACGTTTGAGGGAGAACCCTCTTCCTCAGAGCCGTTTTCTTCTGCATTGTCACCAATCATATCCTCCGCAGTCCATATGCACACTTTTGGATGAATTTCAGTAAAGTACTGTTACCTCTGTATCTTTAAGCAATTTTAACCACTTGCCGACCGCCGCACGACTATATACTGCGGCGGTCAGCCCCTCCTGGGCAAAGTGACGTACCGGTACATCACTCGGTCACTAGCCTCTAGGGAGCGAGCGCGCGCCGCCGGAGGCGTGCTCCAGCCCCCGGTCATTCCCTGACATCCCCGTGCGAGTGACCGGCGGCTACGATGTCCGCCGGTCACTCGTGATCTCCCACTGGAGAGGGAGAAAGGCAGGCAGCTGATGTAAACAAAGCCGTCTGTCATTCTCCCTGGTGTAACTGCAGAGACTATACGATCCTGCTATGTAGGATCGTATGTCTCTGTGGTTACATCACAAGCCACGCCCACCCACTGATCACCAATAAAGTTAACCCCTTCCCTGACAGTGTCATTTTTACAGTAACAGTGCATATGTATAGCACTGATTACTGTAGTAATGTCACTGGTACCCCCAAAAGTGTCAAAAATGTCAGTCAAGGGTCCGATCTGTCCGCTGCAATGTCGTAGTCCCGCAAAAAAAAAAAAAAAACCCGCAGATCGCCGCCATTACTAGTTAAAAAAAAAAAACAATAAAAATGACATAAATCTTTCCCATAGTTAGTAAACGCAATAACTTTTGCGCAAACCAATTAAAATAAGGCTTATTGCGATTTTTTTACCAAAAATATGTAGCAAAAAACAAATTGGCCTAAAATGTTAAAAAGTTTTGATTTTTTAAATTTTTTGGGGGGAATTTTTGATATAAAAAAAATGTGAAAAATATTGTTATTTTTCAAAATTATCGCTCTTTTTTTGTTTATATAGCAAAAAACTTGCACAGGTGATCAAATACCACCAAAAGAAAGCTCTGTTTGTGGGGAAAAAAGGACGTCAATTTCATTTGGGTACATCGTGGCACGACCGCGCAATTGTCCATTAAAGTCACGCAGTGTCGAATCGCAAAATAGGCCCTGGTCTTTGAGCAGCCAAATCCTCCGGGGCTTAAGTGGTTAAGAGGAGTGTAAATACTGGTACTCCAAGAGTGTCCAACCTTTTAACGTTCCTGGGCCACATTGGAGGAGGAGGAATTGTCTTGGGTTGCACATAAAATACACTAACAATAAGGATAGCTGAAAGTGTCGAACAGATAACAGGTTATTGAACACGTATTAGTGTTAGATACGTATTAGATACTGAGATACTAATAGAACCCCCCTGTGGGGGTTGTCCACCAACAACAGTTCATTGCAGTTCTAGTAGAAACCCCACTAATCAATAAAAAAAAAAAAAAAAAAGAAGCAAACGAACGTTCCAAAAGCAAAAAATTTCAAACAAGATTTTACTGGTATATGGCAAGCTTTGGGGTGCACACATGTACTTAAAAATAAATTGTGTATCCCTGCCCATACCAAAGTGGAAAAAGGAATTCTATGACCATAATGTATGGTTAATGTTGAACTAACAAGCGGTAAAGGTTCTTTTTAACAATGTCTCAGATTACCAATTATGAATATTTTAGCTTTTCACTGTTTTGAAGGCATATATTTATCTATTTACTTGAAACAGTCTTATTTTAATTTTCCAAATGGAAATTGAAGCTAAAAGGTCCAGATATAACTTTATTCTACTAAAAGTCAGAGGGACAATCCAAAGAGTAGCCAATGTGTTTCGGGAGGTCTGAAAACACCCCCTTCATCAGGGCTGAAAAAAAAAATCTCCATATCAATTCAACATCCCCTACTTATGGTCATAGTTATAAACATATGCCCAGTAGCCAATAAATAGTATTAGATGTATAAAAATGATTTTGTTGGGTAACATTGAGTTGATAATGAATATACAAATGTAAGAATATGAATAATAAAACATAACATTTCATTTGATCAATTGGGTCAAAAAGAGTGACCCAAGAAGTCCTCCTCATGGAAGAATTGTGACCAAAAAGCCATATCTCTGCCATGGAAACAAGGCTGAGCGACTCAACTATGCACATAGGAACTGGGGTGCAGAAAAAATGTCAGCAGGTGCTCTGGACTGATGAGTCAAAATTTGAAATACTTGGTTGTAGCAGGAGGCAGTCAGTTTGTCTAAGGCAGGGGTGAGGAACCTTTTTTCTGCTAAGGGCCATTTGGGTATTTATAAAATCATTCGGGGGCCGTATAAAATTATCAACTAAAAAATGTGCCTGTTATATTCGGTCAAACATTTAATTAACTCACCCCTAATGTGATGCCTGCAACTGCTTCTCTTTGGTGAGGTAAGTGATGTTAGCTGGTATTGATAATGATGCTACTCGCAACTGGTTTTCCATGTTTGCGTCAGTCAGTCTGGAGTGCACTCAAATCTTTGTAGTGGTAAGTTATGAAAAGAACTGTTGGCGGGTACTGCTGGTGGGTACAGCTGGCTGGTACTACAGCTGGTTGGTACTGCTGGTGGGTACAGCTGGCTCAGGCTGGTACGGCTGGCTTGTACTGTGCTGTGGGTACTGCTGGCTCAGGCTGGTACTGCTGTGGGTACTGCTGACACAGGCTGGTACTGTGCTGTAGGTACTGCTGGCTCTGGCTGATACTGCTGTGAGTACTGCTGGCTCTGGCTGGTACTGTTGTGAGTACTGCTGACTCTAGCTGGTACCGCTGGTTCTGGCTGGTACTGCTGTGTGTACTGCTGGTGGCAAATGCTGGCTAGCAGCGGCGCCGTGCTGGAGGAAGAGGCGATGTTTCCTGTATTGGTCACAGGCAGAGTGCATTTGATATCACTCCGCTGTGACTCACTCAGACTGTCAGAACAGAGCCGGAACTATACAAGAAGCATCAGCTCCATTCTGACAGATCAGCTGAGAGACTCAGCTGCACGGGGGGCCGGACCAGATGACTTCGAGGGCCGTATACGGCCCCCGGGCCTTAGGTTCCCCACCCCTGGTCTAAGGGCTGGAGAACGGTACAACAATGAGCACGGTGGAGGTTCCTTACAAGTTTGGGCCTGCATATCTGCAAATGGAGTTGGAGATTTGGTCAGGATTAATGGTGTCCTCAATGTTGAGAAATATAGGCAGATACTGCCATGCCATGAGGGAAGCGTGTGATTGGCCCCAAATTTAACCATTTAAGCCCCAGAAGATTTTACCCCCTTTCTGACCAGGGGGTATTTTGCGATTCGGCACTGCGTGACTTTAACGGACAATTGCGCGGTCGTGCAACGCTGTACCAAAACGAATTTGACGTCCTTTTTTTTCCCACAAACAGAGCTTTCTTTTGGTGTTATTTGATCACCTGTGCGATTTTTTGATCATGCGCTATAATCAAAAAAAGAGTGACAATTTTGAAAAAATAACAATATTTTTCACATTTTTTTATATGAAATTCCCCCCCCAAAAATGTAAAAATCAAAATTTTTTTACATTTTTGGCCAATTTGTTTTCTGCTACCTATGTTTAGTAAAAGAAAATCACAATAAGCGTATTTTGATTGGTTTGCGCAAAAGTTATTGCATTTACTAACTACGGGAAAGATTTTTGTCATTTTTGTTGTTTTTTTTTTTTAACAAGTAATGGCAGCGATCTGCAATTTTTTTTGCGGGACTGCAACATTGCGGCGGACAGATCGGACCCTTGACTGACATTTTTGACACTTTTGGGGGTACCAGTGACATTACTGCAGTAATCAGTGCTATACATATGCACTGTTACTGTAAAAATGACACTGGCAGGGAAGGGGTTAATTTTATTAGAGATGCAGTGACTATGTGTGTCCCTAGGGGCGTGCTTCTTACTGTGCAGGGATGTGGCTGTGTGTGTAACAGCACAGATCAACGGTCCTACATAGCAGGACTGTTAGATCAGTGCTTTTACACAGGGAAGAATGACAGGCGGCATTGTTTACATTAGCCGCCTGCCTTTCTCCCTTCACAGCGGACGATCGCGAGTGACCGTTGGACATCGGGTCCGCCGGTCACGCGCACGGAGGTGTCCGTGAACGAGCCAAGAGCGCACCTCCGGCAACGCGCGCCCGCCCGCTATTGGCTCCCAGTCTAGTGACGTACCGGTATGTCACTTTGCCTGGCCGGGGCTGACCACCGCAGTATATGTACTTGCGGCGGTCGGCAACTGGTTAATCTGCAGCAGGGCAACGACCCCAATCATACAGCCAATGTCAGTAGGAACTATCTTCAGCATAAATCTTAAATACAAACAGTGTCCGCGCAACAAAAAACTCTGCATAGATAATATCAGTTTAAACCTAGCTGCTGACATAATCTGTATATCACCTCACAGAAAAATCATGTTTAATAATAAACCTCAAATATATGATCAAAACGAATGAAATAATTTAAATTATTTATTTATTTTTTTAAACACAAACATCAAATATATACATATAAAAAAATCAAATATCTCATGTCCATAAAAATAATGGAACTGTCTTTTTAGTGTTTATCCATGTGTATTGGGCAGATATTGATACATTTTTTAACATACATGCAAGTAAATCTTCCACCACCTCCTTGTGCTCATTTGTGAACCTTCTCTCCTGATATGACCCAGATGTCAAAAAGGGTCTAAATAAGCCTGCAAACACTCCATGTCCCCACCCAGAATTGGCAATTCATTTATCACTCCACCTATCCACTCTTCCTTCTCACTATCTCCTCTAAGGTCTTCCAACCTCCACAGCACACCGATCCTCAAAATAATAGAGCCATCTCTAACTTTTCTCTGTATATAACTTTTATTTTTTAAAAACACCAGTATATACTGTACTTGTATACTAGTGTAGGTAAATGTATTTTTGACTCACAGTAGCTGGGTGAGTCTGGTTAATTGGTCAGGGTTACTGTAATTCAGGCTGGATGGCTCTACAGGTCAGGCCTCTGGTACTTCCACCTGTTCTGGAAGCTTGAAAAAGTTTCTAGAAGCTAGTGAGTGGAGGCCAGGAGGTCCTGATCGGCATATTTATGGGAATCTGGCCAAACCAGAAGGCCTGGCAGGGTGGCCTTATCAGCCCATAAATATTGTGGAGCCTGGCCATCGGGGGAGTCGGGTGGAAGATGTAGTATTGAAGCTGTGTCATATAGCCTGGGAAGGGGACCCCAGGGCTAAGGGGGTTCTGCCTCCAGGCTGGGAGCTGAGGGAGGAAGAAAGGACAGAGGGATTTCCACTACCTCACAGTCTCTTCTAGGAGACACCCTGCCTTGCATGGGAGGACTTGGGCAGCAGGAAGCCTGTACAGCTGTTTTTTTTAATAGCAGCAGGATTTCCAAGAACAGTGTGAGTACCCCTACACCCCCAGCAGGGCCGTCTTTAATATTGATTGGACCCTGGGCAAAAATTTTCTTGGGGCCGGACCCCCCCCCCCACCTCCGTTCTTTGGACATACATAAAAATAGCCGGTAGACTCAAAATCAGTTTACTGCAGCAGATCATGCAGTGATTACATTTGGTTGCCAGAGGTTACAGTCTATCCTTACTGCTCACAGACTGGTTGCTAGAGGTTACAATACATTATTTCTGCTTGCCAATTGGTTGCTAAAGGTTACCGCACATTATTGCTGCTCACTGATTGGTTGCTAGAGATTACAGCGGATCACTACTATCAACTGATTATTGATTGCTACAGCTAATTGCACAATATTACCACTGACTGAGCAGTGGAGCAATCCCAAATAATTGCGCAAGTAAAGCGGCACATTAATACACATACTACAGGAGAGTTTCAGAGATTGTAAACGTACTACAGGAGAGCCTCAGAGACTGCAGACATACTACAGAAGATGGTCAGAGACTGCAGACATACTACAAGAGACAGTCAGGGACCGCGGACATGGTACAGGAGGGGGGTCAGAGGCTGCGGACATGGTACAGGAGGGGGGTCAGAGGCTGCGGACATGGTACAGGAGGGGGGTCAGAGGCTGCGGACATGGTACAGGAGGGGGGTCAGAGGCTGCGGACATGGTACAGGAGAGGGTCAGAGGCTGCGGACATGGTACAGGAGAGGGTCAGAGGCTGCGGACATGGTACAGGAGAGGGTCAGAGACTGCGGACATGGTACAGGAGAGGGTCAGAGACTGCGGACATGGTACAGGAGAGGGGTATAAGGCTGCGGACATGGTACAGGAGATGTCAGAGGCTGCGGACACCTGCTGCACCTACCACACACCTCTGCACCTCCCAGCATCCTCCGTACCCCCACACACCTCCTAAAATCCTCTTTATCCCCCAGTATGCCTCCACATGCCCAGCAAGCCTTTGTAACCCCCAGCACACAAACACACACACCCACCTCTCAGTGGGATCTGCTTGCTCAGCGGGGGATCTCTCCGCTGAGCAAACGGATGACAGGTCCATGTCTGCTCTGCTAATGCAGAGCGGACACGGACAGCCAGCTGCTCTCTATGGAGCTGTCGGATAGAAACAGGCCACCTGTCATTTGATCCGATCCACCGGATGGATAGAGAATGGACCCCCATCAATCTTTTTTTAGCAGACAGGATTGGATTGAATGGCAGGTTGTGTCAGCAGACACATGTCTGCTAAGATCCGCTGCTCCACAGAGAGCAACAGATAGACGGATCGGGTCCATCTTAAAAACAAACAGGCAGACCTAATCAGTCCGTCAATGTGAAGGGGGCCTACCACATCTCTGCTCTGTACCCACTTGACGTGGACCTCCAACCCCCAGTGCATCTCTGTATCCCACCTCCAACTTTCATCCCATGGCCACTCACCTGAACATCTCCCCCTGCATCTCAGTTCACTTCAGCTGCAGTTCACTATGCAGTGGAGGGGGGCGATCAGCAGCTCTGTGGTGCCCAAAAGCTGCAGGATCTCTCTTTGTCTAGCAGTTCACTTCCCGAGTCTATACAGTGGAGAGGGGTAGGGGCCTCTGACAATGGCAGGTATTGGCTTCAGTATACAAGGAGAGCGACTTGTATTCTGAAGTCAATACCTGCCATGGTCAGATGCCCCTATAGTTGCCAACACTTAAAAAATATTTTTTAGGGACATCCTGGTTTCCTGCATGTCCAGAAAGCCATTGTAGGCGGGGTATATACTTTAATTAGTGACGGGGCATTCATTTATTTTCGGTGTGGTTCTACAAGAAGCGTCCCATTAACATATTTATTTGTTGGGGGAAGCTTTCCTTGTATCTAAAGTTTACTGTTTAAATTTTGTGACATGTACATCACTTGGATCCCAGGACACCCCATGAGAGATTTGGAGCACATTTTCTGAGTGCCCAGGGCTAGCGATTATACTGCATGTATTATTATTGTCACTAGGACATTAGGATGCTATTTGAGATATTATCATAACATGCATGAAGATGTGAAAAATTGCTAAAGTGAACATATATACTGTGACTGTACTTTTATATTACTTTCATGGTAATGTGAACATACAGATATTTGGATTTATTATTGTAGCTTATTATAAACTATAATAATAAACCCAAACAAATATCCACGTTCACATTAACAATAAATAAAAAAGCAGTCCAATTTATGGTGACTTTAGCAGCAATTGTTTACATCTTCATACATATTAGGAACATCTCCATTTGTAGTCCGCAGATCGAGACAGCTGACAACCACAGAGGCCCCTCCCCTCTACACTGTACATACAAAGGAAAGGAGGGAGATCCCACGGCTCACGGGCACCGCAGAGCTGCCGATTGCCCCCTTCTGCCCCTACTGAATAGTGAACTAACAGCCGAATCTACAGGGGGAGATGCCGGGTCTTAGGGCCCCCCCACATTGGCGGAACACCAGGGCCCAGTCGCAAGTGCGACTGCTGTGATCCTGGAAGTTCCGCCACTGGCGCTTCTAATCCTACCAGACAGGATACAGCAAGGGAGCAGGACTGGGAGCTCCACTGATGCTCTGACCCCTGCCCTCCTCTAAACTGGCAGGGGAATACAAAGGTCTGGGGGCGGGGCTCCCTCTCCGATCACTGCTCTCCCTACAGCCGCTCTGATCGAACATACAGGATGAATGGGACGGGGATCAGAGCATCAGTGGAGCTCCCAGTCCCGCCCTCTCTCTGCTGGCTTGCTCGGGAATGCAGCCTCCGTGCGCTCTGCATCATCCAATGTGCGGGTTCAAGCGGCAGCTGCTTTGGGCACCTCAAAAAAAGAATGGGCCCTGGGCAGTTGCCCTGGTTTGCCCTGCGGTAGAGACGGCACTGAAACCAGTACACCAAGTAGATTCTTACCCATGATTGAAGGCCCATATCAGGAAGATCAGTCCACATGCTCTGGAAACAGCGGTGCAACTTTTTTTAATGGCTTTGGGACTTTAGTAAATCCCGCTTCAGAATCTACTTCCCGGTGTTCTTATTCCTCTTCATTGCTGTCACCTTTACCTGACATTTTCTGATTCAAAGAGAACCCCCCCCCCCCCTTTATTTATTTTATATCTCCTCTTACCCTTTTCACTGGGTTCTCCCTCATAAAACACTCAGCAAATCCAGTGTTGCTCTGCAGTATTTGCTGCTGCATGCCGGGTCCCATTGCCACCATCTTTCTCTCCTACATCATCAGGGGGCCATCTGTGAGAACCAGGAAGAGGCAGTCACCCCCCTGATGATGTAGGAGAGAAAGATGGTAGCAATGGGATGTGCCAATGTATGTGCCATGGCATGACATCATTGGGGGGGAGGGCAGATGAAAGAACCAATAAGATAAAGGCAGCCCTGGATGCAATGCAATGACACATGTGCAGTAGAGTACCCTGAGGCCTCGTGGGATGCATGATGTGGTATCTGAGAAGTACAGATAATCTCCAGTATCCTCCAAACTCATCCTTAACCTGAACCATGTTTTCTTGTCCTCCAATGAGCCGCGGGATGGGTCACTCATTGTGTGAGCTGCAGGGAAGGGGGATAAAGCAGCCGGCAGATTATTGGAGCACAAAAAAAGCAGGAGTCTGGAGTTTAGGTTAGAGAGGAGTTTGGAGGACAGCTGAGCTCAGGTGTATTCAGATTCTAGTCAGAACCCATCAGAAAACTGTCACTGCACACTGCCAGTCTTAGGGGGTAACATTTATTGGAGATAGGGGGGGGGGCGCCAAAAGTGTCTGGACAACTTCTTTCACACACTGACTGTAATTGCCGGTGGCTGCGCTCCTGGACTGACACAGCCTGAGGCCTTCCCTTCTGTTCTCTGTCAGCAGAGCAGAGGAGAAAACTCCCCCCCCTGACAGGAGCTCTGTAGTCCCGGCCGTGATGTCATTAATTGTCTGAGAAGACAGCCTGGAGGATGGGAGGAGCCTACCACAACCACGAGGAGCCGAAGACACAGCATAGCCTGGATGGGAGGAGCCTACCACAACCACGAGGAGCCGAAGACACAGCACAGCCTGGATGGGAGGAGCCTACCACAACCACGAGGAGCCGAAGACACAGCACAGCCTGGCTGCTACACACCCTGTCACTGACTGTCTGTCTGCAGGAGCATGGAGACTGCCTGGTGCGGAGATAACTAACTATATTCAGATGGGGGGAGGGGGGGGGTCTGGTGAGGAGATAAATACAAATTGGTAACTATATTCAGATGGGGGAGGGAGGTCTGGTGAGGAGATAAATACAAATTGGTAACTATATTCAGATGGGGGAGGGGGGGTCTGGTGAGGTGATAAATACAAGTTGGTAACTATATTCAGATGGGGGAGGGGGGGTCTGGTGAGGAGATAAATACAAATTGGTAACTATATTCAGATGGGGGAGGGGGGGGAGGTCTGGTGAGGAGATAAATACAAATTGGTAACTATATTCAGATGGGGGAGGGAGGTCTGGTGAGGAGATAAATACAAATTGGTAATTATATTCAGATGGGGGAGGGGGGGTCTGGTGAGGAGATAAATATAAATTGGTAACTATATTCAGATGGGGGGAGGGGGGGTCTGGTGAGGAGATAAATACAAGTTGGTATGACAGAAAACAGTTACCAGGCCTTTCTAGCAGCACATTTGCTGCGTTATTATTTCAGAGCACTTTAAGTGCCTCCAATAAAAATACATATAATAAAATGTCAGTGAACTCTGTTTCTATCGCATTAAACCTCATTCAATTTGTATTGTTTTAAGTATTTTCTTGTTTTGAAACGACATTAATTCTTATATTACACCCGGGACGGGATGGGGGAAGGTGGGACGGGGGGGGGGGGGCAGTTTGCCATCTTCACCCTGGGCACCAAATGACCTTCTCCCAGCCCTGTTGTTTTGTGCACTGGTCCTAATCATTTGGTGGAGAGGGGATTATGGTGCTGGATGTTTTTTCCGCGGTTGGGCTTGGCCCCTTTGTCCACTGAAGGGAACTCTTAAGGCGTCGGCATGCCGAGACATTTTGGACAATTTCATGCTCCCAACTTTGTGGGAACAGTTTGGGGATGGCCCCTTCTTGTTCCAACATGACTGCACACCAGTGCACAAAGCAAGGTTCATAAAGACATGGATGAGTGAGTTTAGGGTGGAGGAACTTGACTGGCCTGCACAGAGTCCTGACCTCAACCTGATAGAACACCTTTGGGATGAATTAGAGTGCAGATTGTAAACCAGGTCTTCTTGTCCACATCAGTGCCTGACCTCACAAATGCTCTTCTGGAAGAATGGTCAAACATTCCCATAGACACACTCCTAAACCTTGTGGACAGCCTTCCTAGAAGAGTTGAAGCTGTTATAGCTGCAAAGGGTGGGCCAACTCAATATTGAACCCTACAGACTAAGACACCATTAGTTACATAGTTACATAGTGACATAGTTAGTGAGGTTGAAAAAAGACATCAGTCCATCCAGTTCAACCTATGATGCGTGTGTGTGTGTTTGCTTTTAACCGTACATTGTATACCCCTATATGTTGTGGTCTTTAAAGAGGAAGTAAACCCTCCTCAGGAAGTTGTACCTATAGGTAAGCCTATGATAAGGCTTACCTATAGGTACTGTAAATATCTCCTAAACATGCACCGTTTAGGAGATATTTACCTTTAATGCAGCCAGTGACGTCACTGGCGCATGCGCTCTGAAGGAACGGCAGATCGTGCCGCTCCTTCAGAGCCCCGTGCCGTGACCGTCGGCTCCCGCGCGCGTGCGCGGGAGTGACGTCACCGCGGCTCCGGCCAATCAGATGGCCGGATGCCGCGATCCCGGAAGACGGGCGGCTATACATGTCGCCCGTCATACAGGTAAGCGGACGGCACGGCGGGGGCTCGTTCTAAGGTAAGTATTTCATAATGAGCTAGTATGCGATGCATACTAGCTCATTATGGGTTTCTCTTTCAGGATGTAGAGAAGAGAAAAAAATTTTTTCTCGGTGTACAACCTCTTTAAGGTGCCCATCTAATAGTTTTTTGAAACTATCAATGCTCCCTGCTGATACGACTGCTTGTGGAAGAGAATTCCACATCCTTACCGCCCTTACAGTGAAGAACCCCTTACGCATTTTAAGGTTAACCACTTAAGCCCCGGAAGATTTTACCCCCATTCCGACCAGGGGGTATTTTGCGATTCGGCACTGCGTGAATTTAACGCACAATTGCGCGGTCGTGCGACGCTGTACCTAAACGAATTTGACGTCCTTTTTTTCCCACAAACAGAGCTTTCTTTTGGTGGTATTTGATCACCTGTGCGATTTTTTGATCACGCGCTATAAACAAAAAAAGAGCGTCAATTTTGCAAAAATAGCAATATTTTTCACATTTTTTTATATGAAATTCCCCCCAAAAAAAATGTAAAAATCAAAATTTTTAAAAATTTTCGGCCAATTTATTTTATGCTACCTATGTTTGGTAAAAAAAATCGCAAAAAGCGTATTTTGATTGGTTTGCGCAAAAGTTATCGCGTTTACTAACAAAGGGAAAGATTTTTGTCATTTTTGTTGTTTTTTTTTTTAACGCGTAATGGCGGCGATCTGCGATTTTTTTTGCGGTACTGCGACATTGCGGCGGACAGATCGGACCCTTGACTGACATTTTTGACACTTTTGGGGTTACCAGTGACATTTCTACAGTAATCAGTGCTATATATATGCACTGTTACTGTAAAAATACACTGGTAGTGAAGGGGTTAACTTTATTTGGAAGGGAGGGGCTGTGTGTGTCCCTAGGGGCGTGGTTTCTACTGTGATTGGCTGTGGCTCTAGCTGTAAAGACACTGATCAACGGATCTACATACCAGATCCGTTTTATCAGTGTCTTTGCAGCGAGGAGAATGACAGGCAGTTTGTTTACACAAGCTGCCTGACATTCTCCCTCTCCCCCGCCGATCGCCGAGTGACCGGCGGACATCGGGTCCGCTGGTCACACGCGCGGGGGGGTCCGTGACCACGCGGGAGCGGGAGCGCGCCCCGGGGGGCGCGCGCTCGCTCCCTAGACCCTCACAAGCAAGCAACGTAGCCCTACGTTAGTTTGCCTGTGAGGGGCTGACCGCCGACGTAGATAGTCGTGCGGCGGTCGGCAAGTGGTTAAACCGCCTTTCCTCTAGTTTTAGTGAGTGGCCACGTGTCTTGTTGTATTTCCTTACTCTGAATAGTTTGTTCCTTATGCTAGGGTCGCCAGTACAGTATTTGTACATTGATATCATATCCCCCCTCAATCGTCTCTTCTCCAGAGAGAATAAGTTCAGTGCTTGTAGTCTTTCCTCATAGCTGATGTCCTCCATTCCCCTAATTATTTTTGTTGCCCTTCTCTGGACTCTCTCCAGTTCCAGCACATCCTTCCTGAGGACCGGTGCCCAGAACTGGACAGCATACTCCAGATGTGGCCGGACCAGAGTCTTGTAGAGCGGGAGAATAATCTCTTTATTTCTGGAGTGAATCCCCTTTTTTATACATCCCAATATTCTGTTGGCTTTGCTTGCAGCTGCTTGGCATTGCATGCCACTGCCAAGCCTGTTGTCTACCAGTACCCCCAAGTCTTTTTCCATCCTAGACTCCCCCAGAGGTTCCCCCCCTAGTGAGTAGCTTGCTTTCTGGTTTCTGGCCCCCAAGTACATTACTTTACATTTATCAACATTAAACCTCATCTGCCATGTAGTTGCCCACCCCATTATTTTGTTCAGGTCCGCTTGTAAGGTTTCCACATCCTGTATAGAAGATATTGGCATGCTTAGTTTAGTATCGTCCGCAAATACTGTGATTGTACTCGATATCCCCTCCTCTAGATCATTTATGAATAAATTAAACAGGATTGGCCCCAGGACAGAACCCTGGGGGACCCCACTTTCCACCCCCGCCCAATCCGAGTACTCCCCATTAATCACCACCCTCTGGACTCTCCCCTGGAGCCTGTTCTCTATCCAGGTACTCACCTTATGGTCCATACCTACCTTCCTTAGTTTGTACAGTAAGCGTTTGTGGGGAACGGTGTCAAAGGCCTTTGCAAAGTCCAGATACACCACATCCACAGGCTTACCTTTATCTAGATGGCAGCTCACTTCATCGTAGAAGGTTAATGGATTGGTTTGGCAAGAACGATTTTTCATAAATCCATGCTGATTACTAATAATTATATTGTTTTCATTACTAAAGTCTTGTATGTGGTCCCTTAACATTCCCTCCAAAATCTTGCAGACTACAGATGTTAGGCTGACAGGTCTATAGTTACCCGGGATACACCTCGGCCCCTTTTTAAATATTGGTACTACGTTGTCCTTTTTCCAATCTGCTGGCACCATACCTGTCTGTAAACTATCCTTAAAGATCAAGAATAATGGTCTGGCAATCACCTGGCTGAGCTCTTTAAGAACCCTCGGGTGCAAGCCATCCGGTCCCGGTGATTTATTTATGTTAAGTTTCTCAAGTTTAGTTCTAAGTCTGTCTTTTGTTAGCCATGGCGGCACTTCCTGAGGTGTGTTGTTTAGATTGACCTTACAAGCTGGGTTCGTGTAGCCCCCCGATTCCTTTGTGAAGACTGAAGAGAAGGAATTATTTAACACTTCCGCCTATTCCCTGTCATTAAAGTTCATGTGCATGTAAAGGCAGGTGTCCCAATACTTTTGGTAATATAGTGTATATTCAGTGTAGCACATTGCATTCATTGGTATGGCTCAAATCGCACCGCCTCCACATAAAGGTGCAAGACGCTTTTACTCTCCCACACTGGAATCAGATCTCATGGGTGTGAAAATGCGTTCCGATTCTGGCAATCACACTGCATTTTGCGAACCGTTTTGGGGTGTCAATAACATTGACATATGTTGCGGTTGGAAAGAATGACGTGCGATTTCAATGTGGTGCGGGAAACGCACAGGATTTGCTGCATTTCCTACACCGTGTATATGGGATCCGAGCCTTCAGTTGAAGTTCCACTTTAACGCTGAACTGTGTAATCAGCAAATATTCTCTCAATCCATCCACCATGTGTAATCTTCTTGAATCTCAATGTGCTTTGTGTATTCCTCCCAGATCTGTGCAGTCATCCCATGTGAAAACTTTGGGCCTGATTTACTAAAACTGGGAGTGCAAAATCTGCTGCAGCTCTGCATAGAAACCAATCAGCTTCCAGGTTTAATTGTCAAAGCTTTATTGAACAAACAGAAGTTAGAAGCTGATTGGCTACCATGCAATGCTGCACCGGATTCTGAGTAATAAATCTCCATTTGCCCCCTGTAATAAGGACTGGTCACTGCTGAGCTCTGGTCTCATCTCCGGTAATTTTTATGTAGTGGGCGGAGTCTGCTGGGTCCCTCCCATGGCGCTGTTCACCACGCAGGATATATGCAGAACACTGCTACTTTTACAAAGCAATAATCTGGGTTTGCTAAGGCATTTTGTGCACACAAGGTAGAATAAGGCTGGATGCACACTACTGTGATGTCAGACATCACATGTGATTTGCACCGCATTGCTGTGCAGATCACATGTGATGTCTGTGTGATGCGATTTCAGCCATACAGATTGTATGACTGAATTTGCATCGCATTGAGGCCAAAATGGTGCAGGACAATTTTTTTGGTCCGCACTGGAATCGGATCGCATGGGTGTTGACCCGTTTGCAATCCAATTCCTGCACCATTTCACATTTCGCACTGCGAACAGATCTGGGGGTGTCATTAACTTTGTATTGACACGCACAGCGGTTGGCATAGGGCAGTGTGAACTGCCTGCGAGAGACATGCCATGCAGGAACCCGCACTGGTTCCTGCATCGCATATGTGTGAACCCAGCCTGATTTTATATCCATGGTGACTATTGAGGAATATATTTGTGTATATAAAGGGACCTGGAGTTTATCATAAAAAAAATAAATAAATAAAACTAGCAAATAAAAAACGAAGACAAAAAAAAAATATTTAAATAAAAAATAAGCGTGATTATTATTTATTTTATATCCATGGTGACTTCTGAAGAATGACTGTATATAAAAGGTACCTGGAGTTGATCATAAAAAAAACCCTCCTAGGTAGGCGCTAGAGAGTGAGTATAGTTTTTGGCTCTGTCTTCCTATCAGAGGAGCAGCAGGTAAATTCTATATTGCACTCAACAGGGAGCAGGATCTGTGAGTTAGGTCTGCTCAGTGTGTGATTCATATGGTCTGAGGGAGTGTCCCCATTGTGCCCAATGGGGAGGCACATTGGGCAGTGGAGGAAACCTGGCCAATGAGGACACAGGCTTTTGATACAACCCCAGGGACTGGCACAGACTTCTGTCTTGGTGCATTGTGGGGTGGGGTATAAAAAGCCAGGGGTACATGTGCACGAGGTCTTTGGCGGGAAGCAGAATGCCAGAAGGAGGGTGGCGGCTGTCTCCTCTTCTGAACTAATTAGTGTGCGGTCGCAGGCAGTTGGCCTGGTGAGCCAGAGGTGTGGAGCTGAGCCCAGAGGTCCAGGAGAGCTGACTGGTGGAGTTGTGGCACTGGGAGAATCTGGAAAGCAGTATCGGGAGTACATAGGATCTTGCCTAGGGGTATGCCCAGGAAGGGGACCACTCCGGAGTAGTGTAGTCAGTGGATGGGTGTCAGCTGGTGGAGGAAAGGGGGTGCTAAGTGAGTGTCCCGGAGAGAGATACTATAAGGAGCATTTAAATAAATGAAGCTGCGCTAAATAAAACAGTGACAATTGGTGAACAAAACACTGAAAATTAATATAAGTGACAGTACACACTGAGTACACAAAATATTGTGATAAATAGATCCCAAATCGAGTGAAAATGAAGGGTAAATCAAATGAAAATGTGCAAAAATATAATAACGCAATAAAAAGTCCCAAATCTCTGAGTATAGTGGTGAAATGAATAGGGAATATCCTCCACCAGTGGCGGCCGGTGTACAGAGGGCGCAGGGGCGCCGCCCCCATCCATGCGTCCGGCCCCCTAATCTGCATGCAGGGCGCCGGACGCATGGAGTTCAATGGAATTTTTTTCTTTTTTTTTATCACCTGATTAGAGCCAGAGGCTCTTATAGGGCGATGCAAGGGGTGGAGCCGGGGCGCAGAGCAGTGCGTCCCGACTCCACCCATTGTGACAATAGCAAATGAAAATTCGCTATATTGTCACACCGATCCTCCTCCTGGCCAATCAGGAAGCGCGTCCGATACGCGCTTCCTGATTGGCCACAAGGCAAACCTCTTGCCATTGGCCGAGGAGGAGGCGGGACCGGAAGGAGACGCGCCGCCGGTCATCTCAGAAGAAGCCGCCGCTGGAACTGAAGCCGAGAGCCGCCGCTGGTAAGTGGTATCCTTCCCACTGACTCCCGAATGAAGGCATTTTCAGAAGGGGTTTCCTAAGACTTGAAAAGGTTGATATATTGTACAGTGGTTGTATATGAAAAGGGTGAGCACGGCAGCTGCACAGGAGCTACTCTGGTCAGCAGATGCTGGACGCACTCGATCAGTCTGAAGGAATCAGCAATCTGGACTGGCACCTGTCGTGCTGTCTCCCTCTCTGTGGCAGAAGTCATGGAAGGTCTCCAACGTGACCCTGAACAGCCGATCCATCTGGGCTCGAACAGTGATGGCCCCAAGGATCACAGCAGCCTCTCTGTACATGTCTCTCCCTTTCCTCACCTCATTGTGGTCTCACTAGCTCCCAGTCAGCCCCTGGTGTCCTTTCTTTCTTTCCTGAGGGCAACTGGTCTGTGAAGTTGTGTCCCCAGAAACTGCTATGGGGCTGTTTGTATTGGGGACTATATCTCCCATGATGGTTTGTTTCCCCTGTGCTGGAGTCCCAATGGCTTCCTCCCCCTGCCAATGAGGAAGCAGGGCAGTGAGCAGAGTGAGCTGCTCTGTGTGTAAGTGTCTCTCACTCACTTCACAGAGGGGGGGATTCCCCCGCAGCTATTGTCAGGCACACTCTCTCTTCAAGGAGCCCGGGAATTGAAGTGGTTATTAGTTAAGGAGTAAAGAAAACTTTGGCTGGCGTTCAGCTTTTAAAATTAGATTTTCAGTGACAGAGTCACATAAAAGCCAGATTTTTATATTTTTGACAGGTTAGCAAAGGTATAGAACTTCTGTTTCTTTTTGTGGTCTGTGTCCCCATTGGCAAGATATTCAACATTTCCTGTTGGGACACAGAAAGCATCAAAACACATTTATAAGTAAAATAGGGAAGGGTTGTATTGGGATCTTTACTACCATCCTAGTGACAACCGCTCCCCTTTTTTCTTGCCGTGCTGTCACAGGGACAGGAAGTGAGAGGACTTTCTCAAAGAATTGTCCTCTGGGTATTCTCAGCGTAAACACTCCATTTCCTCTGATATGATTTTTTTGCATGGGAGGCTCAGTGCTGGGACAGGTGTGCAGGAGGTGCAGAGGTGAAGGAGATGTATGGAGGGTACACTGCTGGAGCAGGTGTAGGGGGTGCATTAGTGGTCAGGGGTGCAGGTGGGAATACATCATCGGTTTTAAGACTCTAGATCCCTTACAACATGGACCCCTGAGTAGGAAGCCCTGACCTCTGCTAAGTGTTTCACTTCCCTCTGCAGCCAGAGCTGGTGCTTGGCTGAACACTCCTTTAGTTTGGTTATTTGCTGTACCTCTGAACACCTAAAATTCTATCCAAACTGGCAGCTTATCCATACTAATGATCTGATGACCGGTGCATTTTAGATACAGAAATGTCATCAGCCGTTGTAATTTCGTCACCAAAAACATTTTTGTCAAAATTTTCATCAGCGGCCTTTTTACAGTGAAGAAAACAAAATGAAAATTCCACCACATTTTTGTCCACTGACGAAAACTTTGATGAAAGCAAAATGTTTTTGATTTTTAAAAATCCCAATAAGTGTTTAATAATTGGTTTGCTTGAAAGTTTTAGTGCCTACAAACTATGGTATTTATACTGGAATTCTGTGTCTCTGTGTCTGTCTGTCTGTCTGCATGAGCATTGCTCTGTCCATAGGCGTGCGCACGGGGTGTGCCCAGGCACACCCTAATCACCCTCCCCTGTCCAGGGTCGGCAAGGTGTCTGCACACGGTCACTGGTGTCCATGAGCGGTCTTTGCCGGGTCCGTCACCACCACTGACTTTTTTTAGTCGAGTCTCACTGTCTGAGACTCTTCCCGACTCCTCCTTTCACTGAAAAAAATAGCTGCTCCGCCTCTCTGCTGCCTCCTCAGCCAATGGGAACAAAGTGTACACGCCCCCTTCCCCAGCGCGCCTTGTTCGATATCTGAGCAGGAGATGCTGACTGCTGGAGAGGAGAGTACACAGTCTGCAGCCTTTAGAGCAGTGGTTCTTAACCTTGTTGGAGGTACTGAACCCCACCAGTTTCATATGCGCATTCACCGAACCCTTCTTAATTGAAAAAATAAAATATGATTTTTTCAAATTCAAAACATAGGTATATATTTAGGTATATATTTATACATAGGTGCACAAAATGAACAAAACCATTAATCATTAAAAAATAAAACCATAAAAAAAAAAAAAAAAAAAAAAAAAAAAAAAAAAAAAAAGAGGCTCCATAGCTCAGGGGTTAGAGCACTGGTCTTGTAAACCAGGGGTCGCGAGTTCAAATCTCGCTGGGGCCTCCCTGCAAGTGTTGGCGACTGTATCTCAAAAAACAAAACCATTAAGAACAAAACCATTAAAACATGGGGTGTCAGGAGGGCACACACTGGGGTGTCAGGAGAGAACACACTGAGGGGGGAGGTGTTGGGAGGGCATACTATGGGGTATCAGGAGGGCACACACTGGGGGGGCTGGGAGGACATACCATGGGGTGTCAGGAGGGAACACACTGGGGGGAGGTGTTGGGAGGGCATTCCATGGGGTATCAGGAGGACATACACTGGGGGGGGGGGGGTTTTGGGAGGGCATACCATGGGGTTATCAGGAGGGCACACACTGGGGGGGTTGGGAGGACATAGCATGGGGTGTCAAGAGGGAACACACTTTGGGGAGGTGTTTGGAGGGCATACCATGGGGTGTTAGGAGGGCACACATTGGGGGGAGGTGTTGGGAGAGCATTCCATGGGGTATCAGGAGGGCACACACCAGGGGGTATTCACAATGCTTTATTGAGCTAAATGAAAAGGACATGCATTTCCATCTGTCAGCTAACAGCACCTCTATGCTAAGCTGCAGTAACTCAGCATACGTAGCATAGAGGTCCTTGTAAAGGAATCCACCATGTACAGCTAGCTGAGCCTACCTCCAGGAACATTCACTCGGCTCCCTCTGCTCAGCTGCTCACACTTCCCTCTTCCAGGCGGGCGCGATCTCCGTGGTCAGGTACATCCCCATCCCGCCCACTCACGCAGCAAGCAGCCTGCAGGAGATAGGCTGGAAACCTGCTGGGGGAGGTACAGGGGGCGGAGTGTCAAGTGTCTATGTGTAATGGCTGTGAGTTGTCCCGACCGCAGCTCTGATTTCCCGGGGTGCGCTCGGCCTCACAATCAGTAATATTTTCTCGGGGGCAGCAATTGCCCCTTTGTCCTCCCCGCCGAACCCCGGAGACTGACTCACCGAACCCCTGGGGTTCGATCGAACCCAGGTTAAGAACCACTGCTTTAGAAGAAGGTAAGTTGGCTAAGATAATCTAAATGTATTTTTGCCAGTACTTACCCTGCTGAGGAGGGGGAGGGGCTGTGTTTTCTCTTCCTGTCTCTGAGTCAGTTAGTTGTCTTTTCTGTGAGGAGCAGTGCACTGATTCTGGAGAGAGGATATTCTCTAAACTTCTCCCCCAATCTCTGCTACACCTCCCTACTCATTACCTGCTCCTCTTCTGCATTACCACATCCAATGTCAGTGAGCTGCTGGAGCAATACAAGTACCAGCATGCCAGGAAATTGGGGCAGCAGCAGTGTATTTAATCAAGCTGATATTTAAATGGAAAGTGCTGGTGTGTACTGTGTGTGTGTGTATACTGTGTGTGTGTATATTGTGTGTGTGTGTGTGTGTATACTGTGTGTGTGTATACTGTGTATAATGTGTGTGTATACTGTGTATAATGTGTGTGTATACTGTGTGTGTGTGTATATTGTGTGTGTGTATATTGTGTGTGTGTGTGTGTGTATACTGTGTGTGTGTGTATACTGTGTGTATACTGTGTATAATGTGTGTGTGTATACTGTGTATAATGTGTGTGTATACTGTGTGTGTATACTGTGTATAATGTGTGTGTGTATACTGTGTATAATGTGTGTGTATACTGTGTATAATGTGTGTGTGTGTGTATAATGTGTATAGTGTGTATACTGTGTGTGTGTATAATGTGTGTGTGTGTGTGTGTATACTGTGTATAATGTGTATAGTGTATATACTGTGTATGTATACTGTGTGTGTGTATACTGTGTGTACGTATACTGTGTATAATGTGTATAGTGTATATACTGTGTATGTATACTGTGTGTGTGTATACTGTGTATGTGTATAGTAGGGCTGCGCATCTTCACTTACCTCACGATTCGATGCGATTACGATTATTAGGGTCGCGATTCGATAAGATTTGATTCCGCAATGCATCACAATGCATCACAATTACTATGGGGACCCTGCTCTAAAGGGGGATCTATGGGGACCCTGCTCTAAAGGGGGATCTATGGGGACCCTGCTCTAAAGGAGGATCTATGGGGAGCCTGAGCCTGCCCTAAAGGGGATCCAGGGGAACTGAGCTCTAAAGGGGGATCTATGGGGACCCTTCTCTAAAGGGGGATCTATGGGGACCCTTCTCTAAAGGGGGATCTATGGGGACCCTTCTCTAAAGGGGATCTATGGGGACCCTTCTCTAAAGGGGGATCTATGGGGACCCTGCTCTAAAGGGGGATCTATGGGGACCCTGCTCTAAAGGAGGATCTATGGGGAGCCTGGGCCTGCCCTAAAGGGGATCCAGGGGAACTGAGCTCTAAAGGGGGATCTATGGGGACCCTGCTCTAAAGGGGATCTATGGAATAGATCCCCTTTAGTGCAGGCAGGTCTCCCGTAGATCCCCCTTTAGTGCAGGGAAGGGCAGATCCCCCATAGATCCCCTTTAGTGCAGGCCAGGGCAGGTCCCCCATAGATCCCCATTTAGAGCAGGCCCCCCTTTAGCACAGGCAGGTCCCCCCCATAGATCCCATTCCCCTTTAGAGCAGGCCAGGGTCCCCTACCAATAGAGCCCCCTTGGAGCAGGCCAGGGTCCCCCTTCCACAGACCCCCCCCTTAGAGCAGGCCTGGCCTACTCTAAGGGGATCTATATGGGGACCCTGGTGGTCCTGGCCTTCTCTAGGGGGATCGATGAGGGGAGGACCCCTGGATAGGTGACTGGTCCCAACCCATAGACCCCCCACCCCCCTTAGAGTAGGCCAGGGTCCCGACTCCCAAGCGACCCCCCCCCCTCCATTATAGATCCCCTTTAGAAGAACACTGCAGCAGACCAGGGCCCAGCCCAGTCCCCCCCAGGGTGGATCCCTCACTCCCCCCAGGCCCCCTCCTCCATAAAGAACCCTTAAAACAGGCTAGGCCCCAGGGCCAGAGCAGGTCCCATCCCTTCCTGAGGTGGCCTACTGGCCCGCCCCTCCACCAAAGTTAAAATTTTAAAAACTTCTTCTGTTACTGTACCTTGTGTAAGTTGTGTCTCCCCTCAGTCTCTGGTCCCCTGGTCAGTCCGACTCCGGCCTCTCTCTCTCCACTGGTCCAGCAGTGGGGCCCCCCAGTTGCCTGCAACAACACGATTCTTCCAGTGACCACCGGAGTCTCACCTACGCACCAATTCCACAGTCCATCCCCCAGCCAGCAGAGAGATAATCTCACTGGCCAGCAGGACTCGGGAGGCTGAGCGGGACTGTCTGCAGGGGGGAGCGGCGGGCGGCGACTCCGGCCGGTGAGGCAGTGTCAGTGAGCACATGATGATCATCTCTGGGTGTAAAAAAAAAATCAATGATGGCAGGGCAGCGTGGCGGACCCGGCAAGAACCACTCACGGACACCGGTGTCCGTGAGCGGACACCTTGCCGACCCCTGATGCCGGGGTCAGAGAGAGCACCGATAGCTCCGCTCTCCTCTACCGCGCCGCAAGGAGGAGCTCCGTGTTCCACAGGCCCGGCCAGTGGCCCAGCGCCGCCATGTCACTTCTGTCCCCGCCCCCGGAACTGACTTCATTAGTAATTGATTTTTCAATCACCCCGAATCGATGCAGAATCGCGAAGGGTCGCATCGCGATGCATCGATTCGGCGATTATATTCAGCAGGCCTAGTGTATAGTGTGTATACTGTGTGTGTGTATACTGTGTATGTATATACTGTGTGTGTGTATACTGTGTGTGTGTGTATACTGTATGTATAGTGTGTATACTGTGTGTGTATACTGTATGCATAGTGTGTATACTGTGTGTGTATACTGTATGCATAGTGTGTATACTGTGTGTGTGTATGTATATATGTGTGT
>NC_138778.1:149744151-149889151 GCF_965119305.1 Pelophylax lessonae
CACTTCCGCTCGAGATAGTGGCAAGTTGATGCTACTGCGCATGCGCGCCAAGTCAATACCTGTGCACAGTGTTCTCCAACACTGTGCATGAGAGTTGGAGTTTTCGGCAACATGTTTAACGCTACTGCCCATGCGCCCGACAGTTGGAGCTTTTGTATATATCTATATCTATCTATCTATCTATCTATCTATCTATCTATCTATCTATCTATCTATCTATCTATCTATCTATAATATTTAAATGGAAGGATTAAAAAAAAAAAACCTAACTAAACAAATACCAGTGCCTGACAGTTGAAACTTGTATATACACAAACCCGATTTCAAAAAAGTTGGGACACTGAACAAATTGTGAATAAAAACAGAATGCATTGATGTGGAAGTTTCAAATTTCAATATTTTATTCAGAATACAACATAGATGACATATCAAATGTTTAAACTGAGAAAATGTATCATTTTAAGGGAAAAATAAGTTGATTTTAAATTTCATGGCATCAACACATCTCAAAAAAGTTGGGACAAGGCCATGTTTACCACTGTGTGGCCTCCCCTCTTCATTTTATAGCAGTCTGCAAACGTCTGGGGACTGAGGAGACAAGGTGCTGAAGATAAGGAATAGGAATGTTGTCCCATTCTTGTCTAATACAGGCTTCTAGTTGCTCAACTGTCTTAGGTCTTCTTTGTCACATCTTCCTCTTTATGATGCGCCAAATGTTTTCTATGGGTGAAAGGTCTGGACTGCAGGCTGGCCATTTCAGTACCCGGATCCTTCTTCTACGCAGCCATGATGTTGTAATTGATGGAGTATGTGGTCTGGCATTGTCATGTTGGAAAATGCAAGGTCTTCCCTGAAAGAGACGACGTCTGGATGGGAGCATATGTTGTTCTAGAACTTGGATATACCTTTCAGCATTGATGGTGCCTTTCCAGATGTGTAAGCTGCCCATGCCACACGCACTCATCCAACCCCATACCATCAGAGATGCAGGCTTCTGAACTGAGGGCTGATGACAACTTGGGTTGTCCTTGTCCTCTTTAGTCCGGATGACATGGCGTCCCAGTTTTCCAAAAAGAACTTCAAATTTTGATTCGTCTGACCACAGAACAGTTTTCCACTTTGCCACAGTCCATTTTAAATGAGCCTTGGCCCAGAGAAAACACCTGCGCTTCTGGATCATGTTTAGATATGGCTTCTTTTTTGGCCTATCGAGTTTTAGACGGCAACGGCGAATGGCACGGTGGATTGTGTTCACTGACAATGTTTTCTGGAAGTATTCCTGGGCCCATGTTGTGATTTCCATTACAGTAGCATTCCTGTATGTGATGCAGTGCCATCTAGGGGCCCGGAGATCATGGGCATCTAGTATGGTTTTCCGGTGTTCCGTGAGAATTACCTACCCGTGAGAAAAACCTACCCCTCGTCACTTCCGGTGCTCGGCACTGTATGTAATGCAGCTGTTACATTAAAACAGCTGTGCTGAAATACGAGTCATCTCCGCTCCTGTGCCTGTCACTTCCCTGATCTCAGATAGTAAATATAAAAGCGGCGGCGGGTGTATGAAAACATAAATCACGGAGCCGAGAGCCGCTTTTATATTTACTTGCCGAGAGCAGGGAAGTGACAGGCACAGGAGCGGACATGACTCGTATTTCTGCACAGCTGTTTTATGTAACGCCGCGTCAGTAGGTTTATTTCACGGTACACCGTGATCGTTTCATACTAGTGCGCATGCGCACTAGTAAGCTCCTCAGTTCTTCCATTAGGTATCCGGGGCTCTGAGCATGCGCACTGCTGCGCTGCTCAGCTGTTTCTGGCCGGAAGTGACAAGGGTAGGTTTTTCTCACGGGGTAGGTAATTCTCACGTTACACCGGCCTTGACCCTTACGCACAGAGATTGTTCCAGATTCTCTGAATCTTTGGATGATATTATGCACTGTAGATGATGAAAACTCCAAACTCTTTCAAATTTTTCTCTGAGAAACTCCTTTCTAATATTGCTTCACTATTTTTTGCCGCAGCATTGGGGGAATTGGTGATCCTCTGCCCATTTTGACTTCTGAGAGACACTGCCACTCTGAGAGGCTCTTTTTATACTCAATCATGTTGCCAATTGACCTAATAAGTTGCAAATTGGTCCTCCAGCTACAGTATTCCTTATATGTACATTTAACTTTTCCGGCCTCTTATTGCTACCTGTTCCAACTTTTTTGAATGTGTAGCTCTCATGAAATCCAAAATGAGCCAATATTTGGCATGACATTTCAAAATGTCTCTTTCAACATTTGATATATTATATTGTGAATAAAATATAAGATTATGAGTTTTTTAAATTAGTCCATTCCTTTTTTACTCAGTTTGTACAGTGTCCCAACTTTTTTGGATTTGGGTTTGTATATATACAGCAAGACAGCATATATACACAAAATTTTCAACTGGCAGGCACTGGTATTTATTTAGGTTTTTTTTTTTATTAATCCTTCCATTTTTTATAGATATAAAAACATAAATGGGAGGATTTAGGCTGCATTCACATGTCAGCGTATTGATCGCGGGCAGAATCGCCGCGATTCCGCCTGCGATCCGGAAATAATTGCAAATCGCGGGATGCATGTGCGTTGCCCGTGATTTGCAATAGCACCCCAAATGCTGTGCGATGTTGCTGCATTTCGCTCCAAAGAAGCTCTTGTACTTTTTTGGGCGTAACGCGTTTTTTTTTTGCGCGATGTTACTGCGATTCGGCAGGCGGAAATCGCGGCAACATTGCACAGTGTTTGGGGTGCTATTGCAAATCACGGGCAAGGCACATGCATCCCGCGATTTGCAATGATTTCCGGATCGCGGGCGGAATTGCGGCGACTCTGCCCGCGATCAATACGCTGACATGTGAATGCAGCCTAACAGAAAAAAAAGTGTGTGTATGTATATGTGTGTGAGTGTGTGTGTGTGTGTGTATGTATATATATATATATATATATATATATATATATATAATAATATGGAATGATTAAAAAAAAAAAAAACCTAAATAAATAAATATCAGTGCCTGACACTTTTGTGTGTATATGTGTGTGTATATATGTATGTATATATGTATGTATGTGTGTGTATATATATATATATATATATATATATATATATATATATACACACACACACACACACACACACACACATATATATATATATACACACACACACACACACACACACATATATATATATATATATATATATATATATATAAAATATATATTTTTAATCCTCCCGTTTATTTTTATATAGTTATATACAGTAAAACCTTGGTTTGAGAGTAACTTGGTTTGAGAGCGCTTTGCAAGACAAGCACATTTTTAAAATAAATTTTGACTTGATATACAAGCAATGTCTTGATATACAAGTAGCGTCATGTCACAACTGGGTATAAAAGAGAAGAGAGGTGCCTCTAAGTGTAGCAATATTGTTACACTTAATGAAGGTTCAATATTTAGCAGCTCACATGGTTGATGATTAAAACAAGCACATCTAAGTATGCAGGCATCCGGGGTAAAGCTGTCCACATAGACCATCCTCCGCACTGCCATCTTCATCACACCCTTCCACGCTGCGCTCCACGAGCGATTCAAAGTCTCGCTTTCAGATCACTCTACTGCAGGGTAGTCTTCCCAATCACAATTGCAGACTGACATCGGTGAGAGCCAGTGGTTCAAAGATGTGGACATCTTTACCCCGGATGCCTGCATACTTAGATGTGCCTCTTAATCATCAACAATGTGATTTGCTAAATGTTGTACCTTCATTAAATGTCCCCATATTGCTACACTTAGAGGCTCCTCTCTTCTCTTTTATACTCTGTAGCTCCTGCTGGATTTTGCTTCTAATCCCCTTGTGGAGGCGCCATTTGTGGATGGACATTTTATGATGACACAACCTATCACATTGCTATAATCTTTTTATATGGACTATAAACTGAAAGACTTATGAATAAATAGTTGTGGAATCATCTGAGTTTCCATTATTTCTTATGGGAAAATTCGCTTTGATATAAGAGCGCTTTGGATTACAAGCATGTTTCCAGAACGAATTATGCTCGCAATCCAAGGTTTTACTGTATTTGATCAGAAGAACAGCCCTCTTTTGATATAACTGGCTGAGAGGCGGCAGAACAACGGGGGACACAGGCTGCATGACGATGGGAAGACAAAGGCTCCAGGACAATGGGAAACAAAGACTGCAGGACGACGGGGGACACAGGCTGCAGGATGATGGGGGACACAGGCAGAGTCAGGGGCGTACCAACGGAGGGGTGGGGCAGGTCGGGTGCTTGCCGAGATCTCCAACCCACGTCCCCTCTGGTCAGAGATCTCGGCAAGTTGCCTGCACCAACAAATGCCCGTGCACAGAGAAGTCCTAAGCAGTGCACAAAAGAGTTGGAGTTCTCTGGAGGACAATGTATGCTACTGCGGAAGCGCCCGTGGTTGGACTTTTCAGCAGGACATTCTATGTTCCTGTGCAGTCGCCCGCGGCTCCTGAAGCAAAAATTAAACACAACAGTTTGGAGAGCGGGATGTGAGCATCTGCAGTCCCCATTTTATTTTAATGTCTAATAAAAAGCCGTGCACAGTACTATCCCCCAGAGTACTATTGCAAATGTGAGCATCCACAGTCCACATTTTCTTTTATTGGCAAATAAAAACCTGTACACAGTGCCATCCCCCACATTACTTGTACAAATGTGAGCGTACCTATGTGCTGTTTGAATGGGCAGAGTCGCAGGCAGGAGTTAGCTGAGCTAAGCCTGAAAGGGCATGCTGGGATTTATAGTTCCTCTCCATACAAAAAATGCCACAGAAGTTAGCATAGCTAAGCCTGAAAGTACGTACTGGGATTTATAGTTCCTCTTCATACAAAAAGAAGAGGTTTTACTTTACATTTTTCTGGAGTTTTTTTTTCATTGTAATATGCTATATATATATATATATATATATATATATATATAATAATAATATTAAAATTAATACAATGAACCGGAGGAGAGAGAAGGTTGCAGGTAGGCGAGGCAAACTTCTGCAAAAGAGGCGCAGAGAGGAGGAAGCAATGAACTAGGGCTGGGCGATAAATCGATTTATCAATTTTTTGGTTTGAAACGTTTTTTCTCTATCGCTCATTGACAGACGTAGTCCTCTGTGATTCAGCACCTTCGGGTTATGTCGCCTCCACAGGAGTAGGACTAGACAGGAAATAAAATGCTCTGGCTACACCCTAGGGGCAGTCCCCGAGGGTATATCCTCTCTCTCTCTGCCACAGCAAATCAGTTTTTTTCTGTCTAGTCAGGAGTAAGGACCTAGATACCTTGCTGGGATCTTCGGTCCTGGCAGGATTTTTTCTTAAAAAGATTTTTAGACAGCTTTTTTTCTCCAGTGTTCCTGTGAGATCTTCAAGCAAGAAAGCTGAACTGGGCGACGGGCTGGATGTTGAGATCCGGTGGTCACCCCAGTTCAGCCTACGAGCGCGTGCAGGCCATAGCTCCGCGCTGGGTCGGCCGCGACATAGTCCCACTGGAGGGACTGACCCTGCGAGTTAAACGTCTCGCTGAAACGCCAAGGACCATGAGTCACGGCGTCCGTATTGGTCGACAGCCCTCCCGCCCCGGTGGAGAGGGGTACTGTCAGGAGTTGGCGCCCGCCTGGTTCCGGTATGGTGAGTAGTATGTTCCCCCTTTCCCCCTGACGGGTCTTGTGGTGATCGCGGGCCCCTCTCTGTATGGTAAGGATGAGTCCCCTCTATCCTATAACATGGCACAGATCCCCCTACTTTGAGTGTGATTTTTATGTGCAAAAAGCCAGGAGGCTTGGTTTGGGAGCTGACAATCTAATTGTAAATATGTTAAAAGATTGTAATCAGTGGCAGTACGGTAATCTTACTGTGATAATATAAGTATCCTACCAGTCAGAAGCCACGGACATGTAAACTGCTTTCCAAGTCAGGTCTCCAGTAATAGCAGGCCTTCCGACGGCCATGCGGTCCGCCAGGGTCCGGTACCGCCGACCAGGCTAATTCCCCATGTAGAGAAGGTGTTGTGATGCTCTGCAGTCACGCCGCTATTCGGTACAACCGCCGCCATTTGCTTGCTAGATCGCACGAGGCCGCCATTTTGGCTTATCCTCGTGTCTCCAGCATGGGGGCGGCCATGTTTGAGGTGATCCAAACACCTCGTGGAGCTAGGGGAGGCGCCGGAAGGCGTATGGAGGGGCGGAGCCGCCTCCTTTCTTCCCGGGCAGCCAGCCAAGAGACTTCCTGTCGATTCGAGACAATGCTGAGACAAGTGCAGTGGAAAACTCTGAGCATCAAGTGGTGAGCCTGGGGGTCTATCTCTCTCTCTCTCGCTCGATAGGGGTCCCTGAGCAGCTAACACTGAGGGGCTTTGTGGCGCTGGGGGTCTAAAAAAAAAAAAAAAAAAAAAAAAGTTTTATTTTTGGATTGAATTTTCCGGGTAGTAACTGGAATTATCATGGACCCTGCCACACAAGCACCCCCACCTGTTTCCCTCGAGGGGACCACGGGACCCGCCGGTGCACAGAGTATAGACGCATTTACATCAGTTTTGGAGTCTTTGGTGGCTCGGGTGGAGACGGCCTGTCAGGGACGGGGGTCAAGAAAGCGACCCCCACCTACCCTTATATCATCTGACACCTCTGACTCAGATTCAGAGATGGTCACTGCAGCTGCAGGTCCCTCTGCAAGGGCTGTTATCTCAGGTAAAGTTCCCTCAGACAGTGAGGAGGACGTTCATTCTTCCGCCATAATTCGGGAAGAAGCATTGGTGGACGCACTAGTTGTGGCGGTGCGAGAAACCTTAAGACTTGAGGTTTTACCGGCAGAGGCAACCGAAACAGAGATTCCCTTTGGTACTAACAAGCCCATCAAAACGGTGAAGGTTTTTCCTGTACCCAAGTGTTTTGGTAATAAAATTAAAGAAGAATGGGAGCATTCTAAGCGTACCTTGACTATTTCCAAGCGTATTGCTAGACGCTATCCGTTTGAGTAATCCCTCATTAAGAAATGGACGGTACCACCAGTGGTGGATCCACCTATTTCCAGGCTGAATAAAGCCACGGTTATCCCAGTGGAGGACACTTCGTCCTTTAAGGATCCGGTGGATCGAAAGGTGGAAGCGGAGTCCCGCACTATCTTCTCCCTGATAGGGTCAGCATTTAGACCAGTAATTGTTATTGGTCTAGTTTCCCAGACACTAACGGAATGGGCGAGATTGGTACGCCAAGACCTGAGGGGAAAAGATATCCCCCAGGGAACATCTGATTTGATGGAACAGATTATACAAGGGCTACAGTTTGTCTGTGACGCAGCCTTGGATGCTACCCCCCTATTAGGGCATGCATCTATGTCAGCGGTAATCCTCAGACGTGTGCTGTGGTTAAAATGCTGGTCAGCTGACCTAGGTTCCAAAAAGACCTTGACGAATCTCCCCTTTCAGGGGAATCGCCTATTTGGGGCCACCCTAGATCAGATCATTAAGGATGCCACTGGGGGCAAGAGCACTTTCTTGCCACAGGCTGCTAAAGCTAAGGGACCTCGCAACAAGCGAGGACTTTTCTTTACCGCCCATAAAGGGTTCGCACGCCCGGCTGGAACAAGCGGGAAAGGCAAGACTCCTCCAGGAGGGTTCAAGAAGGGCTGGTCGGACAAACAGAGGACCGACTCAGCCAAACCCGAAGCAAAGGATTACACAGCCTGAAGGTGCGCCCCCACCCGGTTTGAGGGTGGGGGGACGTTTTCACCGGTATTCAGGACATTAGATCGAGCATCGACTACTGCTACCGGTGCGATTCTTCCCTTCCAACATTTAAGTACTACAGGGAGCGGTAGTCACCGTTCCCTGAACAGATCTTTTCCTTTACCTTTTCCTAAGATTAGTCTCAATTCCCCACAGGAATCGGATCGGGTTGACCAGACAGACCAAGAAGCCAGGAAAGATCACCGTTCCTGATAGGAATCAGGTGTCTGATAAATGTGTGGGAACAGAAAACGACCAGACTTTCTCGGATGGTCGGGGCCAGATAGCTCTAGGGACGCCTGGTTCAGATCCAGTCAGCGCCAGTGGTCCTAGAAATTCTAGGCTGGCCTCGTCAAGCCGGTCTGGCCGACTTGGACTTGCTAGTCGCAGACGTTCCGTGGGAACTTCGTCTCAGGGAGTATCTGCGGTCTCAAGGACCAATCTACCATCGTGTTTTACAGTCACTGGTTTTAATGGCCTGGCCATTGAGACCCAAGTACTGAAGGACAGAGGGTTGTCAGCTTCAGTCATTCCTACCCTTATTAAAGCAAGGAAAGCGACTTCCAGCAGAGTCTATTATCACACATGGAAGACTTATATCGCGTGGTGCGAATCTTTAGGATTTCCTCCACGTACCTATTCGGTGACTCGAATATTGGCCTTTTTGCAAAAAGGGGTTGAGCAGAAACTAGCCTTGAGCACCATCAAGGGTCAAGTTTCAGCATTAGCAATCTTCTTTCAGAAACCTTTAGCTACCAAGTCCTTGGTGCAGAATTTCATCCAGGGGGTGCGGCACCTGGCTTCACCAGTCCGCGCGCCTTTACCGCCCTGGGATCTTAATTTGGTTTTGTCGGTTCTACAGAAACCTCCTTTTGAAAACATCAGGGAGATTCCCTTGCTTACTTTATCCCAGAAGGTGGCCTTCTTGGTGGCTATCACTTCTGCACGCAGGGTGTCAGAACTGGCTGCTTTATCATGCCAGTCCCCATACCTAGTGATTCATAGGGATAAGGTAGTACTTCATCCTAAGCCATCTTTTCTTCCTAAGGTGGTTTCAGATTTTCTGAATGAAGATATTGTACTACCTTCCTTGTGTCCTCAGCCCAATCATCATCGGGAACATGCGTTGCATTCCTTGGATGTGGTTCGGGCAATCAGGGTATACCTGAAGGCTACGGAATCGTTCCGTGAGACGGATTCACTTTTTGTGATCACGAATGGCCCCAGAAAGGGGTTGCCTGCATCTGCCGCGACTATCGCCAAATGGATTAGACAGACGGTGGTACAGGCTTATTCTATTAAGGGTCGGAGTCCTCCGTTCCCTGTTAGGGCGCACTCCACTCGAGCGCTCAGTACTTCCTGGGCCTTTCGCCATCAGGCGTCAGTGGTCCAGGTATGTAAGGCGGCCACCTGGTCGTCGGTACATACCTTTTACAAAATTTTATAAAATTGATGTGATGGCATCGGCGGATGCCTCATTTGGCCGCAAGGTTTTGCAGGCCGCAATTTGAGGAGACCGGAGGTCTACCTCGAGGATTTTTTCTGTTGAAAGATTTTTGTTGAGTCTCATCATTGAGGATGAGCATTGTAAAACTTCTAGTTGGCACCGGTTGGGCCTTCTAGATTGGATTTAATTTCCATTTCTCCCACCCCTCATTTGTGGTACTGCTTTGGGACGTCCCGAAGGTGCTGAATCACCGAGGACTACGTCTGTCAACGAACGATAGAGAAAAATGGATTTTTGTAAAATCTTACCGTAAAATCCTTTTCTCTTAGCTCATTGACAGACGTAGTACCCGCCCCTCTGTTTTGGAGTTGGGTTGGGTTAAATTCTCTAAACACTGCTTTGTGACATAACTGATTTGCTGTGGCAGAGAGAGAGAGGATATACCCTCGGGGACTGCCCCTAGGGTGTGGCCAGAGCATTTTATTTCCTGTCTAGTCCTACTCCTGTGGAGGCGACATAACCCGAAGGTGCTGAATCACCGAGGACTACGTCTGTCAATGAGCTAAGAGAAAAGGATTTTACGGTAAGATTTTACAAAAATCCATTTTTTTTTTTATTAAACTCGAGTTTTTTTGTACTATACTAGCCACCGAACTCCCCACCGCCGCGCCTGGATGTGACGTCAGCTGCGGGGCGGGCAGTGCGTCTGTACAGGCCGGGGCTGCGGTGCGCTGTGATAGGTAAAGTCTCCCCGGCCTGGATGTGACGTCAGCTGCTGGGAGAGGAAGCGGGCGGTTCGTCTGTACAGGCGCACCGCCCGCTTCCTCTCTTGGCAGCTGACGTCACATCCAGGCCGGGGAGACTGTACCTATCACAGCGCGCCACAGCCCCAGCCTTCACAGACGCACCGCCCACCCCGCAGCTGACGTCACATCCAGGCGCGGCGGTGGGGAGTTCGGTGGCTAGTATTGTACAAAAAACTCGAGTTTAAAAAAAAAAAAAAAAAACTTTTCAAACTAAACGTTACTGGGGACTGGAGTTCTGTTCCTGTGGACTAGGAGCTGGCTGGAGCCCAGGGCAGGCCCAGGGTGTGTGTAGTTACGCAGGGTCTGGCTGCACAAGGCATAAAAAACTATTGTAGAAAAAAATAAAATTTTTGAAAAAAAAAATAGTTTCAAAGTCAAACTAAAAAGGTGGCCGGTTACTGTGGACTCGTTCTCTGGACTGTCACTGTACCTATCACAGCGCAGCCCCTGTACAGACGCACCGCCCGCAGCTGACGTCACAACATCCAGGCGCCGCAGTGGTCCGTCAGTCAGACACACATATACAGCGCTTCTCCTTCCTCAGTCCTCCCTCAACACAGTGAGCTCTCCTCCCTCCCCGCTCAGCGTGATGCCCCCGCGTCTTCTTTTACTGTCTAATGTCTAGTAGTCTATTAAAAGAACAACACAGTCAAAAAATTCTACGCATTTTAACTCTTGAGGAGTTAAAATAGCAATAAAGTTGCACTTTTGACACTATATCTGATGTCTGCAGTCATTTTTTAAGTGCATTGGAAAAAAAATCGAAACTCGAATTTTTCTTTAAAAATCGAAGATTTTTTTTTTTAGGCAAAATCGCCCAGCCCTACAATGAACTCTCCTCACAGAGGAGAGGTTCTGAGGAAAAGGAGCAGAGAGGTGGATGAAATGAACTCTGTAGAGAGAAGAGAGGTTCTGAAGAAGAGGCATAGAGAGGAGGATGAAATTAACTCTCCAGAGGGAGGACAGGTTCCAAGGAAGAGGCACAAAGAGGAGGAATCGGAGAATTCTGCAGAGAGCAGAGATGAGGTTCCAAGAAAGAGACGCAGAGAGGAGTCATCAGACAGCCTGGAAGGTATGATACTAAGTATTATGAGGAGGCTGGAGGAAGAGGAGAAAGCATAGAAATCATCAGGGAGTATGGAAGAGCGTCTTGAGTAAGGAGGAGTGAAAAGAAAGAAGTGAAAAGGAAGCAGAAAAGAAAAAACGCAAGATCAGATTTGATGATCAGAGTGACGATGACAGTATGAAGAAGAAGCCAAAGACGGATGAAGCAGGTAAGGAAATATTATCTTGAATTGTCATATAGAAGATAGATGGGGAAAAAGGGCCTCATAGATGTACATCTGCAGTGTGAGATCTAAGGCACTGCTGCCTTGAGCTGCTGGTCTTACCAGAATTGGAGGGAGATCTAGTGATGTACTGTATATTCTGTGCTGCTCACTGTTCTCCTTGTTGGTGGCTTTGACGTGAGGTAGGAAAGACTCGCCTCCTCCAAGATGGCCACCTCCACATAGAGATACGGTGTAGAAAAAGGCATGGTGTGTCAGTTATGAGGGAAAGAATATCCGCAGGGAGACCACAGGCAGTAATAATGACTGATACTTTGTGCTCTGCTTGTCTTATTCTGAGCACAGCTTTCAATGTTCCATTCCTCCTTAATGGAAATCTCATAAGGGGCAAGCAGGAGAAGTTGGAAGGATTTAAAGGGGACCTGTGGAAACAAAAATAGGTCGGCAGGTGGCAAAAGAGGCATGCTCCAGACCTGTCATCATGATCCTGGCTCCCAATCAGGCCTTAAGGGCCTTAAGGGCATATAGAGTCTTGTTTACTTTTTATTGGGATCATATATGTAAATTTAATTGTCTGTACATCGGCCATTCTCAACCAGGGTTCCCCCAGAGGCTGCTAGGGCTTCTTTGAGTTTTGGCTAATGGATCTCCTATTTGATTGAGCCTGCATAGTTGCAAAACCAACACCACTTGGCAAAGACAGCAGCATGACCCCAATTATCTTTTTAGCAATCTGCAAGGGCGATATTTTCACCATTACCGTGAAGGAAATATTTGCTATTGAACCCCAATGAATCGGTTTTAACCACTTTAATACCGGAAGATTTTGCTGCTTAATGACCAGCCCCTATTTTGCGATTCGGCACTGCGTGACTTTAAAGGACAATTGCGCGGTCATGCAACGCTGTACCCAAATAAAATTGAAGTCCTTTTTTCCCACAAATAGAGCTTTCTTTTGGTGATATTTGATCACCTCTGTGATTGTTATTTTTTGCGCTATAAACAAAAAAAGAGCAACAATTCTGAAAAAAAACAATATTTTTCACAATCTGCTATATACCCATTTAAAATTTTTTAACATTGTAGGCCAATTTGTGTTCTGCTACATATTTTTGGTAAAATAAATCATAACCGTATTTTGATTGGTTTGCGCAAAAGTTATCGCGTCTACTAACTACGATAAAGATTCATGTCTTTTTTTTTTTATACTAGTAATGGCGGTGATCTGCGATTTTTAGCGGGGCTGCGATATTGCGGCGGACAGATCGGACCCCTGACATTTTTGACACTGTTGGGGGGACCAGTGACATTACTACAGTAATCAGTGCTAAAAATATGCACTGTTACTGTAATAATGCCATTGGCAGGGAAGGGGTTGACACTGTGGGCAATCAAGGGGTTAAATGTGAGCCTAGGTCAGTGATTCTAACTGTATGGGGGCGGGGCTTGTGAAATGATCACAGAGACCTGTGGTCCTATATAGAAGGATCACAGGAGCTCTGTGATCATTCCAGAGAGGAGAACGGTCAGCTGTGTTTACAACAGCTGACCGTTCTTCTCTCTCAGCAGGGAGCAATCGCAGGGGTCAGACGGCAATCGGAGCCGCCTGACCCATGCATCGGTGTCCCAGCTGCTGAGTGGGGGTGTACGCTCACCCCCTAGCTGCAGGCACGCGACCGACAGCCCTACGTCGGTTCACGCAGGAGGGCCGCGCTGCCGCAGTATATATGCGGTGGGTGGTCAGAAGCGGTTAATAGGTGTAATCGCCTCCTCCACTGATCCTCAGCGCTCATGAGAAATATACACAGCAACACATAGTGTGATCCTGTTTCAACTTTTTATTCACACCGCAAACAATAAAAACTCACTTACATGGTGAAAATAGAGCACAAGTGGAAGTGTGGTGGAAGCAGCACAGATCTTCTGATTCCTAAGGAAGTCACTTTATAAGCAGACGGTGGATTTATTTATAAGAACTTTTTTAACAAAATTTATTTTTTAGTGCTACTAACGTGGTGATTAATTGTGCACTATTTTATGTACTATTTATTTCTTACTACATATTATGAAATTCTCTGTAATGACTGAGCTTCACTTCTGCTCTCTCCAAGGGTCACCACACTCACATTACATTCTAATCTTACAATCCTTGTAAAATTTTTAGGTTTACTAAAAGTCTATAATATTAGGAGCTACCTAATCTACCCAATTAATTTGGAACAGATTCGCTCTAATTTGGAGTTCATCATTATTTTGAAGTTTAACTGTATAAAATCAAATTCAAATGATCAGTTCTAGGTGGAGTTAGCTCTGTTATGTCCACCATACTCCAGTTTAGCAGTTCTCTCTGTTCTGGAGGTTTCATTGCCAATAGAAATAGGCAGAATAATATGACTCGTAAGTGGATGGGGTAATAACATTTTTTTTCTTTTTCTCTTTATAGAAGTTAACTTAAAATCCGTCCAAAAAGAGGAAGGCCTTGCAAAAGATCCTTTAACATATTCCCTAAGTCCAGACAGCTTTATCTGGCATGCAATTCTTGGTGAAGGAGGATTTGGAAAGGTAAGTGACCAAAGATGACCATCCTTAACCGCCTTAGCGGTATCCCCGAGCGTGACTCGGGGTAGGAATTTTCTTCTATTAGCGGTATCCCCGAGTTACGCTCGGGGTGAATGGCAGAGCGTGCAGAGAGCGCAGCGGAGCTTCTCTTACCTTATCCTGGCGATCCAGCGATGAGCTCTCATTGCTGTGACCGCCAGTGAGATCTCCGCCGCTCGTCTGTCGGTAGGAGGACTTCCTAGTTCCGTTCCCTGCAGCAGCAATGCTGCATGGGAGCGGAACTGGGAGTAAAAAAAGTAACACCAAAACACAAACATATAAAAGGGAGGTGATACAGTGTAATCTGAGAGGATTACACTGTATCACTTTGCTAAAAGTGGTAAAAGACACAGTGCCCTCTCAGTGCCCCCTTGCCATTGTCCTTTGCGTGAATAAAAATAATTGGAAAATGGCATCAAAAAAGCGCTGTCCCGCATATGCGCTTTTGGATGAGCTGAGCGACTGCGACAGCGGCAGCGACACGGAGCTGCTCGCAGAACAGAGCGACAGTGAGTCGTGCGGAGATCTGTCATCTGACTCTGGCACCGACACGGATCCCGAAAGTGACGCCGATGATCCCGCACCTGACCTAGGTGATGTGCGCACTTGGTGCCCTTTGGACAGCGACGCGGACCAGGCAGCGCCCCCGAGATTCCCTTTCACTGGTTCTCCGGGGATGAAGGTTGACGTGGAGAGAGACAACCCCCTGGCGTACCTCAAGTTATTCCTAACGGAGGAGGTAATTCTAAAGATAGTCGCTGAAACCAATCGTTACCAGGAGCAGCAGTGCGCTACGCTGCGCGCCAAATTTTCCCGTTCCAGAAAATGGGAACCAGTCAGTAGCGAGGACATCTGGAAGTTTCTAGGACTCATCATCCTTCAGGGGGTGGTGGGAAAACCACTCCAAAAATGGTATTGGACCACGAATAAAATGCTGGCCACTCCATTTTTTGGCACAGTGATGTCCGAGTACCGATTTTCTCTGATTATGAAAAATTTGCATTTTGCAAACAACGAGGAGTTTGATGAGGCCACGCATCCTGCGCCCAAACTCAAGAAAATCTGGGAGGTGTACCAAACGATCGTTAAAAACTTCCAGCAGACCTATGTGCCAGACAGGGATGTTTGTGTGGACGAAAGTCTCATGGCCTACAAGGGACGCCTGAGCTGGATCCAGTATATTGCATCGAAAAGAGCGCGGTTCGGGATCAAATCTTACATGCTCTGTGAGTCGTCCACAGGATACATATGGAATGCTGTAATTTATACCGGGAAAGGTACAAGTACAGCGGCTATGGGATGGCCACATCCTCTGTCCTTTCACTGCTGGACCCCCTTTTGAACCAGGGATATTGTGTTACAACAGATAACTTTTATACCTCTCCGGAACTATTTGAAGTTTTGATCCGAAACAAAACAGATGTGTATGGCACTGTTAGGCCAAACCGGCGGGACATGCCATCCATGTTTAGCAAGAAAAAGCTAAAAAAAGGAGAGATGGTTGCCTTTCAAAAGGGTAAAATGATGGCAATGCGGTGGCGAGACAAAAAGGACGTGTGTCTCATGAGCACCGTGCACAACACCACCACTGCCATGGTCCGCACAAAACAGGGAGCAGATATGCTGAGGCCGCAAGTCGTGATCGACTACAATCACACGATGGGAGGTGTTGATCGAGCCGATCAGGCAATGACCTTTTACCCGGCGATGCGGAAGCAACAAAAAAAGTATTATAAAAAGATTTTTAGGCATCTCCTAGAACAGTGCCTCTGGAACGCCTATATTCTTTACAAAGCCAACACTGCCATACCCCTCGTTCATTCGGACTTTGTCTGGAAGGTGGCTGAGCAGATTTTCATCAACCACCCGACACCATCATCAGTATCTGCAAACAGACCCGGACGACGTGCTGTTGATGTTGGCAATCCAGAGCGCCTGACAGGCCGTCATTTTGTGGACTTTGTACCGCCCACCCCAAAAAAGTTGGCGCCTACCAGGATGTGCGTCGTCTGTTGTTCTAAAAAGGATGGCAATGGAAGAAAAGTCCGAAAGGAAACACGGTACTTTTGCCCAGATTGCAATGTCGGACTTTGTCTAGTGCCCTGCTTTAAACTTTTTCACACTCAGGATGTGTATTGAATTTCTTTGACAAATTTCATTATTTTTCCTTGCCTTCTTGAATAAAATTCTATTATTGATTGGATTATAATTCATGTGTTTGTGTTTCAAATTCATTACATCTGGGATGTGTACTAGAGTCTTGTTTTGGTAAGTTTTAAGTCAGTAATTACTAAGAATTGTAGGCCTTTAATACATAACGCCAAATTTCCATGGAAAGAATTGTACCGCTTTTGGAACAGAATTCCTGACAGAATCATACCGCTAGGGAGGTTAAGGAAGACTATGGGCCTAATTCAGTATAAGTTTGGAGTAGAGCTGCTGACTTCTCCAGAAATAACTCCAGCCTAAACTCATTGCATCCTAATTAGGTAAGTGGCTGGAGTTAAACCTTCAACTAGATGCTTTAGTGAATTCAGAGTTGGGAGTTAACTTAGACTGAATTCGGGTTTGGAGTTAACTTAGGCTGAATTTGAGTTTGGAGTTAACCAAATTCCCGTTATGTTTTTCATAAAAGGAAATTTGTCTATTCTGAATCACTATTACACAGCAATGTCATCTATTATGGTTTATTTTAATTTTAAGGTATAGTTATGTATCTTATGTGTTTTAACCTTTAGATTTACTAATAGCAGACTACACAGCTGTCTAATTAGCAGTCTTCATTCTTTATTCATCTGAAACTTTCAGGCATATCTGATTGTATTCAGCACTTTGGTGTAGTGGACTAAACTCATAGCCAAAGATTGCTAGGTCATGAGTTCAAGGCCCAACCATGATAACACCTTGTGTGCCATTATTTTTGGCCACATAGTAATACATTGGCTACATCACATAAAATTGCATGGCCATGTATATTCAAGAAACAGACATGCATATGTGCAGGGTGCAATTATGCATTTGCCAAGTTTCAGTATTTATTTACAGCTGTCTAAAATTTAAGGAGGTGATGGCTCACTTGGGATTTGAACTCATGCTCTCAGTGTTTATAGACAGGAACACTAACCACTAAACCATTGAGCTGAGCATGATTACCCCTGGAATATTTATTCCCATGTTTCAATAGTTAACCACTTCCTTACAGGGCAGTTACACCTCTTCCTGCCCAGGCCAATTTTCAGCTTTTTATACTGTTGCATTTTGAATGACAATTGCGCGGTCATGCAACCCTGTACCTAACACGAATGTATGACACTATTTTCATTAAAAAATAGTGCTTTCTTTTGGTGGTATTTGATCACTGCAAGGTTTTTTTTTTATTGGCAAAAAGAAGACCTAAATGTTTGACCCCTAAAAAAGTGTTTTTGTTTATGTATTAAAATTTGGTAAATTAATATGTTTTTTGTTGCACTGACGAGCATTGATGAGGCTGCACTGGCAGGCACTGATGAGACACTAATATGGAGCACTGATAGACACTGATAGGTGGCACTGATATGCAGCATTGATAGATGGCACTGATGGGCAATGATTGGCACTGGTGGGCAGCACTGATAGATGGTAATGATGGGCAGCACTGATGAGGAGGGCACTAACGGTTCCCTGAGCACTGATTGGCATCAATGGTGGCATGGGTGGGCATCCCTGGTGGCTCTAGTGGCATCCCCCAAGGGTATGCACTGGTAATCAATGCTCCGATTACAAGCACAGACCCCCCCCCACACACACACACACACACACACACACACTTACTTTGCATATGAATGCCATTTCTTCACAGCTGAAAGTGGCCATCACTATGAGTAGCCTGTTGATTGTGACCACTTGCTGGAATGTGTGCAAGCCAATTCGGTGTCATTCCTGGTCCAGGGCGAACGCCAATGTGCCATTTGCAATTTATTGTAAAGGGATTTTGTTTTATTTTAAAAATGGCGCACACAGACAACTAAAATGTATTGGAAATTTTTTACCTAGGCCAGTGATGGTAACCCTTAACCACCCCCCCAAGATGTTTTTGCCCTACATTTCCCATAATGCTTATGTACTCTGCAGTGTAGGTGAGCATCATGGGAAATGTTACAAAACACCTGTGTTGCCAAGGTTCATCATCACTGACCTAAGCCAACTAAAAAGGTGAGTGAGCGCTGTAGCAATCTTTTATTTAGTAATCATTTTTAGCGATTTTTTTTTTTTTTTTTTATTAAATGTTTCGGTTACATTCATCCACAGAGATTGAATGGAAATTTTGTATTATTCCTTAATTTATATATATATTTAGCTAAATTTATACATACACACTTTATTTCTTACAATTTAGCCCCCCCCCCCCCCCCACACACACACACACACACACACACACACACACACACACACACACACACACACACACACCTCCCCTCCCTCCCCCCACACACACACACACACACCTCCCACCTCTCCACACACACACACACACCCCCCCCACCCCACACACACACACACACACACACACACACCTCCCCCCCCCACACGTACACCTCCACCCCATCCCCCCATACACACTTCGCTGGAGTAAAGGGAGAAACCCTACCCCTGTTCATACTGTACTGCCATTGCACACACAAAAAATACAAGAAATGGATTACATTCAATAGACACAAAAGATATCTGAATTACATCCAGACAAATATGAAGAAAAGAAAACAAAGAACCAGGAGCGGTGTACAAACGAATAAGCTTTATTGAACATGTATAAAACATCAGTAATCACTTAAACAGGCATGTGAAATGGGAAATGTGAAATGGGAAATGGGAAATGGGAAATGTGAAATTCCCCCCCCCCCCCCCAAACCCCCAAATCAAGTAATTTTTATTCAAATTACAGTGCAAAGATACAACATATGATGGATAGATAGCGCTTACAATATCCAAAAGTCAAGCAAACTAAGTTGTAGACACCTTAGTATTAAGCATAAAACATACTTTTATGTTTATTGTTTGCATGAGCCTGCCTTTTCATTTAAATACCATCAAATCAGTAGAACATACAGCTACACAGAGGCATGAAAAAAAAAAAAAACACATGTATAGCTATAGTACATAAAGACACACTGCAAAAACTATACAAAACATTTAGAGCATGAGAAGTATTCATCCAACAAAATACACTTACTGCAATATGGGTCATTAGGCATGCCAGCAAACCCCCCCTCACCCCCAAAAGCAAATTCAGACATAAAGACATGTGGCCCTGCCACAGGCCAAATGATATGATCTCATACATCCCTTTATATAACCTTGGTTAAACTACACCCACCCAGTATAGGAAACGCCCAGCAAAGTAATTAATTGGGTCTGTTGGTTCCTAAACCAAAATCACCAGTTCACTAATGAATGAGTGCTTGGCTGGCCATCCATGATCCAAGTTTCTTACAAGTCAACACACATAAGAAATGCTTTCAATAATCTCAGCATGAGCACAAAGTGGCTTTTTTCATATGTGTGTGCCCTACATGTTCAACTTTTGTTGTACAATTTTCTGTTAGATCTACCACAAACCACATAATGAGAGGTCAAAGCTAAACACATTCACTTGTATCTAATTAGGCAGGCCTTTGTACTACATACTTGAAGGTAAATTTCAAGAAAATTGGACGGAGAATTGTAAGAAAATTGGATCATGTATGGCCATACACACTATAAGATTTTCTGAAGACTTTTTCCTTCAGATTTACCTTTTCTATGTAGTGCAAGGGCCTGCTAGATTGCATACAAATTGAAAGTGTTTAGGTTTGACCTCATATTATCTGGTTTTGGTAAATCTAAAGGAAAAATCTTCAGAAAATCTTATAGTGTGTATGGCCCATTAGTCTAAATGAAAAAGCCACTTTGTGCTCATGCTGAGATTATTGAAAGCATTTCTTATGTGTGTTGACTTGATGTAGTATTTTTTTTTTTATATATCTTTTTTTTTTGGGGGGGTTGTTAATTCTGAGTTCTGGGGTTCCACTGCATAGGTTCAATCAATTTGCAAATGATCAGATTTGCAAGCTCAAACACTGCTATTTTTCAGAGTGTAATGTGGCTCTATATAGGAAGCAACACTAATATGGCTCCCCACTCAACAAATATATTAATTTCACACATATACGTTTTCTTTTTGGGGAGAAGCCATATTAGTGTTCCTTTTCATATATATATTACACACACACGCGCGCGCACACAGGCAAATCAATAAATAAAACACATATATATATAATTATTTTTTGGGTGTATGTATGTATGTGTGTGTGTGTGTTTGTATATATATATATATATATATATATTTTGTGATATATATATATATATATATATATATATATATATATAGACATGTGCAAAAAAAATTTGCATTTCTCTCATTAGCGCCGTTTTACCACGAATTTGCGTCGGTTTTTGCCGCAAATTCAATATAACTCCCACTAACGTTTTCAAAAACGTTATTTTCAGTCTAATTTTTGGTTTGGAGCATGCTCACATGGGCTATCTGCCAGAAATTGACTCTGGAGCTATTTTTGCATTTTACACTTTTATTAATATCTTTTTTTTCTACTTAACTTTTTCACACAGTTTAAAAGCAGTTTAGCTCAAAATCATATAACACATCTTTCCCACGCATTTTTTATTTTTTTCCTACCATATTTTGTGATTTTGAAAAAATTAGTCCACCTTTTAGCTGGACTGTTTATAAGTCCAGTCCTGACGTTATTTCATCTTAATGAATTTGACACTGCTCATATAGTTTCTGATGGTGTTATAGTGAATTGCATTTGCACCTAAAAATAGTCAAAATGGAGGTAAAATAGAACAAGATCAGCGTTGGAGGTACAATGAATTAGGCTCAAAATGACACTTAGCGCAGCTTAAATTTTGGGGGAAGGGGGGATGAAGTGCTGAGCGAGTGGGGCTGTACACCCTGTATATAACTCAGTTTAAAGCTGAAAACTTTACATGTGTAGTGAGTAGGGCTGTCACGACGCGTCGACTACAAAAAATCGTCGACGTGCGTGAAAAGCGTCGACGCGTCTACTTGACATTCCCCCGCCGGGCTCTGTCCACACCGATGCCGGAGACAAGACCGTCCACACCGATGCCGGAGACAAGAGGTGAGCGCTGACCGTCTCCAGCACCCCTGTACTCCGCCACAGCTTCTGCCGCAACACCATCCTCCCCGATCACCCAGCTACTTAAGAAATGTCACATGTGCGGCACTACACCGGCTTGTACTGTACTGTGGCGGCTTGTAATGGCCTGTACTAGGTGGGAGGGCTTACTGGGGGGTCTGTACTGGGAGGGGGCTTACTAAGTGGTCTGTACAGTACAGACCACTTAGTAAGCCCCCCTCCCAGTGCAGACCCCTCAGTAAGCCCTCCCACCTAGTACAGACCCCTTAGTAAGCCCCCCCTCCCAGTGCAGACCCCTCAGTACACCCTCCCACCTAGTACAGTCTGTACTAGGTGAGAGGGCGTACTGAGGGGTCTGCACTGGGAGAGGGGCTTACTAAGGGGTCTGTACTAGGTGGGAGGGCTTACTGAGTGGTCTGTACTAGTGTACTGGGAGGGGGGCTTACTAAGTGGTCTGTACAGTACAGACCACTTAGTAAGCCCCCCTTCCAGTACAGACCCCTCAGTAAGCCCTCCCACCTAGTACATACCACTTAGAGGGGGGGGCTTAGTAAGGGGTCTGTACTAGGTGGGAGTGCCTGAGCCAGCTGCCAGTCAGGCATCTGGGTGGATCCCAACATTAAAGTTGGGATCCCTCGAGAGTCTGGACTGGTTCTGTGATGTCAGCCAACAGCGGGCTCTAGCCCACTGTCGGCTGAAGGTGGGTCACAGGGGTGCAGAACTAAGTGCACTTTTGTGACCCACAGGAAAAGTATGGCCAAAAAATCTTTGGCCATATTTCTCTTTTAATGAAGCGTCAGATTGTGCCTGCCAGTGTAGCAACCAATCGGAATCCACCTTTTACAAGACTGACTTCTATAGGGTGAATTCTGATTTGTTACTCTGGGTGATAGTGCCTATGAATCAGACTGCTGTGTTGAATAAGGCCAAGGGTAGCTTTTTTTTTTTTGACATGTTGAGGACACTTAAGCCAGCGATACATGGATCAAAATTTAGCCAGTTCAGGAGGGCCCAGCTGAATTTCAATCCATGTATGGGCTGGCTGGTTGTTCATAAGTCGATCTATGAATTGACTTTTGCACAACCAGCCTTTCGGGTTTTCCCTGAACGATTAGTGCCACCGGCTGTAGACAGCAACACTAATCATTGTGTTCTGCCGGTGGGGAAGGCTACCTGTCAGCAGAACACAATAGAGCAGTGGGAGGGATTCCCCCCATCAACACTGATTGTGTTGATGGGAAGAATCAAGCAATTTTTGTTTGCAAAGAAAATTGCATAATCTATGGCCGGTTACATATTGACTTATATACTGACAAATGGCAAGGCCAGCAGGACAGAAAAAAGAAAAAGAATTCAGAACATTAGGATTATCTAGTATTGATGTTAAAGCAAGTGCACATGGAAAAGATTATGTACTAATCGTGTCTCTCCTATAGGTGGTGCTGGTGACCCACCGAGCTACCAGCACTCTGGTGGCAATAAAAATAGTAAGAAAGGAATCAGTGATTGACCACCCGCCCTCCGTCCTGATTGAAAGGAAAGTCATGGAAATGGTTGGGGGCAACTTTTTATTCACCCACACCTATGCCACATTCCAAACTGACGTAAGTGTGTTTTTGGTAAAGTTAAAAATACAAAAAATATCAAATGAATATAATTTATGAAAAGTAGTATATAGCAGCCCCAACATTGCTTTATGGCACCTGCATGTTCACATTTAAAGGTAAACTCTTGTGATTAAGGCCCCTTTCACACTTGTGGACCGTTCAGATCCGCCTGTCAGTTTTTCAGGCGGATCTGAACGGATGCCCCATGCATCTCTATGGGGCGTCGGATGTCAGCGGAGACATGTCCACTGACATCTGATCTGATCCTGTCCGTCAAATCCGGACGGATGGAAACCCTATTTTCCAACCGTCTGGCGGATCAGATCGGATGAGAAGGGACAGAGGGTCCATTCTCATCCGATTCCCCCATAGAGAACAGCAGGAATCTGACACCTCTGTCTCTGCACACAGAGCGGAGACAGGAGCTGTCATCCGCCTGCTCAGCGAGGGATCGGCGGATCGTTCCCCCGCTGAGCAGAACGGACTCCGTCGACGGAACAAAGCCATGTGAAAGGGGCCTAAGGCAAACTGTGACTTCACTTTTTCTCTGCTGTAGTCAAACAATTAAGCTTGGTCACTTGCCCTATCCCTAACCACCTGATAGGTGTTGGACCACATGATAACTGTCATACTGCATTAGGCAAGGGTAGACTGACTGACTGGCACTGCTATCTGTCCCTGTCCTACTCTGAATCCTGTTGCAAGGAAGGAGACACTAATACAGAAACAGCTTTGGGTAATTCTACTAGCTGTATTTAAGAAATAGGTTTACTATATATATGACTGGGAACACATAATGATTTACAGTATATCTGACTTGGGGTTCATAGATGATTGTATTAGATTAATCAGATGTACAGAAGGCATAGGTGCCAACTTTCCTGTTTTTGCCAGGACAGTCCCGGCAAATAGGATCCTGTCCCGGGTAATTTACTCTGCTACTTTGGCCTTAAAGCGGAGTTCCGGGCACAAAAACTATATTTTTTTTTGTGCCCCTCCGCTAGGTATGCCTCACCTGAAAAGGAATTGGATAGTTATTTTTTTTTTTTTTGTTTACTTACCTTGCAATTGAAGATTGAAGATACTCACCTCAGAGTACTTCCTCCCTCGGAGCCGCGGCTCACCCCGTCACTTCCTGCCTCGCTATGATTCCTGGGAGCTGAACGTCACAGCTCCCAGGAATCAATGCGACGGCACCGGCCCCGCTCGTCATTTCCGGGCGACGCCGCATTCCCCTGCTAAACAGCTTCTGGGCATGCCCAGAAGCTGTGGAGGAATGCGGCGCCGCGCCGGAAGTGACGAGAGGGGCCGGTGCGGCGCATTCTGGGACAAGAAGACACGGAAGAAGACACAGAAGAGGACCGCGCCGGCTTCAGCTGCCCACAAGAGAGATGGAAACGCTGTGGAAGAAATTTTCTAAGTAAGTATTTCTTCTAAAAGGTAAGTGCGAACCGGGACAGATCAGAGGCTAGCCATTGTGGAATGTGCTAGCCCTGACTGTCCCGGGGGTATGTTTATTAAAAAATGACAGATTAATAAGTATAGGTAGATTTTTGGATGGATGGCTAGCTATAGATATAGATAGGTAGAAAAAGATGGATAGATATAGATAGATAGGTAGATAAAGATGGATGGATATAGATAGTGAGATGTTTGGATGGAGGCATATAGCTAGGTAGATATAAATCGATATATGTATGGATGTACAGATATAGATATTGATGCATATAGAGAGATAGATATTTAAAGGGATGGATAAAGATAGATAGGTAAAGATGGATGAATGTAGATAGATAGATATTTGTATGTATGGATGGATGGATATAGATAAGTCTCTGTAGATAGATATTTGGATGGATGCATATAGATAGAAAGGCACATAAAGGTAGATGTTATGCTGCATTTTCTAGTAGAGAATTATAACATGTTACTTTCATTTGGACCTTCTAACCTGTCTGTCTTTTCCCTTCTCTAGAACCATTTATTCTATGTGATGGAATTTGTAAAAGGAGGAGATCTATGGACATGGATTTACTCAAAAAAAACCTGTGACCTGAATTCCTCAGATTCCTGGCGGCGGAACTGCTTTGTGGACTCCAGTACTTACATTCCAGAGGAGTGGCTCATAGGTAAGTAACTTTAATATAAACATCAATCAAATTTCAATCCACCCCTCCCCCCTCTCGCTGCCCAACACCTGAACTATTATTAAATCCCATTTGTTAAGGGGACGATGGTGAGCGCTCACTTACCCGTTCAGCCTCCTCCATCCAGTGTCTACTTTGCACAGTAAAGAAAATTGTCAATTGAGTCACATTTGATTCAATTTTCCATGAGGAGGGTAATACCCTTTCGTTACTAGGTCATTTGTAGGTGCTTTGATACTTTGATGGACAATTACTCTGTCATGCACTGTACCTAAATACATTTTTTATCCCCATGATATTGGCCCCATTTTTAGAAAGTAGACACCCCAAGGGGATTTTTTACACATTGTTTTGGGAACAAAGAAATATATTACAAAACTAGAAAATGTACAATTTCCAGGGAAATTGTGTGAAGTGTTCTTGCCGCCACCACTAGTCTCCAGGTGGTGTGGGCGGAGTAACTATGTCTGTGTGGGAGTGGCATCAGTTTGTGTGGTTGATGTGTGTGTGTGGTGTGTGTGGTGTGTGTGGGGTGGGGTGGGGTGTGGTGTGGTGTAGCACCACACACACACACCATGCACACACACTACACACTACACACGCTAGTTTTGAACATTCCACCATTCATTCCTATGGGGCCAATTTTGCCAATTTTTTCCACAAAAAGGACGATATTTTGCAAACCATTTGGCAAAACCTTCCGCAAAGTAATAGCAAAGTGATCAGAAACGATCCGCTCGTTTCGGAATATTACTCGTCTATGTAGTGTAAAAACTGTGGGAGGAGTTAGGGTGCCCAATCTTCCCATAGGCTTTCACTATAATAGGAATAATATATATGTGAGAGAATAGTAAGTGTACTTCCCATAAGCAAGAACACTTAATAAATTAAAGTGAATGAATAAATCAGCTGCTGCTGCTGCAGATTCATCCATTTATTCATTCATTCATTCATTCATTCATTCATTCATTCATTCAATACAATTATTCTCTTTTGTTGTAGAAGGAAGGGGAGGGACAAATCCTGTAATTGCTGTGATTGGTCATTGCAACGATCACAAGACACAGAGCTGCTCAGATCAGCCCTGTACACAGTCTGTACTGGACCATCCAAGGACAGCTCGGTACACAGTGGTTAGCAGGCGCAATGGCTGCCTAATGTTTATTTCTATAGTGTTGTTTATAAACGGCTGCACTGCTGTCCATTCAGTGGTATCTAAGGGGTTAATGATCATAAACCACTCATATAGTGCAATCAGTTCATGAAAGATATGATTTTATTCTGGATTATATCATTCTGTGTATGGACAGCTCTAGGAAAGGGAGCCTTGTGAATATTGATCCCTCTATAGATCAGTAATATCGGGATATGGGGGGCTAATTGTCTGAACTACAGAGCTGACACTCTTTTTCTCCACAGAGACCTGAAGCCTGAGAACATCCTTATCGATTCTGCTGGCCATCTAAAATATGCCGACTTTGGGTTGGCAGCAACTGACCTCTTTGGAGAGAAGACAGAGTCAGAATTTGTCGGTACAGAGTCCTACCAGTCCCCAGAGGTAAGTTAACCACTTGCCTACTGGGCACTTTTACCCCCTTCCTGCCCAGGCCAATTTTCAGCTTTCAGCGCTCTCACGCTTTGAATGACAATTGCGCGGTCATGCTACACTGCACCCATATGAAATCTTTATCATTTTTTTCACACAACTAGAGCTTTCTTTTGGTGGTATTTAATCACCTCTGGGTTTTTTATTTCTTACAAAAAAAAAAGAAAAAAAGACAGAAAATTTTGAAAAAAAAAAAGTTTTTCTTATTTTCTGTGAGTAAATTTTGAAAATAAATAAAATTTTCTCCTTCACTGATGTGCGCTGATGAGGCTGCACTGATGGGCACTGATAGGCTGCACTGATGGGCACTGATAGGCTGCACTGATGGGCACTGATAGGCTGCACTGATGAGGTGGCACTGATGGGCACTGATGAGGTGGCACTTATGGGCACTGATGAGGTGGCACTGATGAGGAGGTACTAATATGCCGCACTGCTGGGCACTGATAGGTGGCACTGCTGGGCACTGATAGGCGGCACTGCTGGGCACTGAGAGGCAGCACTGATGGGCGGCACTGATGGGCACTGAGAGGCAGCACTGATGGGCACTGGTGGGTGGCACTGATGGACACTGACGGGTGCCCACACTCAGTGCCCATAGTGCTGCTAGTCAGTGCCCATCAGTGCCTAGATGAGCAGGCACTGATGGGCACTGACTGGCAGCACTATGGGCACTGATTGTGGGCACTGATGGGGGGCACTAATGGCGGGCACTGTGGGCACTTATGGCATTTTTTCCCCTCTTGTGTAATCAGGGCACTGGTGATCAGTGCCCTGATTACATTCCTCTGTGTCCCCTTACCGCCGATCGGCTCTCCTCTTCTTCACACTGCAGTCTCTGTGTGAGGCTCCATGTACACGGGGCGTTAGAAAAAACGTGCTGCAAAGCTAGTTCTGACACCGGGAAAAAGCAGCTGTTAAACGTGCTTTCAGTAGCTTTTTCCATTTGCGTTATTGCACGTTTGGCCATGTTGCTTTTAGCAGCGTTTTTTCTGCCTCCATTCAAAATGAATGGTTCCCTATGGGAGCCTATTGATTTGAATGGAAGTTTCACCGCAAGTCGGATCAGGATGATCCGACTTGCGGCGCGATTTGCGCTGTAAGAATCTTGAGGGGGAACTCCACGCCAAAAATGGGGAAAAAAACTGCGTGGGGGTCCCCCCCAAAATCCATACCAGACCCTTATCCGAGCATGCAGCCCGGTAGGGGACGAGCGAGCGGCCCCACCCCCCCTGGACCATACCAGGCCACATGCCCTGAACATGGGGGGGTGTTGGTGCTTTGTGTTACTGTTTGTGTCAGAATATATAAAATCAATGCCGTGGCAGCCGACGAGTACCTGCAAGAGAAACAGGTCACAAAAGAATGAAAAACAAAGTACAGCAAAAGTACAGTAGGAAGTGTAGAAAAACATAAAAAATGACTGAGACGACAACTATCTTTGGCTTTTTTATGTATTTTCTTTTTTTCTTCAAACATTAGAGTTCCAGGTTCGGGTCTCTCAAAATGACGATAGCCATCGAACATCTTTTGAGACCCTGTGTAAATGTGCCCTAAACTGTGCCGTGCTGTACCCTACGCTAATAATCCACTATTGTGTGGTAGCGACGGAAAAAGTCACCGTGGCAAAGACCAGGTCGGTCAGGACAGTCGGGACAATAATTCTAGGTGTCACGCCTAAATCCGTGCTTGCTGCAGACATGGCATCTTTTCTCTTGCGTCCTCCGACAGTCGCCGCCTCCTCTAAGTCAACACTATTGGGTATTGACTCCGCAGGAGTAGCTAGGCATAAGACTTAGTCAAAAAGAACAAAGGCATTTGCATATACACATCCATGGAGTGACCACTCCCAACTCAGTTTCTGCCTAGCGTCAGGAGTAGTTAGGCTTCCCTGTGCTGGGGCTTCAGTCTCAGCCTATCTAATCTTTTTTTCTTTGATTTTCCTTTGAAAATGTCAGTTTTTTCTTACTTTACTAGCTGTTTATTTTGTCAGCTTTAGTTTTAGTCGACTCTTCGGAAGAAGATGGATTCATGCGGTGCTGGGATTCAGACTGACCGCCCTGGTTCTCTAGGGCAGAGGGTCAGATGGACCCCCAGCCCACCATCGAGCGTTCAGCCATGGTTCGTCCTGGCATTATGAACGACCCATCCCTGCTCGCAGCAGGGATGCAGCCGTGAGGTGGCTACCTCACTGGACACATCTGCGATACTGCAGTGTAATGTCCCTGGCTAACGGCATTCCCTGTCAGATGAGGACAGCGGCTTTCCGTTCTGAGAGGCTCCCCACGCCATCTGGTACAGGTAAGTACTTCTGTGTGGGGCCTCTGTCTGGGGTGGCAGACCTATGTTGCTGTGTGTCCCCATGTCTGTGCCATGTGTGACTCCCTGATGCGGTCCCTGCGGGGATCGCTTGTACATGTGCTGCGGTGCTGTGTGTTCTTGGGGTCCCCTTCCCTGTGTCACTTCGGTGTTTGTGGGGGTGCAGACTGTGTGTGTGGCGGCCACAGCGGGGTAAAACCACGCGGTCCGCCATTTTAGGTAAGGGCAAGCATGTTTGGCTTCACTATGGGCATACTACATGCTGTTTTGGCGCCATCCGACAGATTGTCTCTCTCTTCTGATTCAGATAATGATATGGCTGCTGCGGCGAGCGTGCCTTTTTCAGGGTCTCGCTCATCCTTAGACCCGCTGGGGTATGAGGGGGAGGCGGAGGTGGAGGGGGTTGATACTTCCTCCCCGGGGTCACCCAAAGAGCGTGCGACCATGGATGAATTGATCATTTCTGTTAAGGAAACACTACATTTGGAGGATGAGCCAAATCCTCCGGGCATTGTGTCCTCATTTGGGACACACAGGACCCGAAAGTCGGCGCAGGTTTTTCCCTGTCCCGCTGAGTTTCATTACACTGTTAATGAAACGTGGCGCACTTTAAAACGTCCATTCCTGGTACCTAGTTGGTTCAAATTACTTTATCCCTTTGCACCGGCTACGGAATCACGATGGTGTGTGCCTCCACAGGTGGATCACACTGTGGCCGTGCCGAACAAGGCTACCTTGGTTCCTTCTGAGGATACCCCGGTTTTTCGGGATCCCGCGGACTGGCGGTTGGAGTCTCTAGCCCGCCATTCCTATAAGGTGGCTGGCTCGTTGCTCAGACCCATTTTCGCATCCGTTTCGGTGGCTCAGGCGGTGGCTGATTAGACTAAGGTGCTTAGGAGCAACTTCATGTCTGATGCTGTTCCGCCTGCCCGGGGTGGATATGGTGGATCAAATTCACCAAGGAATCATGTATTTGTGTGATGCGGCCTTAAATGAGGCCCCTTTAGTAGCACGCCTGTCTAGTGTCTCGGTACTTAACCGGCGAATGATCTGGCTGAAGAGCTGGTTGGCTGACCAGTCCTCGCGAAAAACAGTTGCTGATTTTCCCTATGCTGGTTCTTGCCTTTTTGGCGAGGCGTTGGATACCCTGGTGAAAGGCGTCACAGGGGGCAAGAGCACTTTGCTGCCGCAGAACCCGAAGAACAAGTCCTTTCGTGGCAAGCGGGGTTCTGCGCCTTGATCCACTCAGGGGTCCTTTCGTGCCTTTCGGAACCAATCCAAGGGCAAACCCTTCAAGGGCCAGGGTAGCCAGAAGAAGCCCTGGGCAGGCAAGCAGAAGTCAGGCAATGCCGGCTCGGCGGGTCAATCCGCCTCTGCCTGAAGGGGCCCCCTCACCCGTTTCAGGGGTGGGGGGACGTTTGCGCGGTTTCCTCCAACCTTGGCTGCTCCGGATTTCGGACAGGTGGGTTCAGGAAATCATTCGATCAGGGTACAAGATCGAATTCCTTTCCCGGCCGGCGGACAGGTTTTTTCCCTCAATCTTCATTTGCCTCCTGGGCATCTGCAGGACCTGCATCAAGCGGTGCAGGACCTTCTCGCTCAGGGGGTGATTGTCCCGGTGCCTCATCGGGACAGGTTTCGGGGATTTTATTCAAATCTGTTCACTGTGCCCAGGAAGGAGGGCAAAATACGTCCTATTCTGGACCTGAAAGCGCTGAACCGCTTCGTGCGCGTTCGGAAGTTCCGTATGGAGTCTCTCCGCTCGGTGGTGGCCTCCCTGAGTCCAGGGGAATTCCTGGCCTCGATAGATCTGAAAGATGCGTACCTGCACATCCCCATTTTCGAGGGTCATCAGCGGTACCTTCGGTTTGCTATCACAGAGGACCATTATCAGTGTGTGGCATTACCTTTCGGTCTCGCTTCGGCTCCAAGGGTGTTTACCAAAGTGCTGGCGCCGGTTCTGGGCCTGTTAAGGGCACAGGGCATTGCGGTACCTGGACGATCTCCTTCTGAGATCGAGTGTCAGCCAGGACCTACTGCGCAATCTGTCCACCACGGTACAGACGCTCCAGGAGTTCGGATGGACCATCAACGTTCAGAAATTGACGTTGTCTCCATCGGTTCGTCTTCCCTATCTGGTAATGATTCTGGACTCTGCTCAGGCAAAGGTGTTCTTGCCGGAGGACAAGCTCTGGACTTTACGGGACGAGATCAGGTCCCTCAGGGACAATCCGTCCTCGTCACTCAGGACCTGTATGCGGGGCCTGGGGTTGATGGTTTCGGCCTTCGAGACGATTCCCTTTGCTCAGTTTCACACGCGGGCTCTCCAGGCGGAGATCCTGGCCACGTGAGACCGACTGCCTCAGTCCTTGGATCCGATTGTCTCATTGAGTCGTCAGACCAGATTGGCTCTTCTGTGGTGGCTCCAGTCCCCGACGGTGTCAGAACGCAAGTCCTTCCGTCCGTTATTGTGGACTGTGATTACCACAGATGCCAGCCTGTCGGGCTGGGGTGGAGTCCTGGGCAGCCTGTCTGCCCGTGGCACTTGGTCAAGGGAGGAATCCTCACTTCCGATAAATGTGCTGGAATTGCGAGCGATAAAACGCTATCTCTTCCAGTGGTCGGACTGACTTCGGGGCCGTCCTGTTCGGGTACAGACGGACAATGCTACCGCGGTGGCTTACATCAACAACCAAGGGGGCACCCGGAGATGACTGATATTCTGTCTTGGGCCGAGACTCATGTCCCGGCATTCTCAGCAGTTCACATTCCGGGTGTGGAGAACTGGCAGGCCGACTATCTGAGCCGCCAGACCCTGGACCAGGGGGAATGGTCCCTGCACCCGGAGGTCTTCCAAATGCTGTGTGCGAAGTGGGGATCCCCGGACGTGGATCTGTTTGCATCTCGGCTAAACCAAAAGGTGGAAAGGTTCATGGCAAGAATGCGCGATCCTCTGGCTGATGCCTCGGATGCGTTGGTGGCCCCTTGGCATCAGTATCGTCTGATGTATGCCTTTCCTCCGATTCAGTTGCTATCCAGGTTCCTCCGCAGATTAGCCTCCTGGTGATTCTGGTGGCACCGGACTGGCCACGCCGGTCCTGGTACGCCGACGTTGTTCACCTGGCAGTGGCGCCTCCGTGGAGGCTGCCTCTGCGGGAAGATCTCCTGTCTCAGGGTCCGATCTTCCATCCTGCTTTACAGTCGCTGGCTTTAACGGCCTGGCTGTTGAGACCTAGGTCCTGAGGGACAGGGGTCTCTTCCCTGAGGTCATCCCTACCCTTGTCAAGGCTAGGAAAACCTCCTCTGGTAAAATCTATTACCGTACCTGGAAGGCTTATTTTGCCTGGTGCGAGTCCAGGGGGTTCTCCCCTCGCTCGTACTCGGTGTTGAGAGTGTTAGCCTTTCTTCAATCTGGGGTGGACCAGCGCCTGGCGCTGGCCACAATCAAGGGCCAGGTGTCCGCACTGGCTATTCTTTTCCAATGCCCTGTGGCGTCTCATTCTCTGGTTCGCACCTTCATTCAAGGTGTGCGACATTTGGCTCCTCCCAGGAAGGAGCCCTTACCTCCATGGGACTTGAGCTTGGTTCTGTCCGCGTTACAGCGTGCTCCCTTTGAACACATCCGGGAGATTTCGTTGCCTCTGCTGTCTAAGAAGGTTGCCTTTTTGGTGGCGATCACTTCGGCTCGCAGGGTGTCAGAACTGGCAGCGTTATCTTGCCGTTCTCCGTACTTGGTGATTCACAAGGATAAGGTGGTTTTGCGTCCGCATCCCTCCTTTCTTCCTAAGGTGGTCTCTGAGTTCCACATTAATGAGGACATTGTCTTGCCTTCGCTTTGTACGAAGCCTAAGCATCCTAAGGAGGTTGCTCTGCATTCCTTGGATGTTGTCAGGGCGATCAGGGCTTACCTGTCGTCTACGGAATCCTTTCGAAAGACTGATTTCCTCTTTGTCCTTCCTGAGGGACCTCGGAAGGGCATGGCTGCGTCTGCAGTGACTATTGCCAAATGGATCAGACAGACCATTGAACAGGCTTATGCTTTGAAGGAACGGGTTCCACCCTTCCCTGTTAAGGCGCACTCTACCAGATCTGTGGGTGCGTCCTGGGCCTATTGGCATCGGGCCTCGGGGGCCAGGTGTGCAAGGCTGCGACTTGGTCGTCGTTGCACACTTTTTTCCAAATTCTACAAGGTAGATGTTCTGGCATCAGCTGATGCCTCCTTTGGCCGCAAATTTCTCAGTGCGGCAGTGCCATGAAGGACCCTTGTTTTTTTATGGGTCCCTGGCTGTTGGTATTTGCTTTCCTGGGCTGTTGCTCCTGTTGAGCTTTGTTTTCTGTTGCCCAGAAGGTTCTCTTACTATGCGTGTAAGGTTCCTTTCTCTGATGTGGGTACTGCGTTGCCTTTTCTACGGTTGGGTCTCCCACCCCTCATGTATACACTGCTTTGGGACATCCCAATAGTGATGACTTAGAGAAGGCGGCGACTGTCGGAGGACATAAGATAAAACTGAATTTTTGTAAAATCTTACCTGTAAAATTCCTTTCTTTAAGTCCTCCGACAGTTGCCGATCCCGCCCCTCTTTGTTCTTTTTGACTAAATCTTATGCCTAGCTACTCCTGCGGAGCGGAAGTCAATACCCAATAGTGATGACTTAGAGGAGGCGGCGACTGTCTGAGGACTCTGAGAAAGGAATTTTACAGGTAAGATTTTACAAAAATTCAGTTTTTTGGGGGTATCGTTGGGTAGGGGTACTCAGGAGGAATTCCGGAAAATGCCTCTCATGCAGAAGGCTCAATGCATCTGGTTGGGGAATTGGGGCAGGAGCACCAGCTGGATACAGAAGGGCTCTGATTATCTCTTCTTGGAATTGAAAGAAAGATAATGTTCCGGCAGACGCTTTGTATAAGACAAAAGCGTTGTAAATAGCCAATTGAAATAGGTATACAGACACTTTTTTGTACCAGCGTCTGGCCTTACGGGCAATTAAGTAGGGTCCCATCATCTGGTCGTTGAAGTCCACCCCTCCCATTTTACGGTTATAGTCATGTACACAGAGGGGCTTCTCAACAACAACACCGGTGACCGTAGTAATTTTGACTGCCGTGTCTGGGTGAATGGAGGACAGAATGAAAACGTTCCGTTTGTCCCTCCACTTCACTGCAAGCAATTCCTCGCACCTCAAGCAGGCTCTCTCCCCCGAGCTCAGTGGGGCATTTACTAGCCATTGGGGAAACCCCGGCGATTAGATCGCACGGTGCCACAAGCTCCAATTTGCAATTGGAAGAGGTGTCTAAAAAGTGGCACGCTTGAATAGAAATTGTCCACGTACAAGTGGTACCCCTTTCCGAATAAGGGTGACACCAAGTCCCAAACTATCTTGCCGCTGCTCCCTATGTAGTCTGGGCAGTCGGGGGGCTCCACAGTGCTATCTTTTCCCTCGTAGACACGGAAATTAACTGTATAACCTGTGGCCCTGTCATAAAGTTTATACAACTTGACCCCGTATCTGGCACGCTTGCTGGGGAGGTACTGTTTGATAGAAAGGCGGCTAGTAAACTTAATCAGGGACTCGTCAAAGCAGACATCTTGTTCGGGGTACAATTTTGTGGAGCCGATCATATTCAGGGTCTCCCTGAGGACGACAGAGTTCATTGTCGCTGAAATGCATGAACCGAAATATTTGTTCGTATCGAGCCCTGGACATAGCAGCAGAGAACACGTGCATTTGATGAATTGGGTCAGTGGACCAATATAACCGCAATTCATTCTTTTTTGTAATGCCCGTGTTGAAGGAAAGGCCCAGAAAGGTTTTAAACTCGGGAATTGTAATAGGATTCCAGCCGAATGGTCTGGCAAGGGGTGAATTTGGGTTGGCGGCGATGAATTGTTGAGCATATAAATTTGATTGGTCCACAATAGATCCGAAAAGATCTTCAGTGAAAAACAGCTCAAAAAAGTTAATGGGATTAAAACCAGCTGTTTCCACTTGGATTCCAGGTTGGGCAGTGAATGGGGGAAGTACTGGCGCTGTGGAATCTGTGGGTTGCCAATTAGGATATGCCAGCGCTTCAGGGAGGACACTATGGGCTCTACGGGCCTGTCTCCGGATACGCGGTGGCTGCGGGCCACTATTCGTGCTAGCCACTGCACCAGCTTCAACTGCACTTAGGTGACTCGCCACGTCACCAAGTGATACTGCAGTGCTGGTTGTAGGTCCAGGGTGTACTAGGCCGCTCGTGCTTGCCAGAAGTGTGAGCGGCACTAGTACTGGCACTCTGCTGCATAGGAGAAACTCCTGGTTCTTGCAAATCAGCAACTTCAGAATAGGGTCGGGTACGCCTGACCTTAGCAGGGACCCCTCTGTCGGAGCTATCTGTCAGGGAGCCGCTGCTGTCATCTGGTTCGTATACTGACCCTGATTCTGCCAGTGAGGCTTCCCCATCGCTCTCATCTGACATGGCCATTATACTGTAGACCTCTTCACCACTGTACCAACTTTTGTCATTTTAGTAACTAAATTTACCGGTACAGTAGTGTGACTGCTAGGTAATAAAAGCACCTGGTTGTCGAGGACTATTTGGTCGCTACAAAAAATAACTGCTAGTGCTTACAGAGATCAGGCCTGACTCTGCTAACGCAGCGGTTTTGTGTGACTTGTGTTTTTTGGAAGTGTCAGTAATCTATTGATTACTACACTTGCCTGGGTAAGGTGGTCTGGGCAGGGGGGCTAAACGCAGGTGCTAGCAGGAATCAGTGCTGATTGTGCAAGCACTGCGTTTTGGGAACACTAAATTATGAGGACGCTAGTATAGTTCTGATCAGATCAGATATTGATCTGTTCAAACACTATACTAGTAATGGAGGTGTGTGTGTGTATGTGTGTTCGTGTACTTGACTGTAACTGACGCTAAGTAACGGTGGTGTAGTGGGACCCTGACGCTGACTAGCCTAAGTTGTGTCACCCGTGACACTAATACAGTGATCGGTAATCACTGTATATAGTGAGCACTGTGACAGGGCAGTGAAGGGGTTAACTGGGGGAGATCAAGGGGTTAAACCTTTATAGGGGATAGATAGCGGGTGGCCTAAACCTATTTGGGCTTAGCGCAAGCGCAAATTGGGGTCACAAGTGACACTAAATACAGTGATCAGTAGTTATCTGATATACTGTATATAATAGTGCACTGTGTTATAGGAAGTGAAGGGGTTAATTGGGGGAGATCAAGGGGTTAAAAGTTTATTAGGGGATAGGTGGCGGGTGCCCTAACCCTATCTGGGCTTAGCGCAAGCGCAAATTAGGGTTACAAGTGACACTAAATACAGTGATCACTATTTACCTATATACTGTATTTAGTGCACAGAGTAATAGGGAGTAAAGGGGTTAACTGGGGGTGATCAAGGGGTTAAAACTTTATTAGGGGATAGGTGGCGGGTGCCCTAACCCTATTTGGGCCTAGCGCAAACTAGGCTCACAAGTGACACTTATACAGTGATCAGTAAAAGATCTGTATACCACTGTATATAGTGTTCACTGTGAGGGGTTTGGGGGGTGATCAGAGGTGATCAAGGGGTTAAATGTGCGTATGTGAAGTGTGTCAGTGTAGTGTTGGTGGAAACTCACGTTTTTGATGTGTCTCAGTCTTCTCCTGGAACCGAAAGGGCTCCAGAAGGGACAGTGACATCACTTCCCCTGCCTGTGTTTACATTACACAGGCAGGGGAGAGAAAACCATTGGTTGGAACCGATCGCCAGATACAGACCAAAAATCATTGGTCTGTATCTGGTGACTGATCGGTTCCCTACCGAATCCGACCAGAATCGGCTCCCGCGCCGCTGGAGCGCACTCTGGGAGCCGTGATCTCGCCCGGCGTAGGTCTACGTCGCTGGACGGGATCGTGCCACATTGCCGCAGTAGTGTCAATGTCAGCGGTCGTAAAGTGGTTAAGGGCCAGTTGTCTGCACTGGCTGTTTTTTTTCAGCGCCCCTTGGCGTCTAACTCTCTGATTCGCACCTTTATTCAAGGTGTGCGTCACTTGGCCCCTCCTCGGAGGGCGCCTCTACCTCCATGGGACTTGAACTTGGTTCTGTCCGTTCTACAACGTTCTCCCTTTGAAAACATCAGAGAAATTTCTTTGCCTCTGCTGTCTAAGAAGGTTGCCTTTCTAGTGGCGATCACTTCTGCCCGCAGAGTGTCAGAGTTGGCGGCCTTGTCCTGCCGCTCCCCTTACCTGGTGGTTCATAAGGATAAGGTGGTCTTGCGACCTAACCAGTCTTTCCTTTCAAAGGTGGTTTCTGACTTTCACCTTAATGAGGACATTGTTTTGCCTTTGCTCTGTGCGAATCCCAAACATCCTAAGGAGTTTGCTTTGCATTCCTTGGATGTTGTCAGGGCGATCAGGGTTTACCTGTCGTCCACTGAATCCTTTCTGAAGTCGGGTTCTCTTTTTGTCCTTCCTGAGGGACCTCGGAAGGGTATGGCTGCGTCTGCGGCGACCATTTCAAAATGAATCGGACAGACGATTGTACAGGCCTATTCGATTAAGGAACGGGTTCTGCCCTTCCCTGTCAAGGCGCACTCTACCAGAGCGGTGAGTGCGTCCTGGGCCTTCCGGCATCAGGCTTCGGTGTCCCAGGTGTGCACGGCTGCGACTTGGTCGTCTGTGCACACCTTTTCAAAGTTCTATAAACTTGATGTTCTGGCATCAGCAGATGCCTCTTTTGGCCGCAAAATTCTGTGTGCGGCAGTACCTTAAGGGGACCCTTGTTTTGCAGGGCCCTGACTGTTGGGGTTGTTTTTTCCCCCTTGTTTATTTGCTTTCCTGGGTTATTGCTCCAGTTGAGCCTTTGTTACCGGAGGATACCTTTCTGTTCACGTAAGATTCCTTTCTCTGCTGTGGGTGCTGGGTTGCCTTTTCTGACGGTTGCGTTTCCCACCCCTCATATCTACACTGCTTTGGGACATCCCATTGGTGAAGACTGTATGAGTGGGCGGCACCTGTCAGAGGACGTAAAAGAAAAGGGAATTTTTGTAAAATCTTACCGTAAAATTCCTTTCTCTGAGTCCTCTGACAGTCGCCGCCCCCGCCCCTCTATTGGGATTCTTTAGACTTTAACTGCTTGCTACCAAACTGAACTGGGATGGCTGATTGCAGGGGGGTATTGGACCAGTGGGACAGCCCCCATAGGTGTGTCTATGTAAATTACTTTCTTTTTAACAAGTCTTATGCCTAGCTTGCTCCTATGGATAAGAGGTCAATACCCATTGGTGAAGACTGTATGAGTGGGCGTCGACTGTCAGAGGACTCAGAGAAAGGAATTTTACGTAAGATTTTACAAAAATTCCCTTTTTAAAAAAAAAAATAAAAAAGCACAGTCACTAGGATACAGTTTGTAATCTAACAGAGGGGATTATGTTAACATAACATAGTGGCTTAACAACCACTTTAAGATAAAAAAACCTTTAAGCTTTGACAAAAGAAACCTGGAAGCTGATTGGTTACCATGCACAGCTGCACCAGATTTTGCACTCCCCAGTTTTAGCAACTTAACCCCATCGTCTATTACATATAAAGGTAGGATGCTTTTAAACTAATTAAAAGTTTAAAAATGAAAACTTTTGGGTGAAGCAATGTTAATGTTAATGCTGCTTTCCAGCTGGACTTGTTATCCTTATCCTTCTTTCTCTGATTTTCCCACAGATAATTGACCACATGCCCTATGACAAGACCACGGACTATTTCTCGCTGGGCATCATTATTTTTAAGATGGCCTTCTCATATTACCCCTTCTGTGACTCCGATGTCAACACGTCTATATGCAAAGATCTGCCGGACTACCCAGAAGATGCGGATCCTGAGCTTGTGGCCTTCTTAAACAAGGTAAGTAGTGATACCATAACTAGGAAAGTAGATACATAGGCTCAGCCAATGAGCCAGTGAACTTTTTTAATGTGGTTTGCACTCTGTAGGAAGTGAAGCGCGATTCGTTCTAATGATTGTAAAAAAATGTGCTAGGAGGTGAAGGAAACCTGTCACATGACCTTGACATAGGCCATGTGACAGCCCTCTCCTCCTATGAGCAAACATTATTTGCAACATTACGTAGAGAACACACTGCAGACTCCACATTGTACTCTGCTATTTATTAATAGGACGTGAATTGCCAACGCCATGTGGAATGTGGAGTATTTCCTGCATTGTGCATAAGCTATAGGGCTTTATAAATAGGCCAATTAGCATTTTGGTGCCATTACTGTCATCTTATGTTTCTTTATTTTCTGTTTTTCCCATAGCTACTGTGTAAAGATCACCAAAAACGGAAGGAGGCCATTGCCAACATACGAGAAGAACCGTTTTTTAAAGGAATACGTTGGAGGGAGCTGGAGGCAGGGAATATGAGGTCTCCACTTTTTGTTCCTCGAAGAGTAAGTAGAGTTTTGACCATATTTATGAAAGGATCTGAACATTCATTCTTCTTTTTTTTTTAATTCAATTTTATTTTAATTTCTTATTTTTTCCCATATGCAAACTTTCCATACAATACATAAAAATATAACATATTTAACAATACAACACATTCTCTTAAACCCCCCCCCCCACCAACCATAAATAAATAATTTAACCACAACACGGATATACTATGCATTTTCAACCTCAGGTAGCGGTCCCAGGGTATCAATTCATACTCTCTATATTTTTTTTCAAATCCTTTTATATTACCCTGCCTCTTATAAAATATCTTTTCCCTCAAAATTATATTATTTATCCTCCTCTGCCATTCCCATAGTGAGGGAGGTTTAGATTTTATCCAGTTTGAAGTAATTCCCTTTCTAGCTTGATATAGGCATCTCATCACTGCAATCCGTTTGGGGTTTGGCTTCACATCCCGCCCCAGATGTCCCAGTATACATAGTAACCGGTCCATTTGCAAGTTTAGCTCATATACCATATTTATTTTATTTAGTACCCCTTCACAGTATCTATATAACTTGTGGAACCTCCATAACATATGTATCTGATCACCTATTGAAGCACTACATCTAGGGCAGAATGCATCTGGCCGTCACCCAAATTGGAATAATCTTTTGGGTGTATAGAATGCCCTATGAATATTATAAAGTTGTGTAAGCCTTGGGGCTGATGATAAAGACAATAAATCTGTCGAGGAAACCACATCTTGCCACTGAGCATCTGTTATTGTAACCACATCCTCTTCTCATTTACCCCTACTAATAAACTGAGAGTCTATTTCCAATACTTTTAGGTGGATATTATTATACAGTTTCAATATCATCCCTTTCAATGAGATAGCCTCAACCACCATTTTTAACAAGGGGAATCCAATCCATTCCAACTTACTCTCTTTGAATTGAATAGACAATGCATGTCTTAGTTGTAGATATTGGTAAAAATTACTTTCTCTTACGTCCTCCGACAGTCGCCGACACTTCATAATCTTCACTAATGGGGTATTGACCTTTGCTCCGTAGGAGTAGCTAGGCAACAAGATTTGTTAATATAAAAGCTTTTAGAATATCACACCCCTAGGGGGCAGTCCCCTCACTCAATACCTCCCTGCTTCCTGCATTCTCAACTCAGTTTCTAATGCCTAGCTTAGGAGTAGCTTGGCTGATACTGTGCTGGGGCTCTCAGTCTCAGCCTTCTATTCTCTTTTTTGATTTTATTTGAGTATTTTTCTCTTTTACTAGTTGTTATTTTTCTCAGCATTTAGTTTAGTTTCTTCGGATGAAGATGATCGTGCGGAGCTGGGTCTCGGACTGGCCACCCTGGTTCCCAGGGCTCAGGGCCAGGGGTTCCCCAGCCTGCCATCGAGCGTTCAGCTCAGGTTTCCCTGGCATATTGAACGACCCATCCCTGTTCGCTGCAGGGATGCTGCCTGTGAGGTGGCTACCTCACTGGACGCCATTTGCGGTTTCGCACCGCAGTTCCACTGCGTCCTGGCTGCGACACTCCCTGTCCTCAGTACAGCAGTTTGGTCGCTAGAGAAGGCTCCCCACGCCATCCGGACTGGTAAGTACATTTCTATGTGGGGACCTGTCTGTTTGGGTGTCAGTCTGTGACTGTGTGACCCTGCATGTCTGTATATGTGCTGAGCTCCCTGTCAGATTCCTGTGTGGAATAGCTGCCTTTTCTGTGGGCTGCGGGGGGGGGGGGGGCTCTCCCGATCTGCTATGTGTGCTGTGTGGGCAGACTGGGGTTAGACATGCTGTGCGGCGGCCGCTATTGCGGTCCGCCATTTTTTTGAGGCAAACTTGTGGTGTCCGGCCCTAAGTGAGTAGAGCGCGGTGTTTTGGCGCCAAACGCCGCCATTTTGTTGGAGATCGATGTACAACCACATGTCGGCGCCATTTTGTAATTGCCCAAAAATTGTCTCAGCCGAGCGGCCATGTTTGTGTAGCCTGCATAGGCTTTATAGGGCGGTCAGTCATTACATCACTTCCTTTTGCTCTGGGACAGCGATCGGTGGCAGCAGCCTGTGTGGCCTCTCCAGGTTTTTACTTCTCCTTGTCCTGTATTTCCCTACTCAGTGTTCTTATCCCTGTGGGGGTCGATCTATGCAGTAGTGTGCGGTGGGCTACGCTCGCCGATGTCTTAAGGGGACAGTACTCCTTTTTCCAATTGTTGCTGGGGCATGGATTCTCAGGATTGCAAGTTTCCTCCCACCTTGGTGGGGGGCCAAGGGGCTGCTGCATCCCCCGAGGGGGCTGATCTGGCTGCTATTGTGGCGAACTTGGCTTCTCAGGTGCAAATGCTAATGGCTGACCGATCCGCAAAACGGCCCAGATTGTCTATTTCCTCTGATTCAGAGGGCGATGGGGCTGCTATGGCTGGAGTGCCCTTCTCAGGGTCTCGCTCATCTCTGGACCTTGTGGGGTCTGAGGGGGAGGCTGAGGTAGAAGGAGTTGATAATTCTCCCCCTGGCTCGCCTGAAAAGCTTGCACTCATGGATGAGTTGGTTGCTTCTATCAAGGAAACACTGCACTTACAGGATGAACCATGTCCTCCTGCTTTGCTGTCCTCTTATGGGACACAAAGGAAGTGCAAAACTGCGCAGGTTTTTCCCTGCCCTGCGGAATTTCAGCGCGCTGTTGATGAGCAATGGCGCAATTTAAAGAAGCCATTTACTGTGCCAAGTAGGTTCAAGCTGCGTTATCCATTTACGCCCACCACTGATGAGCGTTGGTGTGTGCCGCCTCAGGTGGATCATGCGGTGGCGATTTTGAATAAATCTACCGCGATTCCTGCTGAGGATACCCCGGTGTTCCGGGACCCTACGGACAGGAGATTGGAGTCTCTTGCCCGTCATGCTTATACGGTTGCTGGTTCTATGCTGAAGCCTATTTTTGCTTCCATTTTGGAAGCCCAGGCTATTGCGGATTGGACGCAGGTGCTCAGGCGCACCCTGGTGGCTGACTCTGCCCCGCCGACAACGTTGGCTATGGTGGATCAAATTCATCAGGGTGTCATGTATTTGTGTGATGCGGACTTGGATTTAGTCCCTTTGGCTGCACGCCTCTCTAGTGTGGCGGTTTTGCACCGTCGCCTGATCTGGCTGAAATGCTGGTCGGTTGACCAATCATCTCGCAAGACTTTTAGCTAATTTGCCCTATGCGGGATCTCGCCTTTTTGGCGAGTCTTTGGATACGCTGATAAAGGGGATCTCCGGGGGTAAGAGTTCTCTCTTACCCCAATCTCACAAGAATAAGTTTGTTTGCGGTAAGAATACCTCGTTTAGGCCCTCTCAGGGGTCCTTTCGTGCCTTTCGGTCGCAATACAAGGGCAAGCCCTTCAAGGGCCAAGGCTCCCAGAAGAAGCCGTGGGCAGGTAAGCAGAAGTCAGGCCAGTCCGGGTCCGCTGCCCATGCCAATTCGGCCTGAAGGGGCGCCCTCACCCGGTTCTGGGGTGGGGGGACATTTGCTCGGTTTTCTTCAACCCTGGCTGGCCCGCATTCGGGACAGGTGGGTTCAGGAAATCGTTCGATCTGGATACAAGATCGAGTTTCTCTCTCGGCCGGCGTGCAGATTTTTTCCCTCAAATCTTCAGCTGTCTCCGGAGCGTTTGCAGGATCTGCACCTGGCGGTGCGGGACCTGCAGGCCCAGGGAGTGGTGGTTCCGGTGCCTCATCGGGACAGATTTCGGGGGTTCTACTCCAATCTGTTCACTGTGCCCAGGAAGGAGGGCAAAGTGCGTCTGATTCTGGACTTGAAAGCTCTGAACCGCTTTGTGCGGGTTCGCAAGTTCCGCATGGAATCTGTGCGCTCAGTGGTGGCTGCCCTGGTTCCGGGGAATTCATGGCCTCCATCGATCTGAAGGATGCGTACCTACACATCCCCATTTTTGAGGGTCACCAGAGGTACCTTCGATTCGCCATTGCGGAGGATCATTACCAATTCGTGGCGTTACCCTTTGGTCTCGCTTCGGCTCCGCGGGTTTTCACCAAGGTGCTTGCGCCGGTTCATGCTTTGTTGAGACCCCGGGGCATCTCTGTCTTGGGGTATCTAGACGATATCTTGATTCGGTCTGCGACCAGTCAGGGTCTGGTGAACGACCTGTCCATCACGATGCACACTCTGCAGGAGTTCGGTTGGAGGATCAATCTTCCAAAGTCAACACTGTGTCCGTCGGTTCGTCTTCCCTACCTGGGGATGATCCTGGACTCTGTTCAAGCGAAGGTCTTCCTGCCGGAAGACAAGCTCCGGACACTTCAGGGCGAAGTCAGGTCCCTCAGGGACACTCAGTGCTCGTCTATCCGGACGTGTATGAGGTGTCTGGGATTGATGGTCTCGGCTTTCGAGGCGATTCCCTTCGCCCAGTTTCACACACGGGATCTTCAGGCGGAGATCCTGTCCAAGTGGGATGAGCGTCCGCAATCTCTGGATCTGCGGATTTCGTTGAGCCGCCTCACCCGAAGGGGTCTTTTGTGGTGGCTCCAGTCCCCGGTGGTGTCGGGGGGCTTTCGTCCTGTGTCATGGACGGTGATCACCACGGATGCCAGCCTGTCGGGCTGGGGTGGTGTTCTGGGCGTTCTGTCCGCCCAGGGAACTTGGTCGGGGGAGGAATCCTCCCTTTCGATCAACATTCTGGAATTGCGAGCAATAAATCTCTGCCTTCTGCGTTTGACGGACAGGCTTCAGGGCCGTCCGGTTCGGGTGCAGACGGACAATGCCACAGCGGTGGCCTACATCAACCACCAAGGGGGCACCAGGAGTGCCCGAGCGGCTCGGGAAGCAGCCGACATTCTGTCTTGGGCCGAGACGCACGTTCCGGCGATACCGGCAGTTCACATTCCGGGAGTGGAGAACTGGCAGGCGGATTATCTGAGTCGCCAGGCCCTGGACCAGGGAGAATGGTCCCTTCACCCGGATGTCTTTCAGATGTTGTGCGCGAAGTGGGGTTCCCCAGATGTGGACCTGTTCGCATCTTGTCTAAACAACAAGGTGGAAAGGTTCATAGCAAGGACGCGCGATCCTCGGGGAGACGCCTCGGACGCGTTGGTGGCGCCCTGGCGTCAGTATCGTCTGATGTATGCCTTTCCACCGATTCAGCTGCTGTCCAGGTTCCTTCGCAGGTTGACCTCGGAACCGCTCGCGGTGATTCTGGTGGCGCCAGACTGGCCTCGCCGGTCTTGGTACGCAGACCTCGTGAATCTGGCGGTCGACGCTCCGTGGCGTCTACCTCTTCGAGAAGATCTCCTGTCTCAAGGACCGATATTCCATCCTGCTTTACAGTCGCTGGCTTTAACGGCCTGGCTATTGAAAGCCAGGTCCTGAAGGATAGGGGTCTCTCCCCTGAGGTCATTCCCACTTTGATCAAGGCTAGGAAGGCCTCTTCGGGGAAGATTTACTACCGTACTTGGAAGGCGTATTTTGCCTGGTGTGAGTCCAGGGGGTACTCCCCTCGCTCATACTCGGTATCGAGAGTGTTGGCCTTCCTTCAAACGGGCGTGGACCAGCGTTTGGCGTTGGCCACGATTAAGGGTCAGATTTCTGCGCTGGCCGTTCTTTTTCAACGCCCTGTGGCGTCTAATTCTTTGGTTAGCACCTTCGTTCAGGGGGTGCGACATTTGGCCCCTCCTCGGAGGGACCCTTCACCTCCATGGGACTTGAACCTTGTTCTGTCCGTGTTACAGCATGCTCCCTTTGAGAAGATCAGGGAGATCTCGTTGTCTCTGTTGTCCAAGAAGGTTGCTTTTTTGGTAGCGATCACTTCGGCTCGCAGGGTGTCTGAGCTGGCGGCCTTGTCCTGCAGCTCTCCCTACTTGGTGATTCACTTGGATAAGGTGGTCTTACAACCTAACCCATCTTTTCTTCCGAAGAGGATCTCGGAATTTCACCTCAATGAGGACATTGTCTTGCCTTCACTTTGCGCGAAGCCTAAGCATCCAAAGGAGGTGGCTTTGCATTCCTTGGATGTTCGGCGATCAGGGTTTACCTGTCATCGACGAAATCCTTTCGCAAGTCGGATTCTCTATTTGTCCTTCCAGAAGGTCCTCGGAAGGGCATGGCGGCGTCGGCTGCGACCATCGCCAAATGGATCAGACAGACCATTCTGCAAGCCTATGCTTTGAAGGGGAAGGTTCCTCCTTTCCCTGTAAAGGCGCACTCTACCAGGTCTCTGAGTACGTCTTGGGCCTATCGTCATCAGGCTTCTGTGGCCCAGGTGTGTAAGGCGGCGACTTGGTCGTCCGTTCACACCTTCTCAAAATTTTACAAAGTGGATGTTCAGGCATCGGCAGATGCTTCCTTTGGCCGTAAAGTTCTTAGTGCGGCAGTGCCTTAAGGTCCCTTGTTTGGGTCCTTGGCTGTTGGGGTGTTTTTACCCCTAGGTTACTTGTTCTTTCCTGGGTTGTTGTTCCTGTTGAGCACGTTTTTTCCTGTTGCCCAGTTGGTTCTCTTGCTTTGGTAAGGTTCCTTTCTCTGATGTGGGTACTGCGTTGCTTTAGGCGCGGCTGCGTTTTTCCCACCTCATGTCTACACTGCTCTGGGACGTCCCCATTAGTGAAGATTATGAAGTGGCGGCGACTGTCGGAGGACGTAAGAGAAAACGGAATTTTTGTAAAATCTTACCGTAAAATTCCTTTCTCTGAGTCCTCCGACAGTCGCCGCCCCGCCCCTCTTTTGGGGTTTGTTTATGTACTTTACTGCTATGCTACTGAAACTGAGTTGAGAATGCAGGAAGCAGGGAGGTATTGACTGAGGGGACCGCCCCCTAGGGGTGTGATATGCTAAAAGCTTTTATATTAACAAATCTTGTTGCCTAGCTACTCCTACGGAGCAAAGGTCAATACCCCATTAGTGTAGATTATGAAGTGGCGGCGACTGTCGGAGGACTCAGAGAAAGGAATTTTACGGTAAGATTTTACAAAAATTCCATTATTAGCTAGTCCAAATTCCTCTTTCAAGACCTGGAATGTTTTCAATTTGTCCACTCAATATAGATGTGTGAGTCTTGCTATGCCCCTTTGTTTCCAGTTATGAAAAAACTCTAGCTCCATAAGCTCTGGAAGTTTTTTATTGTCCCATATGGGAGTATATTCTGTATATCCGGAGTATTGGAATAAAGCTCTAATTATGTTCCATAACTTTATCATTAATTTTACTGAGGAACACTGGTTTTTAACACCCAATGAGTTGGCCTCTAGAGCTTCAACTAAAGATGTATGTGGGGTACAGGCCAACAAAGCCCGAGAACTATAACTAGTAGCGTTGCTGCCTATTTCCCAACCCCCATCTGTTGAAGCTGAGCTGCCAAGAAATAACTCCAAGGGTGCGGAACTGCCATAACCCCCCTATCCCTTGGCAGCTGCAGTATTCTCAGCCTAATTCTGGCTTGCCCTTTTCTCCATATCAGATTTCTAAAGAGTTTCCAATTTCCCAAACCATACCCCTGGAATCCATATTGGTGAGTATATAATAACAACTAAGGCAACCACACCATTTTTATCAAGCTACAACAACCCACTACTGATAGAGGAAGTCAATTCCACACCTTGCATTTTCCCATAACCACTTTACCACCGGAGGATTTTGCTGTCTTACATCCAGGCCACTTTTTGCGATACGGCGCTGTGCGAATTTAACTGACAATTGCGCGGTCTTGCGACGCCGTACCCAAACGAAATTTACGTCCTTTTATTCCCACAAACAGAGCTTTCTTTTGGTGGTAATTTGATCACCTGTGCGATTTTTACTTTTTGCGCTATAAACAAAAAAAGTGCGTTTATTTTGAAAAAATAACAATATTTTTCGAAATTAACATTTTTTTTTTATATGAAATCCCCCCTCCCCCCCCCCCCCAAATGTAAAAATCTAATTTTTTTTTAATTTTTGGTCAATTTGTTTTCTGCCACCTATGTTTGGTAAAAAAAATCACAATAAGCATATTTTGATTGGTTTGCGCAAAAGTTATTGCGTTTACTAACTAAGGGAAAGATTTCTGTCATTTTTGGTGTTTTTTTTTTTAACGCGTAATGGCGGCGAGCTGCGATTTTTTTTTTTTGCGGGACTGCGACATTGCGGCGGACAGATCGGACCCTTGACTGACATTTTAGACACTTTTGGGGGTACCAGTGACATAACTACAGTAATCAGTGCTATATATATATGCACTGTTACTATAAAAATGACACTGGCAGGGAAGGGGTTAATTTTATTGGAGAGGGAGAGGTTAATGTATGCCTGGTGCTTACTAACGTGTGGGGGGGAGGTGACTGAGTGACACAGGGACAGATCGCATATGTTCAGCTATGCTGAAAACTGCGATCTGTCACTCCCTGTCACCTAGGAGATCCGCCCGCTCTGTTTACACAAGCGGGCGGATCTCCAAACTAGATTCCCCGACGATCGCTGGACGATAACGAGCCACATTGCTGCAGTAGCAGCAATGTGAGCAGAGTTAAAGTGGTTAAATGATTCTATTAGAGCTTCTAGATTTTTTTGGATATACAATTTGGGATTTATCGTGACATTTACACCCAAGTATTTAAATCCCTCCACTATCTGTAAATGCCTGGCACACTCGGGCAACTCCTGTTCTAATCCATCCACTGGGAGAAGAACTGATTAATGGAGATTCCCGATATCTCTCCAAATTTCTCTTTAATATGCATTGCAGCACACAATGAGTAATTTGCATCTCGCAGAAACAAAAGGATATCATCCGCATACAGCGTTTTGTTTTTTTTTTCCCCTCACATTCCTTTCTCCTGAAGCCTCTGACATCTTCCGCTGTGCTCATGGCTATGGCCACCGGCTCCACCGCCAATGCAAACAGCAACGGGGACAGCGGACAGCCCTGTCTCTTGCCTCGGAAGGGTGGAAAGCACTCTGATATTTTTTCATTAATCTTAATTTTTGTCCTTGGGTTGGTATATAGCAATTTCGCCCATTTTATAAAGCCAGGACCTATATTAACCACCTCCCACCCGGGCCATTGTAAATATACGGCCGGGTGGGAGTCTCCACCTTCTGATCGGACGTTCCGGAACGTCCTTCAGAAGGAGAGAGATCGCGCTGCTGCGGGCACCCGCAGCGGCGCGATCTCGATGTGTCTGTGTCCCTTGGACACAGAGCAACATCATTCGGCAGGAGGGCCCTGTGATTGGCCCTCCTGATCACATGACGGCTGTGTCCAATCACAGCCGTCATGTAATGTAAATAGAGCCGTTGTAACGGCTTCGATCTCTTCTCCTCCTGACAGATCCTGTCAGTGAGGAGAAGAGGGATGATCTGTGCTGCAGCGGGGGTGATCAGTGAGTATTTTTAATTACTCACTGATCACAGGGGGGGTCTGTGCTGGTAATCAGAACATTGATTACCAGTGCAGCCCTGGGGGGGGAGGGGTGCCACTAGAGCCACCAGGGATGACCACCAGGGATGGCAAACAGGGATCAGAGAGCCCCCCAGTGCCCTCCCTATCAGTGCTGCCCACCAATGCCATCTATCAGTGCTGCCCACCAGTGCCGTTATTGCCATCTATCAGTGCCGCCCACCAGTGCCCATTATTGCCCACCAGTGCTGCCTATCAGTGCCCATCAGTGCCACCTATCAGTGCCCATCAGTGCCGCCAATCAGTGCCCATCAGTGCTGCCTATCGGTGCCCAACAATGCTGCATATCAGTGCTATCTATCAGTGCCCATCAGTGCTGCATATCAGTGCTACCTATCAGTGCTGCATATCAGTGCCACCCCATCAGTGCCACCCCATCAGTGCCTGTTAGTGCGGCATCATCAGTGCTCATCAGTGCAGGAAAAAACATATCTATTTACAAAATTTTATAACCTAAACAAAAAAACTTTTTTTTTTTTTTTCAAACTTTTCAGTCTTTTTTTATTTGTGCACCAAAAAAGAAAAAACCTGATGGTGATCAAATACCACCAAAAGAAAGCTCTATTTGTGGGGAAAAAATGACACAAATTTGGTTTAGGTACAGTGTTGCATGACCACGCAATTGTCATTCAAATTGCAACAGCGCTAAAAGCTGAAAATTGTTCTGGGAAGGAAGGGGGTTTAAGTGCCCAGTATTGAGGTGGTTAAAGGCTGCCAGCACCTCCCACATGTATTGCCACTCGACGCTGTCAAACGCTTTGACAGCGTCAAGGGACAGCATCACTCTTGACCCCATCTCCTCAGTTGGTCTTAGCAAATTTAGAAACCATCTCCTTATATTTATTCCTGTAGATCTATCTGGCATAAATCCACATTGATCCGAATGTATTATGGTGTGAATTATTTTAGTAAGTCTATTTGCTAAGACCTTTGCCAACAATTTAACGTCCGTACATAACAAGGAGATCGGCCTGTATGACGCGGGTTGAAGGGGATCTTTCCCTTCTTTTGGAATCACTATAATCGTTGCCTCTGTCAAAGATAGTGGGAGTCTCTCCTTTCTCTATCGCTCATTGACAGACGTAGTCTTCTTGATTCTCAAGAGCTGGGTTATGTTGTCTCCGCAGGAGTAGGACTAGGCAGAAAGACAAAACGTTCTGGCTCCACCTTAGGGGCAGTCCCTGAGGGTATATCCTCCCTCTCTCTGCTACAGGGAATCAGTTTTTTTCTGTCTAGTCAGGAGTAAGGACCTAAGTTCCTTGCTGGGATCTTTTGGTCCTGGCAAGATTTTTTTCTTTAGAAAAAACATTTTTTAGGTAGTTTTTCTCCAGTGTTTTTTTCCTGTGAGATCTTCAAGCAAAAACGCCGGACTGGGCGACACTTGTGGTCACCCCAGCCGGCCTACGAGCGCGCGCAGACCATTGCATTGCGCTTGGTCGGCCGCGACACATTCAAGTAAGTATGCGGGGCTGGGCGACGGGCTGGATGTTGAGATCCAGTGGTCACCCCGGTTTCTGCCTACGAGCGCGTGCAGACCAGAGCTCCGCGCTGGGTCGGCCGCGACGGAGTCCCAGTGGAGGGACTGACCTTGCGAGTTAAAAGCTCGCTTGGACGCCAGGAACCAGAGAGTCGAGGCGTCCGGAGTGGTCCACAACCCCCCACCCCGGTGGAGAGGGTATTGTGAAGAGAGGGTGCCTGTCGGTTTGGTATGGTGAGTAAACGTTCCCTTTTTTCTTTCCTCGTTATGAGGCAGTATGAATTATGGGCCCCTCCATACATGGTCAGTATATATCTGACACTAAAAAGTCCCCCTTGTAAATACAGTATGTGTTTGTGGGAAGTGGACTTGGTTTGAGAGCTAACACTCTACCCAGCAGACTGTAACATTACAGCAGACATAGGAGGTATGATCCTACCTTATTTGTAGTGTATCTCCTGTAGATCCATATATCGCCACTTAGCAGAGATGCAGGTGGATGTGCTGGGAAAACGATTTCGGCGGTCCGCCGCCATTTTGCTGTAGACCAAGTGCATGTATGTCCTCAGGTCACGCCGGCCGCCATGTTTTTGGAGTCTTATGTCTCTTGTATGGGGGCGGCCATGTTTCATGAGCCCAGCTACCTCGTGGAGAGCTGGGAACGCCGAAAGGCGTACACAGGGGGCGGAGCCACGTCCTTCTACCCGGGAAAAAGCAAAAGCTCCTTCCAGTCTGTAAAAGACAGACGCTGACTGCAGTTGGTTGGAAACTTCACTGCATCGGTTGGTGAGCCTTGGGGGTCCCTCTCTCTCTCTGTGGGGATCGAGAAGCAGGTACTCTGAGGGGCGCTATTGCGCTAGGGGGAGACACAAAAAAAAAATAAAAAAAGTTTTTTTGTTTTTTCTGGCAAAGGTGTCCTGAATTAACATGGACCCTGCCACTCATGTATCTCCTCCGGATCCCCTCGAGGGGTCTGCAGGATCCTCCAGCACCCCACTGACGATTGAATCATTGTCAGCTATTATGGAAACTTTTGTGTCCCGGGTGGAAGTTACTTGTCAGGGACAGGGCGCAAGAAAGCGACCCCCGCCTAACCCCTTATTATCTGAAACCTCGGATTCAGACTCTGAGCCTATTTCTGCAGTTGCAGGTACTTCATCTGGGATTGGTGTCTCGGGTACTGTCTCTTCAGACAGTGAGGAGGATGTTTCGGCATCAGCCATAGCCAGAGAGGAAGCGTTGGTAAACGCACTCATTGTATCTGTTCAAGAAACCTTAAGATTACAGGGTATTCCGTCGGAAATAGCTGAAACTGAAATCCCTTTTGGGACTAAAAAACGCATCAAAGTGGCGAAGGTTTTTCTATTGCCCAAATGTTTTGGCAATCCAATCGAAGAAGAATGGCGTCTGCCAAAACGCACTTTTACTATTTCTAAACGCATTAACAGGCGTTATCCGTTTGAGGAAACCCTCATTAAGAAATGGACAGAACCACCTGTGGTGGATTCACCAATTGCTAGATTGAATAAAGCCACGGTTATTCCTCTAGAAGACGCTCCGTCTTTTAAAGATCCAGTGGATCGCAAGATAGAAGCTATGTCTCGCACCATGTTTTCCTTGATTGGATCAGCTTTCAGACCTATAATAGCTATTGGTCTGGTTTCGCAGGCTGTAACTGAATGGACCAAGTGGTTACGCCGGGACTTAGAAGAGGTCCCTCAGGCGGTATCAGATTTGTTGGAACAAATGATACAGGGGTTACAGTTTGTGTGTGATGCGGCGTTAGACGCCACTCCATTATTGGCGCGAGCATCAGTCTCAGCAGTGGTTCTCAGGCGTACACTGTGGCTAAAAGGTTGGTTAGCCGACCAAGGTTCCAAAAAAGCATTGGCTAATATCCCCTTTTTAGGAGAGCATCTATTTGGAGCCAACTTAGATGAGATCATTAAGGATCTCACTGGTGGAAAGAGCACCTTTTTACCGCAAAATTTTAAAGGTAAAGGAACTCGTCAAAGACGAGGGCCTTCTTTTTCTGCTCACAAGAGGTTTTTTCGTCCCACGGGTGAAAAAATTAAGTCCTCCAAAGCTCCTTCAGGAGGCGTCAGGGGTCGTTGGTCGGGCAAGCAAAAGCCCGCCCCCTCCAGACCTGAAGATAAATCATCCAAAGCCTGAAGGTGTGCCCCCACCCATAACTGGGGTGGGGGGACGTCTTCGCCGGTTCCCGGATCCATGGCTTTCCAGAATCCCGGACAAGTGGGTTTGCGAAGTCATAAGGTCAGGGTACAAGATCGAGTTTCGATCTCTCCCACCGGCGCGATTCTTCCCTTCCAATATTCGACTATCCCCGGATCGTTTACAAGATCTGCGGAGAGCAGTCACGGATTTACTACAACAAGGAGTGGTAGTCCACGTTCCTTGGACAGAACGTTTTCAAGGGTTTTATTCAAACCTATTTACAATACCCAGGAAAGAGGGCAAAGTGCGTCCAATTCTGGACTTAAGGGCACTCAATTCTTTTGTCAACATAAGAAGATTCAGAATGGAGTCCATTCGCACAGTAGCAGCCTTCCTGCATCCAGGGGATGTCCTAGCGTCCATAGACATCAAGGACGCCTATCTTCACATTCCCATTTTCGCAGGACATCAGCGGTTTATACGCTTTTCCGTAGAAGAGAACCACTATCAGTTTGTGGCGTTACCTTTCGGTCTCGCCACGGCTCCTCGGGTCTTCACGAAGGTGTTGGCCCCAATGTTGGCACTACTGCGCCAAAGAGGCATATCGATTGGTTACCTAGACGATCTTCTGCTTCATGCAGAGTCTCCTCAGACCTTGCTACAAAACATAGAAATTACTATGATTTCTTTACAGGAATTCGGGTGGCTGGTGAACCAGCAAAAGTAATTTCTGGTTCCCACCCAGAGGCACGAATATCTGGGTCTAATTCTAGACACAGTCAGGACAAGAGTTTTCCTTCCGGTAGGGAAACTCCGAAAGATTCAATCAGCAGTCCAGTTGTTACTATCCAACAGCTGGTCTTCCCTTCGGACTTGCATGAGGGTTCTGGGGTTGATGGTGGCTTCCTTCGAAGCAGTCCCATTTGCCCAGTCCCATACCCGAATTCTTCAGCAAGAGATTCTTCTCAGATGGAATCGGAATCCGGAATCCCTGGACAATCAGATCCGATTGAGCAAACAGACCAGAGAGTCTCTGGTCTGGTGGCTTCGGTCTCCGATGCTCAGCCAGGGAAAGTCATTTCTGCCAATATATTGGACGATAGTGACCACGGATGCCAGCCTATCCGGATGGGGAGGAATTCTCGGTCAGTTATCTGTCCAGGGACTTTGGTCCCCGGAAGAATCCAGGTTGCCGATAAATGTATTGGAACTGAGAGCGATCAGACTTTGTCTGATTCACTGGACCGAGCAGCTCCAGGGCAGCCCGGTTCGGATCCAGTCGGACAATGCCACGGCCGTGGCTTATGTCAATCACCAGGGGGGCACCAAGAGTGTCCGAGCGGCCAAAGAAGTGGCTTGCATTCTTCGCTGGGCGGAACGATTTGTTCCAGCGATCTCTGCGGTGTTCATTCTGGGGGTGGAGAATTGGCAGGCAGATTATCTCAGCCGTCAGACTCTGGATCAGGGGGAATGGTCCCTCCATCCAGACGTTTTCCACCAGTTGTGCCTACGGTGGGGCACCCCGGATGTGGATCTGTTGGCATCACGATTCAACAAGAAAGTTCAGAGATTCGTGGCTCGCTCCCGCGATCCTCTAGCAGAGACCGCAGACGCACTGATCGCCCCGTGGGGGCAATACCAGCTAATGTATGCATTCCCTCCTCTCGCGTTACTGCCAAGACTTCTTCGCAGGATAGAGGAGGAAGGAATTCCAGTAATTCTGGTAGCTCCGGACTGGCCTCGTCGAGCTTGGTACGCCGACTTGGTCAGACTGGTGGCGGACGTCCCGTGGAGACTTCCTCTCAGGGACCGATCTTCCATCCTGCTTTACGATCGCTGGCTTTAACGGCCTGGCTATTGAGACCCAGGTGCTGAAGGACAAAGGTTTGTCAGCTTCAGTTATTCCTACTCTAGTTGAAGCAAGGAAAGCGACTTCCAGAAAGATTTATCATCGTACATGGAAGTCCTACATTGCATGGTGTGAACCTCTGGGGTTCCGTCCACGGTCTTATTCGATTAGTCGAATATTAGCTTTTCTGCAACAAGGGGTTGAGCAGAAACTGGCCTTGAGTACTATCAAGGGTCAGGTCTCAGCATTAGCTATCTTCTTTCAGAAGCCTTTGGCTACTCATTCCTTGGTGCGGAATTTCATCCAGGGGGTGCGACATCTGGCTCCGCCAGTGCGCGCGCCGTTACCACCCTGGGATCTTAATTTAGTGTTGTCGGTTCTTCAGAAACCTCCCTTTGAAGATATTAGGGAGATTCCTCTACCTACGTTGTCCCAGAAGGTGGCCTTCTTGGTGGCTATTACTTCTGCACGCAGGGTGTCAGAACTGGCCGCATTATCTTGTCGTTCACCATATCTGGTGGTTCATAGAGATAAGGTGGTTCTTCGTCCGAATCCATCCTTCCTACCAAAAGTGGTTTCAGAATTTCATCTGAATGAAGAAATTGTATTACCTTCCCTGTGTCCTAAGCCCAGTCATCCTCGGGAGTTTGCTTTACACTCCTTGGATGTGGTCCGGGCGATCAGGGTATACTTGAAAACGACAGACTCGTTTCGCAAGACGGATTCACTTTTTGTGATCCCGGATGGACCCAAAAAGGGGTTGCCTGCATCTGCCGCGACCATTTCCAGATGGATCAGACAGACGGTGGTACAGGCTTATTCTATTAAGGGTCGGGAGCCCCCGTTCCCTGTTAAGGCGCACTCCACTCAGGCGCTTAGTGCATCATGGGCCTTTCGCCATCAGGCGTCAGTGGTCCAGGTGTGCAAGGCGGCTACCTGGTCGTCGGTGCATACCTTTACAAAACATTATAAAGTTGATGTAATGGCATCATCTGATGCCGTGTTTGGCCGCAAGGTTTTGCAGGCCGCCATTTGAGGAGACCAGTGGTCTGCCTCGAGGGTTTTTTTCCGTTGGAAATTTTTCTTTTTAGTCTCATTCTTTGTTTATAATGAGCCTTTAAAACTTCTAGTTTGGCACCGGTTGGGCCTTCTAGATTGGATTTGATTTTTGTCAATCCCACCCCTCATTTATGGCACTGCTTCTGGATGTCCCAGCTCTTGAGAATCAAGAAGACTACGTCTGTCAATGAGCGATAGAGAAAAATGGATTTTTGTAAGATCTTACCGTAAAATCCTTTTCTCTTAAGCTCATTGACAGACGTAGTACCCGCCCCTCTATCATTGAGTTGGGTTGGGTTAAATTCTCTGTTACTGCTTTAGAACAGAACTGATTCCCTGTAGCAGAGAGAGGGAGGATATACCCTCAGGGACTGCCCCTAAGGTGGAGCCAGAACGTTTTGTCTTTCTGCCTAGTACTACTCCTGCGGAGACAACATAACCCAGCTCTTGAGAATCAAGAAGACTACGTCTGTCAATGAGCTTAAGAGAAAAGGATTTTACGGTAAGATCTTACAAAAATCCATTTTTTCTACTGCCTCGTTCAGCGCTTGTAGTAACTCTGGAATTAATACCTCCCCATATTCCCTATAAATTTCATTTGGCAATCCATCTGGCCCGGGTGCCTTTTGACCAGGCAAACTCATTACTGCCTCTTGTAATTCCTTAATAGTAATAGGCTGATCCAAAAATACCCTATCTTCCTCTGAAAGGTGTGGAATAACTAAACCTCCAAGGAATTCACCCATTTTTTCCTCTATTTTACCTACTCTCAATTTGTAAAGATTAGAATAATATTCCCTAGAAAAATCCCCAGAATTTCCACTGGGTACATGATCACTCCCCTGGCCCGAGTCCCCATAGACACCAGAGCATTAGCTCTGGCGTCCTGGGACCTAGCCAGGAGAGACGGCATGTGCCCAGTGTTTTCAACTCCCTCATAGTGTGCCTGTCTCAAGAAAAATCTTCTATACTCTGCTTTCTTTAATGCTGTTTGGTAGATCTGTTGTGCCTCTGACCACTTACCTAGATTATTTGATTATGGATCTTCTACATAAAGTTTTTTTCTGTTCCCTCATTACTTTTAATTCCCAATCTTGAGTCATTTTTTTCTTTTTAGAGATTTGCTGGATTAGGATTACCCTTAAATAAGCCTTGAGCGTATCCCATTCCTTCTTCTCTTAATACAATTGTGTAGCATTGTTATTTCCTACCTTATCTTTACTTTGAGTCTGCCTCATCAGTTTGAGAGCCTGGGTTGGGGGCACTAAGTGGCAGACCTCAGGTCAGCTCTCACTCCAACTCCCAGTCTGAAGACTCAGGAGAAGCCAGTAAAGTGAAAAAAGGGGACAAATATATAAACTTTTCATAAGTTAGTGTGCACAACTCTAATAGTGAAGATCCATATTCTTGTCTATCCTCAGTGGTCACTGGTTTTTGACATCTCACAATCGTATGGACTTGGATGGCCTATAGAGGGTGAGATTGTCCACAAAGGTCATAGAGGGATTTCTTCTATTCATTTATGGGTCTAATTGTTCTCTTTATTTTTCAGAACCTCAGAAAATTAACAAGGAGGACAATAAAGCTGGAAGAGCTTACAGGAGGGGAAACAACAATTTCATCCAAGAATCAGAAGCTCTTCATTTGTGAACAATAAATGGAGAGATATCCAGAAAATAGACTAAAACCAGGAAGGATTTGCACTAGGAGATGGAATTGGGGGGGGGGGGGGGTATTGACCTGCATGCTCAGATAAGGGTCTGGTATGTGTGCTCTTCCATTGCACCTCAAAGCCCGTGAAGTCATATAAACGTTCCATTACACCTCACCTTTTGAATGCAGCGAAAGCTGCAATCCCAGTTAAATGGGGAGAACCGGAACCTCCCTCCTTTCGAGAGTGGTGTATTAAAGTGGATTCAATAGCACTTATGGAGGACCTTACTTATATTTCTAAGGGGCAGATAGATAAAGGATATAAAATATGGGCTGTATGGAAGAAATTTAAGGCTGACCTCAATGGGATGTGATATAATATGGAACAGCTCTAGGTTGCTCGATGTGAGTGATGGTGACACCACTCAGTTTATGAGAAAAATGTTTGGTGATAGCCCTCCGCCGGGGGTCCCCCCCCCTTTTTTTTTTTTTTTTGGGGTGTATTGATGTGGGTTAATTTGTTATATTGTACGTTATGGTATATCATTTTTGGTGTGTTCGTTTTTTTGTTATCTGTATTATTTTGAAAAATAAAAAGTTGTTATAAAAAAAAAAAAGATAAGGGTCTGTTATAGATTTCTTTTTTTTTGGGGGGGGGTCCACACCGTTTTATTTAATATCTTCAGTATTAACTTTGTATATTCACAATAGCTGGTTGTTAAGGACTGGGAGGCCGCGGCATCCCTAACAACCATGACTCAACCATGCAATTGCCAGCATTAAAATAAAAAAAAACAGTGTTAGGATACCCCCCCCCCCTTATTTCATACCAGGCCCTTAGGGTCTGGTGTGAATTTTAAGGGGAACCGCATGCCACAATTTTCATATCAGGCCACATGCTCTCAACCTTCTTACTAGAAGTCTCCTGTTCTGGACCACCCCACGCACTTTTACGGCAGCAGAGCAGCCCGGCTGCACAAAATCACATGCCTGTACGTGATTCCCGCCCGCCCTTCCCACAGTGATCGGATTAGTTTCAGAACCAATCAGTCTTTATGGCCTGGACCTGCTAATCGGTTCTGACCAATGGCAGAATCTCCTGTGCCTGTGTAATGTAAATACAGGTACAGGAAGGGATGCTATCTTCTCTCCTGAAGCCCTTGTTGGTTCCAGCATGAGAGGAGATAACACCTTCTGTAAGTACAAGAACATAGTTTACATAGTTGGGCACATTTAACCTCCCTGGCGGTAGTCCTGAGTGTGGCTCGGGGTTAATTTTCATTACCAAAAGCGGTAACGCAGAGTCATACTCGGGAATACCCTTTAGTGATATGTACCTTGTCCCTGCGATCCCCCAATGTTCTCCCGCTCTGTCCTCCGGCAGATGCTGGCATCCGTCTTCTGGGTTCCCTTCCCTGTGAGCGCCGTGATGCAGGGGGGTAGAACCCGTTGGGAATAAAAAAAAAACACATATACATTGTAATACGTTGTAATCTGTCATGGTACTCAGCATAGGCTGCCCTTTTGAAGTTTTTCCCATGGGAGAGGAAACCCTTTATGTTGTTGTTTTATTTTTGTGATCAAAGGTTCCAAGGACAGAATAAAGAGGAGGGGTGACAATGGGCACCCTTGCCTTGTGCCACTTCTAATATTAATAACTTCAGAAAGCATGCCATTCATTTTAATTTGAGCTCTAGGGTCTGTGTATAGAGACACGATCCAGAAAATTATTTTGTCGCCCAAACCTATATATCTGCTTGTTTCAAACAGATAGTCCCAGGCCACTCTGTCGAAGGCCTTTTCTGCATCTGTAGATAGCAGAAGGCATTTGATGGAGTCTTTTTTTGCAATATGTATGAGATTAGTGTTTTGATGATAATATCCTTCGCTTCTCTGCCAGGCATAAATCCTACTCGTTCTTTTCCAATTATTTTGTGAAGGAGTGGTTGAGTCTATTGGCAATTATTTTGGCAAGTCATTTTAAATCTAGGTTCAATAGGGATATCGGTCTGTAATTGGAGCATATAGTATGATCCTTATCTGGTTTGGGTATGACCGTTATGTGGAGCATTGGGAATTCTTTAGGTGTGGCTGAGTTTTTGGTTATGTGATTCAAGGCATTTGCAAGAGGAGAATTGAGGGTCTGTTCGAACATCTTATAATATTGAGATGAGAAACCGTCAGGACCAGGGCTCTTTCCGGGTTTCAGATCTTTTAATAGCTTGTTTGATTTCAATATCAGATATGTCAGATTCCAGATTAAGAGAGTCTATGTTTCTCTGTCGCTCATTGACAGACGCAGTCCTCTTGATTAATATCAAATTGGGTTATACTGCCCTCTACAGGAGTAGGACACTAGGCAGAAGGAAAACGTTCTGGACACACCTTAGGGGCAGTCCCAGAGGGTATATCCTCTCTCTCTCTGCTACAGGAAGTCAGTTTTTTTCTGTCTAGTCAGGAGTAAGGACCTAAGTTCCTTGCTGGGATCTTTGGTCCTGGCAAGATTTTTTGTTTAGAAAATTTTTTTTTAGGCAGCTTTTTTCTCCAGTTGTTCCAGTGAGATCTTCAAGCAAGATGCTGGAGCTGGGCAACGGGCTGGATGTTGAGATCCAGTGGTCACCCCAGTCAGCCTACGAGCGCGTGCAGGCCCTAGCTCCGCGCTGGGTCGGCCGCGACATAGTCCCACTGGACGGGGACTGACCCTGCGAGTTAAACGTCTCCCCGGGACGCCGGCGACCAGTTGGAAACTGAGTCGCGGCGTCCGTATTGGTCGACAGCCCCCCCACCTCGGTGGAGAGGGGTTCTGTCAGGAGTTGGCGCCCGCCTGTTCCGGTATGGTGAGTAAAATGTTCCCCCTCTCCCCCTGACGGGTTTGTGGGTGGACGCGGGCCCCTCCCTGGGATGATCGGACCCTCATGATCCTAGGTCCCCCCCCTATCCTATAACAGGTGTCACAGATCCCCCTTTTGAGGGTGATTTGGTGAACAAAACCAGGAGGCTTGGTTTGGGAGCTGACTATCGGAAGTCACTGTTTGAGTGGGCACTGTAAAGGGATCATGACTGAAGTCAGTGGCTGGCATTTCTGTTAGGATGGCCATGTAAGAGGGTGATATGATCCTACCTGATACATAAGGTTGCAATGCCTGGACTACCGCCATCCGCCGCAACCATGCTTGCCTTCCGCAGGCCGCCGCCATCTTTCCACAGGGGCCGCCGCCCTCCTCCTGCAGGTCGCGCGGGGCCGCCATCTTGGCGTAGCCTCGTGTCTCCAGCAAGGGGGCGGCCATTTTGGAGATGACCAAGCTACCTCGAGGAGTAGCATGGGAAGCGCCGGAAGGCGTGGAAAGGGGCGGAGCCGCCTCCTTTACCCCGGAAAACAATCCAAAAAGACTTCCTGTCTGTAAGAGACAGCGCTGAGAGCAGGTTGATAGAAACTTCTGTGCATCAGGCGGTGAGTCCTTGGGGTCTCTCTCTCTCTCTCTGTGGGGTCCAAAGCAGGTAACACTGAGGGGCGCTGTTGCGCTGGGGGATTACAAAAAAAAAAAAAAGTTTTTTTCTTTGCAATTATTTTTTGTTTGCCGGCAAGTGTCTTGGATTAATCATGGACCCTGCCACACATGTATCCCCACCTGATCCCCTCGAGGTGGCCGCAGGACCCTCCAGTGCCCCACTTATGATTGATGCATTATCAGCAGTTTTGGAGTCTTTGGTATCCCGGGTGGAGGTGGCCTGTCAGGGACGGGGGGCAAGAAAGCGACCCCCGCCTACCCCTATTTCATCTGACACTTCAGATACGGATTCTGAGCTTGTCACTGCAGCTGCAGGTCCCTCTTCTGGGGCTGCTGTTTCAGGTACGGTCTCTTCAGACAGTGATGAGGACGTTTCTGCCTCCGCCATAGCGCAAGAAGAAGCGTTGGTGGACGCACTAGTCATGTCTGTCGGGGAAACCTTAAGTCTTGAGGTTAGACCGGCAGAGGTAGCTGACACTGAAATTCACTTTGGTACCAGCAAGCCTACCAAAATGGCTAAGGTTTTTCCTTTGCCCAAATGCTTTGGTAATTAATTAAAGAAGAATGGGATCGTCCGAAACTAACCTCTGCTATTTCCAAACGCATTGCTAGGCGCTATCCGTTTGAGGAATCCCTCCTTAAAAAATGGACGGTACCACCAGTGGTGGACTCACCGATTTCCAGACTAAATAAAGCCACTGTTATCCCGTTGGAGGACGCGCCGTCCTTTAGGGATCCGGTGGATCGAAAAGTGGAAGCGGAATCCCGCTCCATTTTTTCCCTGATAGGGTCAACATTTAGGCCAGTGGTTGCCATTGGTTTAGTTTCACAAACATTGACAGAATGGACCAAATTGTTACGCCGGGACATAAAGGGGAGAAGTATCCCCCCGGCAGTATCAGATTTGCTGGAGCAGATTATACAAGGGCTACAGTTCATCTGTGACGCCGCCCTGGACGCCACTCCCTTGCTAGGGCGTGCATCGGTTTCAGCAGTGGTCCTCAGACGCGTGCTGTGGTTAAAGTGCTGTTCGGCGGATCAAGGTTCCAAAAAAGCTTTGGCTAATCTCCCTTTTCAAGGGGATCGCCTGTTTGGGGCCACCTTGGATGAGATTATAAAGGATCTCACTGGGGGCAAGAGCACTTTTTTGCCACAGACTAAGGGTAAAGGACCTCGTAACAGGCGAGGACCTTCCTTTTCCGCTCATAAAAAGTTTGTTCGTTCCGCTGGGGCGGGCGATAAGGGGAAGCCCTCCAAAGCCCCTTCAGGGGGTTTCAAATGGCGCTGGTCGGGTAAACAAAAGTCCGGCTCAGCCAAACCTGAAGATAAGACCAATAAAGCCTGAAGGTGCGCCCCCACCCATCTCTGGGGTGGGGGGACGTCTTCACCGGTTTCCGGATCCATGGCTTTCCAGAATCCCGGACAAAGGGGTTCGCGAGGTCATACGGTCAGGATACAGAATCGAGTTTCGATCACTTCTACCGGTGCGATTCTTCCCTTCCAACATTCGACTATCCCCGGATCGCTTATAAGCTTTGCGGGGGGCAGTAATGGACTTGATGCAACAGGGAGCGGTAGTTCCCGTTCCTTGAGCAGAACGTTTTCAGGGGTTCTATTCGAACCTATTCACAATACCCAGAAAAGAGGCATTTTGTCCGGGTACAAGAATTCAAGATGGAGTTCATCTGAACAGATCAGCGTTGTCTTCACTTTTCCCAAGGATCATTCCTAGTTCCCACCAGGAGCTGGAAGATTCAGTGAACGATTCGGATGTTACTGTCCGTCAACTGGCCTTCCCTTCGGACTTGCATGAGGATCCTGGGACTGATGGTGGCCTTCTTAGAGGCAGTACCGCAGGCCCAGTTTCATGCCCGAATTCTCCAAAAGGAGATTCTTTTCAGATGGAATCGGAATCCCGATTCTCTGGACAATCGGATCCGGTTGAGCGAGCTGACCTGGGAGTCTCTGGTCTGGTGGCTTCGGTCTCCGATGCTCAGCCAGGGGAAGTAATTTCTTCCGATAGAATCCTGGTTACCGATCAATGTACTGGAACTGAGAATGATCAGACTTTGTCTGATTTACTGGACCGAGCAGCTCCAGGGCAGCCCGGTTCGGATCCAGTCGGACAAGGCCACGACCGTGGCTTATGTCGATCACCAAGGTGGCACCAAGAGTGCCCTGGCGGCCATAGAAGTGGCCAGCATTCTTCATTGGGCGGAACGGTTTGTTCCGGCTCTCTCCGCGGTATTCACTCCGGGGGTGGAAAATCAGCAGGCAGATTATCTCAGCCGTCAGATTCTGGATCAAGGGGTATGGCCTCTTCATCCAGAGGTGTTCCACCAGCTGTGCCTTCATTGGGGCACCCCGGAGGTGGATCTGTTGGCAGCTCGGCTCAACAGGTAGGTGCGGAGGTTTGTAGCCTGCTCCCGAGATCCTCGAGCGGACGAAGCAGACACGCTGGTCGCCCCGTGGGGACAGTATCAGCTACTGTATGCCTTCCCTCCTCTCAAGTTGCTGCTTTCTTCGCAGGATAGAGGTGGAGGGAATTCCAGTTATCCTGGTAGCTCCGGACTGGCCTCGTCGACCCTGGTACGCCGACTTGGTCAGGCTGGTCGCGGACACTTCTTGGAAACTTCCTCTCAGGGAGGATCTGCGGTCTCAGGGACCGATCTTCCATCCTGCTTTACAATCGTTGGCTTTAACGGCCTGGCTATTGAGACTCAGGTGCTGAAGGACAAGGGATTGTCAACTTCAGTAATTCCTACTTTAATTAAAGCAAGGAAAGCGACTTCCAGAAAAGTCTATCATCGCACATGGAGGTCTTACATTGCGTGGTGTGAATCCTTTGGATTTCCTCCACGTGCCTATTCGGTGACCCGAATCTTGGCTTTTTTGCAACAGGGGGTTGAGCAGAAGCTGGCCTTGAGTACTGTCAAGGGTCAGGTTTCAGCGTTAGCAATTTTCTTTCAGAAACCTTTGGCTACCCATTCCTTGGTGCGGAATTTCATCCAGGGGGTGCGGCACCTGGCTGCGCCAGTGCGCGCGCCTTTACCGCCCTGGGATCTTAATTTGGTGTTGTTGGTTCTTCAGAAACCTCCCTTTGAAAATATCAGGGAGATCCCCTTGCTTACATTATCCCAGAAGGTGGCCTTCTTGGTGGCCATTACTTCTGCACGCAGGGTGTCAGAACTGGCCGCATTATCCTGTCGTTCCCCATATCTGGTGGTTCATAGGGATAAGGTGGTTCTTCGTCCGAATCCATCCTTCCTTCCTAAGGTGGTTTCAGAGTTTCATCTGAAGATATTGTGCTACCTTCCTTGTGTCCTAAGCCCAGTCATCCTCGGGAGTTTGCGTTACATTCCTTGGATGTGGTTCGGGCAATCAGGGTATACTTGAAAACTACGGACTCGTTTCGTAAAACGGATTCACTTTTTGTGATCACGGATGGCCCCAAAAAGGGGTTGCCTGCATCTGCCGCGACTATCTCCAAATGGATCAGACAGACGGTGGTACAGGCTTATTCTATTAAGGGTCGGAATCCTCCGTTCCCTGTTAAGGCGCACTCCACTCGGGCGCTTAGTGCTTCCTGGGCTTTCCGCCATCAGGCGTCAGTGGTCCAGGTTTGCAAGGCGGCTACCTGGTCGTCGGTTCATACCTTTACAAAATTTTATAAAGTTGATGTGATGGCATCGTCGGATGCCTCTTTTGGCCGCAAGGTTTTGCAGGCCGCAATTTGAGGAGACCGTTGGTCTACCTCGAGGGTTTTTTCTGTTGTGTTTTCAGTTGAGTCTCATCCTTTTGTCTGATGAGCCTTTAAAACTTCTAGTTGGCACCGGTTGGGCCTTCTAGATTGGATTTTGATTTCTGTTAGCCCACCCCTCATTTGTGGCACTGCTTTGGAACGTCCCAATTTGATATTAATCAAGAGGACTGCGTCTGTCAATGAGCGACAGAGAAAAATGGATTTTTGTAAAATCTTACCGTAAAATCCTTTTCTCTTAAGCTCATTGACAGACGCAGTACCCGCCCCTCTACTTTTGAGTTGGGTTGGGTTAAATTCTCTGACACTGCTTTGTGACATAACTAACATCCTGTAGCAGAGAGAGAGAGGATATACCCTCTGGGACTGCCCCTAAGGTGTGGCCAGAACGTTTTCCTTCTGCCTAGTGTCCTACTCCTGTAGAGGGCAGTATAACCCAATATGATATTAATCAAGAGGACTGCGTCTGTCAATGAGCTTAAGAGAAAAGGATTTTAAGGTAAGATTTTACAAAAATCCATTTTTTGTAGGGACAGTAATTTGCTGAGCTTCAAATACTCTAGTATGGTATTATGTCTCTCTGTTTTGAGATCAGGTGGTTTGGCTTGCTGTGGGATGTTGTATAGCTTGGTGTAATAATCATGGAACAGTTCCGCAATTTTCGCAGAGTCGTGTTCCAGGAGGTTGTCTGCTCTGCGTATACCGTGTATTTTGCCTGACAGGGTTGTCTCTTTGAGAGCTTTAGCTAACAGTTTGCCACTCTTGTTACCATGCTCATAATATATAGATTTTTTTTAAAGAATAGGTTTCTCTTTAGTTTATTTTCTAGTAAATCTTTCAAGGCTGCTCGAGTTTGTTGTAACTCAGATTCAACATGCGCAGCATGTGAGCGTTTATGCGATAGTTCAAGAGTGGCAATTTTGCCTGTCAGATCTTTAAGGGTTTTCTCTTTCTCTTTCTTTTTTTCCGCCCTCAGTTTTATCAATTCTCCTCTTACAACGCATTTATGATCGTCCAAATTTAATGGGGGATAGGTCAGAGTCTATGTTAATAGATCAAATATTGATCTATATATATCTCAAATGTTAATAGATCAAAGATCTTACCCCAAAATGAGGTGACAATCGGACAATGCCACCAAGTATGTAGGTGTGTGCCTAACTCTGTACAGCCGCGAAAGCAGAGTCCCGAATGGTCAGGAGCAAATATGGCAATCCTGGCAGGAACCAGATACCAGTGCATAAGGACCTTTTAGAAGGCTTCAACCGCAACAGTGTTTGTGGAGGAGGATTTGGTATTAGTCCAGATGTCCAACCATATTGTGTCATTTAAGGTGCGACCTAAATCGGATTCCCATTTTGCCACATATGTTGGGGGACCAATATCAGATTTGGTAAGTAATTGCAGGTACAATTTTGAAATTAAGCCTCTGGCATGAGGCTCTGTATAGCATATATGTTCGAAGGGCGACAGTTGATTCAAAGGGACATCTCTAGACGTGTGCGTAGAATAACAATTTTTGATTTGCAAGTAACTGAATATTTCAGAGTTGGGCAAGTGAAAAAATTCACATAGATTCGGGAAAATTCTAGAATTCTAGGAAAACCTAGTCCACCACGGACTTTGGGAAGAAACAAAGTAGACCTGGGAAATCGTGGCCGGGTGCGATCACATGTAAATAAGAAAGCTCTACGCTGTAAGACACGGAAAAACTGGGCTGGTACCAAAATCGGGAGAACTCTTAACAAATAATGGAGTTTGGGAAGAATTGACAATTTGACAGCGCTAATCTTTCCAATCCAAGAAATTGGGAGAGAGGCCCTGAACTTTAAAAGGTCAGTTATTTTCTTCAACAAATATGGTAGAAGTGCTAGCTGTGAGTTTATTGCCAAGATATGAAAGGTGGTGTGGGGACCATGAAAAGATTAAAGCTGATTGAGCAAGACTGAACTCACTGTCAGATAATGAGATGCTCAAAGCTGTAGATTTGTGAAAATTTACCTGTAGGCCCGAAATGTGGGAAAACTCTTTAACCACTTGCCTACAGTGCACTTTCACCCCCTTCCTGCCCAGACTGATTTTCAGCTTTCAGCGCTCTCACACTTTGAATGACAATTACTCAGTCATGCAACCCTGTACCCATAAAAAATTTGTGTCCTTTTTTTCACACAAATAGAGCTTTCTTTTGATGGTATTTAATCACCTCTGGGTTTTTTTATTTTTTGTGCTATAAATAAAAAAGACTGAAAAAACGCATTTTTCTTTGTTTCTGTCATAAAATTTAGCAAATGAGTAATTTTTCTTCAAAAATTTTGGCCAAAATTTATACTGGCTACTTATCTTTGGTAAAAATAACCCAAATAAGTATATATTATTTGGTCTTTGTGAAAGTTATAGAGTCCACAAGTTATGGTGCTAATCATTGAAAATTGATCACACTTGACCACACCTGATGTACTGAAGGCCTATCTCATTTCTTGAGACACTAAAAAGTCAGGAAAGTACAAATAACCCCAAATTACCCCTTTTTGGAAAGTAGACATTCCAATGTATTTAATAAGGGGCATGGTGAGTTTTTTGAAGTTGTAATTTTTTCCCACAACAAAATTAAGATTTTTTTTTTTTTTTTTTTTACAAATTGACGTATTAACAGGTTATTTCTCTCACACAGCATATGTATACTTGCAACTACACCCCAAAACACATTCTACTACTCCTCCTGAGTATGGCAATACCACATGTGTGAGACTTTTTCACAGCCTGGCCACATACAGAGGCCTAACATCCAAGTAGCTCCGTCCGGCATTCTAGGAGCACAAATTTCACATATAATTTCCTGACAACCTATCGCACTTTTGAAGGCCCTGGAGCACCAGGACAATGGAAACCCCCAATAAAATGACCCCATTTTGGAAAGCAAACAGCCCAACGTATAATTTTTGAGGCATAATGAGTCTTTTAAATATGTAATGTTTTTACAAAAGTTTTTGGAAAATGTGGAAAGAAAATGAAAACACATTTTTTTTTACACAAAGCTGTCCATTTATGCAATATTTCTAACACATAGCATGTACATAGCAAAAATTGCACCCCAAAATACATTCTGCTATTCCTCCTGAGTATGGCGATACCACATGTGTAACACTTTTTCACAGCCTGGCCACATACATAGGCCTAACATCCAAGTAGCACTTTTCACAAAGTTGTCCATTTATCCACTTTAAGACTGGGCCTATTTTTGACTCTTGGTGTTTACAAGCTAAAATCATTTTTTTTGCTAGAAAACTACTTAGAACCCCCAAACATTATATATTTTTTTTAGCAGAGACCCTAGAGAATAAAATGGAGATCGTTGCAATATTTTTTAATCACACCATATTTGCGCAGCAGTCTTCCAAATGCAATTTTTTTGAAAAAAATTCACTTTTTTGAACTAAAAAATAAGAAAACAGTAAATTTAGCCCAATTTTTTTCCATAATGTGAAAGATAATGTTACGCCGAGTAATTAGATACCCAACATGTCATGCTTCAAAATTGTGCATGCTCACAGAATGGTGCCAAACATTGGTACTTAAAAATCCCCATAGGCAACATTTTAAAAATTTCTTCAGGTTACCAGCTTAGAGTTACAGAGGAGGTCTAGGGCTCAAATTATTGCTCTCGCTCTAACGATCGCGGAGATACCTCACATGTATGGTTTGAACACCGTTTACATATGTGGGCGGGACTTGCGTATGCGTTTGCTTCTGCGCGCGAGCTAACGGGGACAGGGCGTTTTAATTTTTTTTTTTTCCTATTTATTTTATTTATAATTTTTTATTTTTACACAGTTTAAAAAAAAAAATGTTTTGGTCATTTTTATTCCTATTACAAGGAATGTAAACATCCCTTGTAATAGAAATAGGCATGACAGGTCCTCTTTATTGTGAGATCTGGGGTCAAAAAGACCTCACACCTCACAACTACACTAAAAAAGAAAAAAAAAAAAGTTGTTGAAAAAGGAAAAAAAAAAAAAAAAAAAGCGGCCCTTTAAACCGGTTGCTAGGCAACAACTTTTGACGTAGCTCCGGTCCTCCAAGACCATAGAGTCGAGTGAGGGACATCTTGCCCTCACTCGACTTCCTGTCTCTGAGGATCCGGGACCGGATAGTTTTCCCCGCTGCCGGCGGGTCCGGTAAGCTGGGAAAACGTCTGAGACGCGGCAGGAGGGGGGGGGGGCACCTCTTCCCCTGCACCGTAAGGGTAATTCTGCGCCACTGGGACCACCCTTATCTGAAAGCCGACCGCCCGCCGTTTCAAAAAATACCGGGGTTATGGCAGCTGCCATAACCCCAGTATTTAGCTTTCAATGGCCGACGCATATAGTCGTTAGGCGGTCGGTAAGTGATTGCATGTATATGGCAAACAGGTGACGATGACTGATGGGGTGACAGGTGACGATGACTGATAGGGTGACAGGTGACGATGACTGATGGGGTGACAGGTGACGATGATTGATGAGGTGACAGGTGACGATAATTGATGAGGTGACAAGTGACGATGATTGATGGGGTGACAGATGACAATCACTGACGGGGTGACAAGTGACGATGATTGATAGGGTGACTGATGGGGTGACAGGTGACGGTGATTGATGGGGTAACAGGTGACTGGCGATGGTCACTGATGGGTGACAGGTGACGGGCGATGGTGCACGGCGGTACTGATGGCAGTCTCTGGTGACCGGTGAACTTTAGGCTATGTCCACATGTGAGCGTAGCGATCGCGGGCAGAATCACTGCAAATCGCGGGACGCCTGTGCGTTGCCCGTGATTTGCAATAGCACCCCAAACGCTGTGCGATGTTGCTGCGATTTCCGCCTGCCGAATCGCGGTAACATCACGCAAACAACGCATGACGCCCCAAAGAAGCTCTTGTACTTTTTTTGGGCGTCATGTGTTGTTTACCGCGATTCGGCAGGTGGAAATCGCGGCAACATCGCACAGCGTTTGGGGTGCTATTGCAAATCACGGGCAACGCACAGGCGTCCCGCGATTTGCAATGATTTCTGGATCGCGGGCAGAATTGCAGTGATTCTGCCCGCGATCGCTACACTCACATGTGAACGTAGCCTTATGGGTGTCAATTTCTGGGCACTGATGAGGTGACTGTTGGGTGACAGGTGCAATTGGGGGGGGGGGGGGGCTGAGGACTGTGTGGGGACCTTTATTGGTGTGATTTTACATTTGACAGGTGTACAGAGCAGTAACTCACTATTTCTAGCTCTGCTCTCCTCACACTGGAAACTGTGAGGGGAGAAGAGCTAGTAACAATGAGATACTGCTCTTTGTTTACATTTTGTGTTCGGCTGTGAATGGATTCACAGCCGATCACTTAGTAAACAGTCACTGTCAGTGACTGTTTACTACTGCCGGTGACAGCTGTGTTCCTAGGGAACACAGAGCCACCGACATGACTGCGCTGCGCGCTACCGATCGCGCATGCGCGGTCATCTTCCGGGCTCCTGTATTGTGATCGGCTGTGTCATTGGAACACAGCCGATCACGTGGGAAACAGCCATGCCCATTGGCTGTTTCCCCCCTACCGGTGACGGGGGGTGTCCCGGGGACACCCCGACACCGGCAGTGCAGGGCGGCGCGCACACGATCGCGCGCCTGCCCTGCTTTTCTGGGATCACGTCATATGACGTCTTCCCAGAACAATGGGCGGGCGGCAAGTAGTTAAGAGTGTTAATAAGATTGGGTGCAGAAATGTGTGGGGAGGAGAAAAATACAAGTACATCGTCAGCAAATAGACATAATTTGTGGTGGTAGTGACCCCCCAGCTCCATACCTTTGATGGAGGTATTTAATCTAATATGTTGGGCCAACAGTTCAATGAGTAGGGCGAAAAGTAGAGGTGATAAAGTACAACCTTGACGTGTTCCCCGTTGAAAAGTATCTGATTTAAAGCCTGCATATTTAATGTAGGCTCTAGGTTTATTGTATAAGGCAGTCACCCAGGTCAAGAAATGGGGTCCAAAGCCCCATTTACAAAGGGTGAAATTCATGTAGGACCAAGAGATAGTATCAAATGCTTTTTTGAAATCCAACGAGAGAAAACATGTAGGGATACGCCGTTTTTTAACAATGTGAGACAATAAGATAGCACGCTGAATAGTGTCACCTTTTTGGCACCTGGGTATAAAGCCTGTTTGATCACAATGAATTGTCTCACCAATAAAGTTATTTAGTCTCTGAGCAATGATTTTAGCTAGGATTTTAATATCCAAATTCAATAAGGAGGTTGATAATTAGACCAGATGGAATTGTCTACATGGGGTTTAGGAATCATACAGATAGTAGCAGTGAGGGAGTCCCTACCTAGAGAAGTACCATGAAGAAGAGAGTTAAAAGCATTGGATAGAAGAGGGGCTAAAACGGATAAAAAAGTTTGGTAGTAAAGTGCAGAGAACCCATCAGAGCCTGGTCTCTTAATACGTTTTAAAGTTTTAATAACCTCCAGAATTTCACCCTGCATAATGGGAGCCTCCATCAATTCCATTTGAGTAGCAGAAAGAAGGTTTTCATTCGAAAAAAAGAGGTGGCTGCGTTGGGGTCCAATTCACCTTCAGAAAGTGCTGTATCTTGGCAAAGCCAACAAGGCCCAGGCCTAGGGCGGCACTTTGCAGGGGGGCAGAGAAAAGCTGCACCCCGCACGAAAAAAAGGGTCCAGTAGGCAAATCAGTCTGGCAGCCCCATAAAGCGGTCATACTGCTACCTGCCAGTATGATAATACCAGCCGGTGAGGACATTCAGACAGACCCCAGGCCGTTGACCACACTTAATACAACTGGCCAGACGGCTGCCAATGCTAATAAGTGTGGCACTGCAGCATAATGCTCCATCCACGCCCCCCCCCCCCCAGGTATGGCAGGCATCGTGTCAATAATATAATTTCATTTTTTTTTTTTTAAATCCTTGTCCTTGCTTGAGCGAGCATATTGAATTACATCATATACAATTTCGACTTTTAATTGTATACAATGGCAATAATATTTTGGTCCTGCTCACCTCATATGTGCTATCACAATATGCCACTGGATTAGTAAGATTACTCCAATCTTATAAAGATATTTGGACTAGTGTTTGCTGCCACTGATTTTTTCACTTATTTGTATAAAGACTCTGGGTTTCCTAGTCATTATACAAATAAGTGAAATAATCCAATGATTACAATCAGTGGCATCAAATACAAGTCCAAATATCCTAAAAGAAATGAGTAATCATACTAATCCAGTGACATAAGGCTGTACTAATGGTCACTGATAAGGCTGTACTGATGGCCATTGATGAGGTGGCACTGATATGCTGCCCTGATGGGCACTAATAGGCTGCACTGATGGCCATTGATGAGGCGGCACTGATAAGCTGCACTAATGGAGCTGCACTGATAAGGCAGCACTGGTGGCCACGGATAGGGCTGTACTGATTGCCACTGATGGGGCCGCACTGATTTGCTGTGATAAGGGACACACTGATATGCTGTGATAAGGGACACTGATGGGCAGTAATGAGGCTGCACTGATAAGCACTGATAAGGCTGCACTGATGAGGCTGAATTGATGGGAACTGATGAGGTTGCACTGATAGACTGTGGTTGTGGTCTGTGGTTCACAGATGACAGGGCGGGTCATAAACAGTAAAGGGTGTGCCCTTTACAGGAAGGGGTGGGTCTTATTTAAATTAGGGGGTGCCAAAGTTTAGTCAGGCCTAGGGCAGCACAAAACCTTAATACACCACTGCCTTCAGACGTATACAATGTTGCAAGATGAGATCTAAATTTTGCAAGAATTTTGCAGGGTTACTAGAATAGGTGTGTTTTGCGATTTTAAGTCGGATATGCTTAGCAGGACCATGTAACGCCTTAAGCATCCAAGCCATAGGGGTGTCTGGTTTAATAGATTTGAGATAAAAGTTATGTCCGGATCTGCAAAGAGTTTTGTCTGCCGACTCGGTAAGAAATAAGTCAAGAGGGCGTGGCCGAGCAGCGTATGTAGCCGGACGTGTTCAGCTCTCGCTCCGCCGGGGATCCTGTTCATCATCCTGCCGGACACCCAATCCGACCGCGATCTTGCCCAGAATAGCGGCTCTGACATCTCCTGCACACCCGGATCCCTCGGTGAATCGTCTCCTCTCGCTGCCCGATGTCTAAGGGGCAGAAGTCCGGCTGTTCGGCGCCGGAGTCCCAGGCCCAAGATGGCACCCAGCCGCAGCGTGGTCCTCAGAAGGAGAGCTATAGGGATGCAGCCATGAAATTCTTTACTAAGCCTGCTACTAAATCCACTCCTGTGGCGGCGACCACCCCTACCACCTCTCCTGCCTCTCACTCGGACAATGATGACACAGCCCCACTCGGGGATTTCTCTGCCCAACTCACTGAATGGGACTCTGCGGGCCCTCTACCGCCTCCCTCCCCTGTGCAAGCTCCTGAGCCTACCTTGCGAGACATTATGACTGCTTTCACAGCCTGTAATACCTCCATTGCTGCTCTCACGGTGGAATTGAAGGGGGTCAAATCTGAGATCTCGTTCCTCTGGCATGATATGCAAAAACTCAGGGAGCGCACCTTGGCTGTGGAGGGCAGAGTGAGCTCTATTGAAGACGATATGCCCCCTCTCCAGTGGGAGGTCAAACATACTGCGCAACTGGCTGCACAGCAGGCCGCCAGGCTGGAAGATTTGGAGAACAGGATGAGGCGTAATAATGTGCGGGCTATTGGCATCCCGGAGCGGGCGGAGGGTAAGAATCCTGTCCGTTTTATTGAAACCTGGTTGACTAATACTTTTGGGCAAGACGCCTTCACCCCCATGTTCTCGGTGGAGAGGGCACACCGGGTTCCCATGCGGCCTCTCCCTCCGGGTGCGCCTCCCCGCACTTTCATCTTTAAACTGCTGAACTACAAAGACAGGGATGCCATCCTGACCAAAGCACGGGGCCTGCTGGACAAGCTGGTGGTGGATAATTCTAAAGTATCCCTGTTCCCGGATTACTCGGCGGAGGTGCAGCGGCAGAGGGCGAAGTTTGGGGGAAGTGAAACGGAGGCTGAGGGAATTGAATCTACAATATGCCATGTTGTATCCCTCCAAGCTCCGAGTGGTGACTCGAGATGGCGTGAAGTTTTTCGACAATCCTGCGGCTGCAGCACAGTGGCTGGAAGTGGAGGGTCGGGCCCAGCGCCCTGGCCTGTCCTCTAGACGAGGTGATCCATAAACTCCGGTACTCCTCTTTGACTTTGTTTGGCTGCTGTTTTGGCCGAGTTCCGGATCGGGTGCCCCCTGAGGCTCCTGTACCTGAGTGGGGGTTGCTCTCTATGACTACCTCATTACAAGTTCTATGGTTCCTATGTTCTTTACGCAAGCTGCTCCTGTGGAGACTGCTGAGTCAGCTGCGTCTCCCACCATTTTCCCCCCGATGGGTCCTGGTTGGACGAACTTTGAAGGTCATCGCCTCACACCGGGCACGGTTGGAGGTGGGCAAGATATGGATCCCCGACCTTCTGTGTTTGGATGCCTTTTGCAGACTTTGTCTTCCCTGTGTTCTGGTTTTCCTACCCCCCTTTTTTCCACTGGAGTGTTCTTCTACCATCTGATTTTTCCCTTGTGCACCTCCGAGGACGGAGGGTGCCCCACCTGCCAGTACTGGGACCTGGGACGGCTCCCCATTGCCACGGATGTCTTGAGTTCCTCCCTCCCCCGGGGAGCCTGTTGGCCCCACAACGGTGTGATGGCGCTCCCTGTCTGTCTCCGCCCTGGACTCCTTTTCTATGCCCTATGTTGCTTGAACTGCCATGGCTGACACTTTGACAGTTGTTTCCTGGAATGTCCGTGGACTGAACAACCCACTGAAAAGGACTGCTGTGCTCCGGAATTTGAAGCAATTGCAAGCCGATGTGGTATGCCTACAGGAGACCCACTTGTCTCCTGACACCCCCCCCCCCAGTTTTGCTCCTACTCTGTATAATAACCAATACCACTCCACCCTGTCAACTTATTCGAGGGGTGTATGTATTCTGGTGAGGAAGGGGGTTTTCATTGTTCTTCTAGTTATATGGACCCAGAGGGAAGATTTGTGATATTGTTTTGCAATGTTGGGGGGTTGACCTGTGTGATAATTTCAGTTTATATCCTACCTCCGTTTTCAGCTGGAGTGATTGCCTTGCTGGCGGAGAGGATTGCTGGCCTTCCGACAGTCCCTCTGTTAGTGATAGGCGATTTTAATAATGTCTTAGATCCACATTTAGACAGGTTTTCCCCTCACTCCGGGCCCCCGCCGCCGGCTGGCACGGGTTCTACCTTCGCGTGGCTGGTGGGGATGTCTGGAGGGTGGGTCGTTCGGGGGACCGGGTGTACTCCTGCTACTCGGCTGCGTGGGCGGGCCTTTCCCGCATTGACATGGGTTCGGTAATGCGGCCCTATTGCCTCTTGTGGTCGGGGCTGAGTATGGCCCGAGACTGGTCTCGGATCATGCTCCGCTTCAGATCCGATTATCTCTCCCGACAAGGTCGGGGAGGCCTCTATGGAAACTGAACCCCTTTTGGTTGACCCTTTTCCCTAGCCCTGACCCGCTGCCTACTCTGTTAACCTCCTTTTTTGAGACCAATTTAAACACAGCTGAACTGGGGGTGGTGTGGGAGGCTGCGAAGGCCTTTTTGCGAGGACAATTTAGTTACCTGATCTCTGAGATTAAGACTTCTACGAAATGTTGGGAAAATACTGTGATGGCTGAGATAACGAGAACAGAGGCGGCGTATGTGAACGACCCCTCTGAGGACACCCAGCGTTCTTGGTTGGCGGCTCAATCCCTTTCTAAAACGGTGGCATTACAACTGGCCGAAAATAAACGGTTCTTTCTACAGCAGAGACATTTTGAGGAGGGGGAGAGTACGGGTCATATGTTGGCCATGCTGGTGCGTTCCCAGCAACCGGCCGCATTTATTGCGGAGCTGCGGGATCCCTCGGGTGCCCGGTGTAACGTTAAAAAACCATACCCCGTGAAGAAACCATACCCTCGTCACTTCCGGTCTGAAACAGCTGAGCAGCGCAGCAGTGCGCATGCTCAGAGCCCCGGATACCTAATTGAACATGAAAGGATTTGAGAAGTGCGCATGCTCGGTGGGCATGAAATTATAACGGCACTGTGTCTAAAGTTATACTTGCGGCGGGTACATTAAAACACTTCGGCTGCAACATCAATCATCTCCTGTGCTATCGCTGTAACTTCCCTCATCTCCGGTAATAAATATAAAAGCGGTGGCGGGTGTATGAGATGTACATGATGGCGATCGCGGCTCCGTGATCCGCTTTTATATTTATTACCGGAGATGAGGGAAGTGACAGGAGAAAGAGCGGAGATGATTTATGTTGCAGAGGAGCTGTTTTAATGTAAGCGCCGCAAGTTTAACTACCGTGAGAAATCCATACCCTCCGTAGGTGCACCGGAAGTGACGAGGGTATGGTTTTCTCACGGGTATGGTTTTTTCACGGAACACCGGTGGTGTACCACCCCGGAGATCTCTAGGGCTCTCCGGGAGTTTTACTCAGACTTGTTTTCGTCTAAGGTGTCCGCCGCCCCTCAAGTGGTGGAGGACTTCTTGGATGCCTGTGACTTACCTGCGCTCTCCTCTCAGGAGGCGGGGGACCTCGATGCCCCCCTGACTGAGGACGAGTTGCTTTTGGCCCTGAAGGCGGCTCTGTGAGGGAAGTCTCCAGAGGTGGACGGCCTGCCGTCTGAGGTTTAAGGGCGCTATGCTGCGCAATTAGTCCCTGTCCTGCTACAAGTATTTAATGACGCTTTTGAGAGGGGCTCCTTGCCTGACTCTATGGGTGAGGCTATTATAGTTCTGCTCCCTAAGCCGGGTAGGGACCCGTTACTGGCTGACTCATATAGGCCCATCTCCCTACTGACGTCGGACGTTAAGCTTCTAGCCAAGGTCTTGGCTTCCAGACTTTCTAAGGTTATCCAGACTATTATCCATAGAGATCAATCGGGCTTTATACCCACACGAGCTACGGCCTTGAATCTCAGACGATTGTTTCTAAATCTCCAACTCCCTGTAGACAACCCTGGAAACAGGGCGATATTCTCATTGGACGCGGCTAAGGCCTTCAACAGTGTCGAGTGGCCTTATCTGTGGTCGGTGCTGAGAAGCTTTGGGGTAGGGGAGACGTTTATTAGCTGGGTTAAGCTATTGTATGCCAACCCTAGAGCATGCTTGAGTGTTAATGGGGAGCTGTTGGAACCCTTTCGTCTCTTTCGGGGTACATGACAGGGGTGTCCACTTTCCCCCCTGCTGTTTGCCATGGCTCTTGAGCCGCTGGCGGCACGTATTCGGACCACTCCGGAGATTGTTGGCTTCCGACAGGGGCCCCTCAGTTGACATTGTTTCCTTATATGCAGACGATACTCTGCTTTATTTGGGGGACACGGGGAGGTCTCTGAGTGAGGTCATGGCTTTAATTGACTTCTTCAGATCCTTTTCCGGGTTCTCCATCAACTGGGATAAGTCATTGCTCATGCCCCTAGACCCTCTTACTGCTCCCCTGCCTGAACGGGCGGCTGCGGTGCGGGTGGTTGAGCAATTCAGGTATTTGGGTATCCAGGTAACCCCTGATGTGGGACGATTTCTTGATCTTAATCTAGTTCCCCTGCTCCATAAATTTTGGCTCAAATGTACGGCGTGGTGTAAACTTCCTTTATCGGTGGCAGGGCGGGTTAACCTGGTTAAGATGATTTGGGCTCCTCAGCTCCTTTATGTTTTACACAATTCCCCAGTTTGGATCCCGAAGCGATGGTTTCTCCGTTTGGAGTCACTGTTCCGTGATCTGATTTGGAAACGACGGGTGGCCTGTATTAGACTTACCACTCTACAGATGAGTAAGGACAGTGGGGGACTGGCGGTCCCCAATCCAAGAGTGTACTTTCTTGCCTCACAGGTGCAGCACCTGGGCGACTGGGAACTGCAGGACCGGGCTGACCCCATCCAGGCCCTCTTGGTACCCCCAGACTCCCCGTACACAGCATTTACGCACCTGGAGGCGTGGTTCACGCACTTGCAGACCTCGCTCCCGACAATCAGACTCTTCCTTGCCTTATGGCAATGTGTGCAGAGAATGCTCCGTATTAAGGGGTTCTTCCACGGCACTTCGATGTGGCGGAATTTCAATTATCGGGAGCTGTCTCGGTTGGAGGGAGTGGAGGGCTGGGAGTCGCGGGGAATTGCGTTTTTTATGCAGATCTATCGACGGGACGGGGTGCTGAAGTCTTTTCAGGAACTCCAAAAGGAATATGCTCTCCCCAGGCATTTCTTTGCAGTTGAGACACACCATTTCTATACAGTCACGGACAGCTCCACTTAGGTTGACGGAACATGCACTGACGCTAGACGTGTTTAAATCGGAGGACAAACGGGGTATGATATCTCGGGTATATCTTACCCTGCTGGCAGCCTTGCAGGACCCGGCTTCCCTCCCGGCCCGTGTGGGCTGGGAGAGGGACTTGGGCCCTATTGATGGCGAAACCTGGGAATTGTGTCTCTCCTCCATACCACTGGTCTCGGTGTCGGAATCACAGAAACTTTCCCATTTATTCCTGTTTCATAGGGCTTATCGCACCCCGGTGCAGCTCTTCAAATGGGGGCGCAGGGACAATGATAGCTGTCCCAAATGTAACAGTGTTCAAGGTACTCTTATCCATATGCTTTGGCGATGTCCCAAATTGTTCAAATATTGGAGCAAGGTTATTGACTCTATCTCCGGAGTTTATCATTTTTGATTGCCTAAGGATCCGGTTGTGTGTTTGCTTGGTGCACTGGAGGTGGAGACTTTAGCCCCGCATGCCCATACGGCGGTCCTTCGACTGCTGTATGTGGCTCGTAAATTGATTGCAAGATATTGGATTACCTCCCGTGTACCGACGACCGCGCAATGGATTGAACAAGTCAATAATTTATTGATTAGAGAAAAAGTTACATATCAACATCGTAAGGCTCATAGAAAGTTTTACTCTCTGTGGCAGCCGTGGTTGGATGACCTGTCTCGGGCTCCTCCTTGGTTGGTGATGGACAGACTGTTGATGGGATGAGCCTTTTAGGCTCTCCTGCTGCAGTCTGCATGGTTCTAGGTCTGCTCCAGTGGAAGTGTTCCCCCTTTTCCCCCCTTTCCCGTTTGTTTCTTCCCCTGTTCCTCCCTTATAAATGCACACTATTCTTTAGTTAGAATAGTTTTGTTTCTATCCCAGTTATACTGTGATTGAGCTCTGACCTTTTGCACTATGACTGTTCTACTACAGTTGCACTTATGATTGATCGTGACCTGCTTGTATGTGAATATTTACATTTTGCTCTGTGCCGAACTGTGTTTCCCAAAATGTTTGTATTTTTTTTTCATGTTCTTTTCAGCTCAATAATAATTTATTTTCTTGAAAAAAAAAAAAGAAGTCAAATTCCAGTCTACCTTTTTCTAATTCAAGTTTCCAGGCAGTTGAGGGATCGTGTTGGAATGCTGTACAACAGTCATTAAAAGTTGATTCTAGCTTATTACTAAGGGTTCTACGTTCCCTTTTAAAACGGGCCATTTGACACATACATATTCCCCTGAGAACTGGTTTATGCGCTTCCCAAAGGGTTACCGGTGAAATTTCAGGTGTGGCGTTAAGAATTAAATAATCAGAGAGGGCGTTAGCTAATTCAGAGCAAAGAGTTGGATTTTTAAGTAAAGTATCTCTCACATACCAGGTGGGCACACAGGCTTTAGTAACGGTTGAAGTTAGAGTGGTACAAACTGCGCTATGATCTGACCAAGTGATAGGAATAATCGTAGACGAAAGGATTTCAGGAGCCACGCCGGTAGAAAGCAGGATATGATCTATACGAGAAAAGGAATTATGTGGATGTGAAAAATGAGTATATCTCCTTTTGGTTGGATTAAGTTCCCTTCACAAGTCAACAAGGTTGTATTGTTTGAGTAATTGCGCTAAAGAGAGACTTTTGTAGTTCAATGAAGGAGCTGCTGGGGATTTTTCCAAAAAAGGTGAGATAACTTGGTTTGAATCACCAGCTTGTATTTTTTTTTTTTTTTATAACATTTTATTGAAGTTCAAGAAAACTCATTTTACAAACAATTTCAAAAATTGAACCACAGAGATGATGTGATAACATAGAAGTAATTGCGACCAGAATATTGTTCACACTTAATGTAATAGAATCACGAGGAACTTCAGAGCATAGAATGAACTGCAAAGAAACTGTGGGATGATATGAAATTTTCAGTGGTATAAAAAGGGGGAGGGGTGGGGCAGGAGGGGAATAAGAAGGAGGGAGCAGGCGGGTAAGGAAGAGTTGTAGAGAGGGGGAGGGGGGGGGAGGGGAGGGGGGGGGGGAGGGAGGATAGGGTGGGAGGAGGGGTGAATGGGAAGATGCGAAAAGGTATGAGGGAGAAATGGATTCGGGTACGGAGGAGAGAGGTAGAGGTTAATGATAATAAGGTTGTGGCATACAGTAGAAGTCCTTTGCCATATACTACATATGTAACCTGGATATGGGGGAAAACTGTGCGTCACATGGGCAAACATGAAAAAGTCAAGCATAAAAGACACCTTCAGAGGTATTATTGATAGCACTCGGTTTCGGGTGGGTACACCACACCAGCTTGTATTAATGTACCAATTTTATGGGAGTCAACCACCTGAGATAGAAAGTTTGCGTGAGTTTTATTGGGGACGTAATAAGATACAATGGTGACCACCGTGTCCATGAGATGTCCAGTGAGGATCAGGTATCGTCCATCAGGATCTTTTATCTCCTTCAGGAGCAAAAAATAAGATTTTTTGAAAGATCTTACCGTAAAATCTTTTTCTCTGATGTCCATCGACAGACGCAGCCTCATCTCCATGAGTTGAGTGGGTTATGCTGCCACCTGCAGGAGTAGTCTAGGCAGTACGTTAGTACAAAACCTTTAACATATACACGCCCACGGGGCTGTCCCTCCAGGCATAACCCCCACTGCCACAGCCCAGCACATCAGTTTAGTTGCAAGCAGTGAAGACAAAGAAACCAGCCCCATACAGAGGAGCGGGTGCTGCATCTGTCGATGGACATCAGAGAAAAAGATTTTACGGTAAGATCTTACAAAAATCCTATTTTCTCCATCGTCCATCGACAGACGCAGCCTCATCTCCATGAGCTGAGTGGGACGTTCCAAAGCAGTATAGGCATGAGGGGTGGTAAAAACGCAACCAGACAGTAACGTCAACTCCAAGAAGCTAAACCTAGCCAACCGGGCAACATAGAGCTCAACCAAATAGGAGCTAACCCAGGTAAAAGACCCTTAAGAGAATAACAAAAAAAAGGCTCTAATAGAATGCGCCGTCAAAGGGAAAGGAGGTACCAGACCCTTTATCGAATAAGCCTGAACGACCGTCTGCCTGATCCATCTCGAAATGGTAGCAGTGGACGCAGCCAAACCTTTGCGAGGACCGTCTGGAAGGACAAAGAGAGAGTCCGACTTCCTGAACTACTCAGTAACCGTCAACTAAACCCTTATCGCCCAAACCACATCCAGAGAGTGCAAGGCAACTTCTTTGGGATGCTTAGTCTTAGGACATAAGGAAGGCAACACAATGTCTTCATTCATGTGAAAATCAGACACCACCTTAGGAAGAAAAAACGGATTAGGTCAGAGGACCACTTTATCTCTGTGGATCACCAAATAAGGGGAACGACAGGACAGCGCCGCCAACTCAGAAACTGCGAGTAAAAGTGATAGCCACCAGGAAGGTAACCTTCTGTGACAAAGAAAGCAGAGAAAGCTCCCTAAGATTCTCAAAAGGAGGCTTCTGAAGAACAGACAAAACCAGATTAAGATCCCATGGTGGCAACGGGGATCTCTGCGGAGGAGTAAGATGACACACCCCCTGAATGAAAGTGCGAAGCAAACTATTAGTAGCCAACGGACATTGTAAGTAAATAGCCAAGGCCGACACCTGGCCCTTGATGGTGTCCAACATCAAACGCTGCTCAACCCCTTTCTGTAAGAAGGCCAAAACCCTAGCTATAGAGAACAAGCGAGGGTGCAGCTGCAGCGATTCACACCATGAAATGTACGATTTCCACGTACGATGATAGATCTTCCTAGATGTTGACTTCCTAGCCTTCAAAAGGGAAGGGATCCCTGAATCAGAAAGACCTCTATCCTTCAACACCTTGCTTTCAACAGCCAAGCCGTTAAAGCCAGCAACCGTAAAGCAGGATGTAAGATCGGTCCTTGAGATAGCAGATTTTCCCGCAGAGGAAGACGCCATGTAGGATCCACGACCATTTTTACCAGTTCTGCGTACCAGGACCGCCGAGGCCAGTCTGGTGCAACCAGAATTACCGCAACGCCTTCCATCGCCACCTGTCGAAGAAACCTCGGCAGAAAATCGAGCGGAGGGAAGGCATAGATCAGGTGATACTGACTCCAAGGAGCCACCAGAGCATCTGTGGCGTCGGCCAGAGGATTCCGAGACCTGGCCAAGAAACGCTGAACCTTCCTGTTGAGGCGAGGCGCAAACAGATCCGCCTTCGGATTCCCCCACTGGGCACACAGGAGACGAAACACCTCCGGATGAATGGACCATTCCCCTTTTAGGCCAGCAGCTTCTCCTGAGAGGGAGAGACGGGGTGGGGGGAGGGGGGCTGTCACGTGACTGGAGAAATATATGAAAGAAATAAGGTTCAAAGGAACATTTGTGAAAGTTTAGAAGGATACAGATCTATTTCTATTGCTCATTACATGTGAGTAATGGGTTTTAGGCTCTGATTTTACTAGTGTGACTTGTCACGCGACTTTGGACACACACAGTTGTATGACAGGTCACAGCCCATTGGTTTCAATGGCACCCGTTCCCATGTATGTGACTTTGAAAATCAGCGACTTTGAAAAGGTGCCTGCACTACTTTGATGCAACTTTGATCCAGAGAGTGTAAAGCTGGATCAAAGCTGCACTCAGTCACACTCTAAATTACACAACTTAAAAGTCGCACTCGTGGAAATGTAGCCACTAGGATAAAGTGCGATTTTGAGTGCAGTTTTGATCCATCTTTACACTCTCTGGATCAAGGTCGCTTCAAAAATGCATCATAGTAGTGCAGTTGCATTTTCAAAGTCGCTGATTTTAAAAATGGCATAGATGGGAACAGGTGCCATTGAAATCAATGGGCTGTGACTTGTCGTGCGACTTCCTGTCCAAAGTTGCATGACAAATCACACTAGTTGAAACTGAGTTTTAGTCTATGTTTCCACTATTGCAATCTAGAGTGAGACTTTGATGCAACTTTGATCCAACTTTACACACTCTGATGAAATTTTTGATGCGACTTTGATTCAGAGTGTGTAAAGTTGGATCAAAGTTGCATCAAAGTCTCACTCTAGATTGCAATAGTGTAAACATAGACTAAAATTCAGTTTCAACTAGTGAGATTTGTCATGCGACTTTGGACACACGAAGTTGCATGACAAGTCACAGCCCATTGATTTCAATGGTGACCGTTCCCATCTATGCGACCTTGAAAAGGTACCTGTACTACTTTGATGCAACTTTTGATGTGACTTTGATCCAAAGTAGTGCAGGTACCTTTTCAAAGTCGCTGAGACCCCCCACCCCGTGTGATTGGATCTTTTTTTATTTCTTAATTTTCTCATGAATTAGGATGTACAATGCATTCTTACTGACGGGAGAACACTGGGCGGGAACCTATGATCAGCTCCTCCCATTCTGTATACGCCCACTGACTACACAGGAACAGTGCCCTTCCCTGGAAGGGATGTCACTGGCTTTCAGTAACCACATCCACTTGCTGCTCCTGGATTTAGCAGGAAGAGGAATGGAACTCATGTGACAGCACTGAAAACTGCAGAATTCAGGTAGAAAAACTGGGAATTTTTAATTTTGACACATAAGGCTGAACTCCGCTCACATTAATGATTGCAGGGGAGAATTTAAGCTATTAGGCTGGACTTCCGCTTTAAAGGGGAGAGTATTGACATAGCCTCAAATGATCCACATTGGCCCGAAGATGACATGGTCAAGAGACGTTTAGACAATAAAGGTGAATAAATCTCCAGATGGCTTACACCCATGGGTCCTCAGAGTTGAGCTCTGTTATTTCTACGCCACTGTTTCTCTTTTTTTTTTTTTTGAGAATCTTTAACCACGTAACGACCGCCTGCCGCAGTTTTACTGCGGCAGGCAGCCGCTGCTGGGCAAAGCAACGTAATATAATGTCGCTCGCTCCCGCCGCTCTGGGGCGCGCTCCCGCGTGCCCCCGGCCCAGCTGATGGTCTGATTGGGTTCAGAACCGATCAGTCATTTTCATTTTGATCGGTCCTGCTCAATCAGAAACTGACTTGTGCCTGTGTAATGTAAACACAGGCACAGAAATGACCCTCTCCTCCCAAAATCCTTTTCGGATTCATCGAGAGAAGAGAGAGGATCAAAACATGAGTACTGCACACAGCACACTTGCACACACCTAGCTAGGCACATTTAACCCCCGCCCTCAGTTAACCCCTACACCCCCTGTCACATCGCACACTGTATACAGTATATAGCAGTTTCCTATATTTCTGCATTAGTGTGGCTTCTGACTTGGTTTAGGGCTTGCGACCGTTCCTTTTAGGCTAAGGATACCCGCCACCCCCCTATGAAGATTTAACCTCCTGATCCCCCCCAGTTAACCCCTTCCCCCCTGTCACATTGCACACTATTCACAGGTAATATAGTGGTTTTCTGTATTTCTGTGATAGTGTGATTGTGACTAGTTAGCGCTAGCGAGTTCGTTTTTTTCCCAAGTAGGTTAAGGATTCCCCCCGTCCCCCCGATCACCCCCAGTTAACCCCTTCATTGCCCTGTCACAGTGTCACTTTTATAGTGTACACTTTTTGTTTTCTGATCACTATTATTAGTGTCACAGGTGACACTAGTTAGCATTAGCGTCAGTCTAGGAAATATTAGTCAGAAATATTAGTTAACCCCTTGATTACCACATACACACACACACACACCTCCATTACTAGTATAGTGTTTTGAACAGATCAATATCTGATCTGATCAGAACTATACTAGCGTCCCCAATAGTTCAGGGTTCCCAAAATGCGGTGTTTGCACGATCAGCACTAATTCCTGCCAGCACCTGCGTTTAGCCCCTCTGCCCAGCCCACCCCACCCAGGCAAGTGCAGTAATCAATAGATTACTGTCACTTCCAAAAAAGACAAAACACACGAAACCGCTACGTTAGCAGAGTCAGGCCTGATCTCTGCTAGCACTAGCAGTTTTTTTTGTAGCAACCAAATAGTCCTCGACAACCAGGTGCTTTTTTTTTCTGTGAGTCACACTACTGTACCTGTAAATTTAGTTCCTAAAATGAGTGAAGTAGTGAAGAGGCCTACAGTATACTGACCATGTCAGATGAGAGCGATGGGTAAGCCTCACTGGCAGAATCAAGGTCAGTATACAAACCTTTAGAGAGCAGTGGCTCCCTGACCGATAGCTCCGACGTCAGATGGGTCCCTGTTAAGATCAGGCATACCCGACCCCATTCTGGAGTTGCTGAGGTGCAGGAATTGCAGGGTGCTCGTATGGAGCAGAGAGCCAGTACTAGTGCCACTCACACTTCTGGTGAACTGGCAAGCACCAACGGCCTAGTACACCCTGGACCTAGAACAACCAGCACTGCAGTATCACTTGGTGATGTGGCGAGTTCCATAAGTGCAGTTGAAGCTGGTGCGGTGGCTAGCACAAGTAGTGGCCCGCAGCCACCGCATATTTGAAGACAGGCCCATAGTGCCCTCCCTGATGCGCTGGCATATCCTAATTGGCAGCCCACTGGTACTACAGCGCCCGTACTTCCCCCCATTCACTGCCCAACCTGGAATCCACGAGGAAACAGCCAATTTTACTCCCCTGAATTTTTATGAGCTGTTTTTCACGGGAGATCTTTTCAGATCTATTGTGGACCAAAGCAATTTATATGCTGGTCAATACATTGCTGCCAACCCACATTCGTCCCTTGCCAGACAACCTATAATGGTTTCCAAGTTTAAAACCTTTCTGGGCTTTTCCCTTAACATGGGCATAACCAAAAGGAGTGAGTTGCGGTTATATTGGTCCACTAACTCAATTCACCATATGCGCGTGTACTCTGCGTCCATGTCCAAGGCGAGATACAAGCAAATTCTACGGTTCATGCACTTCAACGACAATGAAATGTGTCGTCCTCGGGGAGACCCTGAATATGACCGGCTCCACAAAATTCAGCCCCTTGTAAACCACTTCAATCAGCAGTTTGCAGCCTCGTTTACCCCCCAACAAGTTGTCTGCGTTGATGAGTCCCTGATTAAGTTTACTGGCCGCCTTGCTATGAAGCAGTATCTCCCCAGCAAGCGTGCCAGATATGGGGTCAAGCTGTATAAGCTGTGTGACAGGGCCACAGGCTGTACAGTTAGTTTATAAAAGGGGAGAAAAAAAATCCTGCGCTAAGTTAAATAAATGACAGTGCATTCGATATGAATTATGTGAGCAGCTAGCACCAAAATCAACTAACAGTGATCAATAACCAAAATCTTTACAAAAAGTGCAGCGCTAAAGTAATTTGAATAATAATGTGGCAAGTGGAAAACCACAAAAAAAACATATACAATATAAGCTAAATAGTGTCCAAAATACTGAATAAAGTCCCAAAACAGAAATGCAAATGAAAATGAATCCGCATGCAAGGTGTTGAGGAGAACAATCCTTTTCAGTGACACCCAGGGAAAAGTGAAGGATGGGGACACCTCTGTGCACAAGTATCACAAGCAGCTTACCAGAACTCCTTGGCTACTCAATTTAATGAGACAGCCTCTCCCAGCAAGATGTCAAGCTCCAATGCTTCATAATCACTCCATCATATATGCATGAGTATATAAAAAGAATAAAAGCCCATAGCGTAATTCCATAACATGTAAAATCCAATTTATTAAAAGAATACTACTCACAATGAGAAGGTAAAAAACAGGTACATAGAACAGTGCGGCGTCCCGCAATTGTCCAAAGCAGCATCAAACAATGTAAAGCAGCCGACTCCGTAAGGGGGAGTGTGGACTTTGCGTCTGGAGTCGCCAACGTTTCGTCATCAAAAGACTTCGTCTGGGCGTGACTCCAGACACAACTCACACGCCATTTGTACCCCCACATCTAGGTGAGTGACAACCTCGTCCACCAATGATGAAGCAGCGTGGAGACAAAGGTTGTATACATCCATCAATGATGGCCGACAACCCGGAAGTGTAAGTAGTATCATCACATGGTCTCATTCAATAGGAAGTGATAGACTACCCTGCACTCCATCCCTCTCTATGGTAGCTTAGTGCAAACGAACCACTGCAGGCTATATCATGCACCCACCACTAGAGACAGTATACCTCGCTCATGATTAAAAACTATAAGAAATAGGGAGGAGTACAGTGTATTAATCACAAAGATTGAGGAGAATTACACAATTTAAAAATACCTATATTGAAACATAATACCTATTTAAGCACTATGTATTTCATATAACTGTACACATTTCGTTATTCATAGATTGGGCTAATATGAACACACATCCTGTTGTGAATAAATAAAACACCATCTTGTGGCCAAAAATGTGTGAAACAATAAAAAAAAATGATGAAAAGGTGAAAAAACAGTAAAAAATGACTAAAAACTTTAAAAATTTATACAAAAAAGGCTGTTGGTGAAAACAGTTTAATATTAAGAATATATTAAAAAATGAAATTAATATTTGATCATATGAAATAAAGAAAAATATATATATAAAAATATATATCTAAAAATATATACATGAAAGGTGTATATAAAGTAGTGCATGTGAATGAACACATGTATGGAAAAAGGTATCCATAAACATATTATTCTTAATAAATGATGAAGAATTCTGAATGAATCACCAAGAATCATACTATAAAGCGTGTCGTGCTAATGAAAAATTATATTAGCAGGATGTGTGTCCTATAACAATCCCAAATCTATACCAAACATATATTTATCACAGTTATCATCATCACAAATGTTAAATAAAAATAATAAAAGGTTAAAATATTAAAAATCAACTGTTATTGATAAAAGAGTTTACATCCCATTCCACATTCAACCCATGAGGGACATAAGTCTTTAAAAAATAGATCCAACGGGTTTCCATCCTTGATATCTCTCGTCTTACGTTGGATCCTCTCCAGTGAGGTGAGAACTTATCTATCCCTATAAACAATGTGTTTTTAGGGTTCTTGTGGTGGCACTGGTCATAGTGTTTAGACACACTATGACCAGGGAAACCTTTCCTAATGTTTCCCACATGCTCCCCTAGCCTGATCTGTAATTTCCTCGTTGTTCGTCCAACATATTGCTGACCACACTTACATTGCAGCATGTAGACAACATTGGTGGACGCACAGGTAATGAAAGAATCAATCTTATATTCACGTCCTGTGGAAGAGGATGTAAATCTTTCAATTTTTCTCCCCTTAAAAGTGTTGAGAGAACAGATCTGACATCTGTGGCAAGGGTAAAAACCTTTAAAATCACCAGAAAATGAGGGTTGAATGGGTCTCTCAATAACATTTTGAGCTATTTTGTGTCTTAGGGAGGGGACTCCCCTAAAAATAACTTTGGGGTGTTCAGATAAAATAGGGCCCAGAATGCGGTCATTTTTTAAGACCGGCCAATGTTTTTTAATAATGTTTTTGATTAAGAAATGTTGGGTGGAGTAGGAGGTGACAAAAGAGTTTTTGAAGCTCTGGTTGTCATTCCCTTTCAGACTCGGGCGTAGTAGAGACGACCTGTCAATGGCAGCTGTGTCCCTAATGGTCGCGTCCAATTGGGTAGCATCATACCCCTTCTCCACAAATTTTATTTTGAGAGTGTTAGCTTGTTGTAAAAAATCTTCTTGTCGGGTACAGTTTCTGCGTAATCGCAGAAATTGTCCTTTGGGAACAGCGTTAAGCCATGACTGATGATGACAGCTGTCATGAGGAATAAAGCTGTTCCGATCCGTTTTCTTGAAGTTAGTGGTGGTGATAATTCTATCACTTTGTGCTACCAAATTCAAGTCAAGAAATGTAATATGGGTGGAGCTACTGGTATGGTCCAATTTAATGCCCCTATCATTGGTGTTCAGCCTGGAAATGAAGGAGTCCAGCGAGGGGGTATCGCCATCCCATAGGAGGAGGATGTCATCGATGTATCGCCGCCACAGTATTAGCTGCGGCGGTCGATTGACAAAGACGACATCCTCCTCCCACTTGGCCATAAACAAATTCGCTAGGCTGGAGGCAAATTTAGCCCCCATCGCGACTCCTCTATTCTGTAGATAATAGGTGTTGTTGAACCAGAACAGATTATGAGACATGGCAAATTTAATAATGTCAATTATGAATTTCCTTTGTTCACAGGGTAAGGAGCTCCACAGATCCAAATAGTGCTGTACAGCTTCTAATCCCTGTCCATGATCAATTATGGTGTACAGCGACGCCACGTCCGCTGTGGTCATAATATACCCTTCTTTCCAAGAAATGTCCTGTAGAATATTCAGGACGTGAGTAGTATATTTAAGATAAGACGGGATCTGTTTGACAAGTGGTTGTAAGAGCTCATCTGTGTATATGCCTATTCGAGAACAGAGGGAATCTATCCCGCTAATTATGGGATGTCCCGGAGGTTTAGCAGGGTTCTTATGGACTTTGGGTAAAAAATAAATAATTGGCAAACGGGGCGCAGAGGGTATTAAAAACTATTTTTCTTTTTTATTAATAATTCCCTCTCCATGGGCCCTATCCACTAGGGATTGCAACTCCTTTTTGTACTTGGGAGTAGGGTTAGAAGCAAGGACTTTGTATGTGTCTCTATCACTTAAAATATTTCCCATTTCGGAAATGTAGTCGACTTTGTCTAAAACTACTATGCCACCCCCCTTGTCGACAGGGCGGATTACAATGTCCTTGTTGTCACAGAGTTTCTGAAGCCCTGTGTGTAACCCATCATTAGTGGGGGGCCATTTGATTCTAATATCTTCTATATCTCTCAAAACCAAGTCCTTGAAAACTTGGACTGAGGGGGCAATTTTCCCAGGGGGGTTAAATAAAGAAGCATTGGCCAAGGATGTATGTACAAACCTATGATCAGAGTTGGCTGTAGTACGAGTAGGGTTGGAGATGATGTACCTCTGAATGTTCAGTTTTCTGACGTACTTCTGCACATCCATGAAGACGCCGAATTTATTCAGCACCTTCGGAGGTGCAAATTTTAGTCCACGATGAATGACAGCGTTTTCGTCATCAGTAAACTGAGCTTTTGAGAGGTTAAATATGCCAGGGTCTTTTACACTCTCCTCCTTTTTATTCCTTGACCGCCTACCCCCTCTGGTCCCTCTCTTTGTTCTATGAATCTCTTGTTTCCCCCTCCCCTGTGAAAACCCCCCTGTTGGAAATTCCCCTCCTGTGAATATTCATAAGAGGAATAATTAGAACGAGGGGTATTTCTGGATGGAAATCATTTTGAGGTCTTCTACCATCCATCCAGCCCCCATTAGGGGACTCACTGGGATGGCGGGTGATCACCCTATTACCCGTATCAAAAGGGGAATCCCATCCTTCATTTTCTAGAGGGGTAAAACGATTAAAAGTAGGTACATCGGAGCGTCTAGGTGTTATGAACTCCGAGTTAGACTCTCGATGACCATTGTTGTTATTACCTCCTCTATTGTAGGGAGGATTTCTATAAGGTATTTGGAAGTTATTGGGATTATTACCCCTTTGATTTTGAGGTCCCTGTTTATTAGGGGGGGCTTCCGTCCTTTCCCCCCCTACCCCTCTGTTGAGGTCTCAAGGGGGGAGGGGGAGGGGTGAGGGAGGGGTGAGGGAGGGGTACAAAAGACTGTGTTTGGGTCTCCATTTCCTCATCATGAGGGTTGATGGTACCGGAACTATAAGAATTTCTCAACGTTTCTTTTTATTCTTTTGCTCCGTTTCTTTTTCTAGATGTTTTCTGAGTGTTTCAGATCTTTTCTTGTATTCCTCATCGTTTTTAAGGTCAGCAAGAGACGTTTTTAAGATCTCAATTTCATCGTTAATTTTAGTCAGTTTGCTTTTTTTCCTACTGATGAGAAATTGAATGAACCTGACACCCGCCTCATTAAAGTACTGAAACCAGCCATCTAAGTCAGGTTCATCGCTTTGGGGGTTGACTTCCCATCTAAGGCTACGGGGGACCATTTTGTCAACCACATACTTTTCCAGGAAAGCAATATCCCAGTTAGTATGGGTTTCTGATGTCATCAGATTTTTCAAATTTTTTAAAAAACGGCCAGCAATGTCGTCTGAAACAACTCCACTGCCGTCAAACACATCCCCCACATCTAGAATGTAGTTGCTCCTATATTCAAAAATGTCTATATTAGTAGCCATCATAGACGGAAGATTTTGAATGATAAGCTGCAGAAATGGTGTTAGTAAAATACAATATTTTTTTTTGTGGTTTTCCACTTGCCACATTATTATTCAAATTACTTTAGCGCTGCACTTTTTGTAAAGATATTGTGAGGGATTAGCTCGGTGGTAGGCGTGGATGACCCCTTTGGGGGTGCGTTTTCACAGAGAGATAGCCGAGCAGTGGTTGCAAACAACACTTTGTTTTATTCATGCAATTTACTTCACACAATTGCAAGCCTCAAAACAGCCAAAATAAAATAAAAACAAAATAAATCCTTGCCACTGTGGGCGGCTACCTTCTCACACACTGGAACCTATCTAATGAAGTCTGTCCCCAACCTACTGTTGGGCAGACTTGGCTGATCACACAGCAGACTCTCAATAGTCCATGTTTTATCTCTTCACATTGAACATGTCCCTTTTCCTCTTCACATTGAACATGTCCCTTTTCTCTTCACATTGAACATGTCCCTTTTCCTCTTCACATTGAACATGTCCCTTTTCTCTTCACATTGAACACAGTTCATCTATTTCTTCCCACATAGAAATAGTTCATTTAACATGTCCCTTTTCCTCTTCATATGGAACATGTCCCTTTGCTCTTCACACTCTTCACATTGAACACAGTTCATCTCCTCACCTTTGAGAAGTATTCGCACTTGTTTACCCTCCTTAGCGCACATCACTTCAGGGGGTCTTCTCCCATGCTCACCAGCTTGTCGGGAGGCACTCATCTGTCTGTCCTCCTCTCCCAGCCCACACGGCGACATGAGGCAGCAGTCCTTCTCCCATGCCCACACGGCGTCGGGAGGCACACGTCTGTCTGTCCTCCTCTCCCAGCCCACACGGCGACAGGAGGCAGCAATCCATAGACTTCCTCTGGACAAATTATAGAGGCCTTCATTTACTCATTCCGAACAGCTGAAGGCCTTTCAACTTCCTGCTGGCTAGCTCTGTAGCCAACACCCTATAGTAATTAGTGAACTTTCTAAATCAGGTGGAAATGTATCTCCGGCCTGTGACTACATTCCCAGATTTACCTGACTTCCTGTCACATACCCCCCCCTCTTGTTTCAACCCTAGGGTTGGGACACAGATTTCCAGGCACGCATGTGTCAAGCACTGCTGACTCTCACTGATAAGCCTCCTATTATCTTCAAGCTTCCGAATTAAACTGTTTCTGTCATCTTCATTGACAGATTTCTCATAAATGTCACACAGTTTGTCTCTCATCTCATACACACATTCTTCAACTGCATTTTTGGCATCATTTTGCTCCTTCTCGTTTCTGTCATCTTCATTGACAGATTTCTCATTAATGTCAGACAGCTTGTCCCTCATAACCGTCTGTCCAATCCACCATGGAGGACTGTGATCCATAGGCAACTCAATTTTGCTAGTCTTAAAGTCTTCAACATTCTTAAGACGCCTCTCTCTGCAATCAACAAATGATTTCCACAACACTTTGAGAACCTCTGCTTCACTTAGCTTTGTTCCAAGAAATGTCTGTACTTTATCAACCTTCCATCATCATATGGGTCAAAGGCAACAACACAGTTGAACCCAGCGATCTGGGTGGTATCCATTATAGACCTCCTCTCTGCATCAGTGAAGAAGCATGGAACTGCAACACATTCTTTTACAGGTTTCTTCAATGCACTTTCTGCTGAACTATTTGACCGCTCAAGGTCCCCTAGTTCCTTTTCTCTATCTGTGCTCCACATGGAATGTATCTCAAGATCACGATCAAACTTCTGCCACTTATCTTTCACCAGTTCCATTTTGGAAACACTCCCTGAAAGGCACTTATTCATTTGCTTCATGTTTTCACCAACAGACTTGGTTTTCTCCACTAGGTGGCGTTTGCTTTTTTTCTCCCAGATTTATATCACTGGCTTTAGTTTTCTCCGCTTTAGTTTTCTCCACTAGGTTTTCAGCCTGAACTGAGAAATCATCACATTTCTTACACAGCTCCTTTGTTTGCTGAAGTTCTAATGATACATTTTCCAATGCTTGAAGTTTTTGAAGGAACGGTTTATTCCAAAGGGGTGATTCAAGCCACATGTCATCACATTTCTGAGGCTCACTCAGGACAGACCCCAAAACACTGATCCTTTTAAAAACTGCATCAGGCACACTATCCCCTCTTTTGGACAGATCCTCTGTTGCCTGTAATTCCTCTTCCAGTTCCTGCAACGGAATCTTCATCTCTTCTACTTGCTGTTCTAAGGCTCGCTTAGACTTTTCTAGCTCCTGAACGCTTTTCTCAACATCATCCTTGGAGCTTATCAAACCTTCCATTTCTGTACGCAGCTGTTGGTTAACTCTTTCTAGTTCAACCTTACACTCTAGAGCTTCCTCCAAAGAGCGAGCCAAGAACAGGGCTTTGCCCTCTTTATCACGCGCCTCCGTCTCTGCACGGTCGCGTTCTTCTGCATATTTTGCAGACACAGTCTTCTCATCACCAAGCATCTGATCCAACTTCTTTTTCACATTTTCAACATTTTCTAATGAACCAACGCTTTCTTCCATGCGTTTTTCCATATCCGCTATCTGAGCTTGCAGTGTTGCGACTTGCTCTGATAGGTTTTTCTTTGCTTCCTCCTCCTCTTTTAATTGTTCCAGGAAGCCATTTTTCTCATCTTCCATTTGTTTGAGTTTTGTGCTCAAACTCAGCCTTTGACACCTCTCTTCCTGTAAGAGTTCCTGCGTGTCTTGCAGCTGCGATTCCAAGACAGAAAAATCTTCCGCAATTTCTCTAGATTTGCTGTCTGCTTGAGAAAGCTGATTTGTGACATTGTCCACCTCAACCTGCAGTCGGTTTGCCTTCTCTGACAGCTTAGCACACAATCGGTCACCTTCTGACACCTTGACTTGCGATTCCAGAAGCTGTGCCTCTACTTTTTTTCTCTTGTGTTCAGAATCTCCTTTTCCCTGCAAAAGAGCCTTCACCTCATTGGCTAGTTTCTGGGAATGAGACTGTAATTCTGCCACACAGGCTTCTTTCTCCTTTAACTGCTGCTGGAAACGTTGGGCTTCACCTTTCCAACTTTCACAGTCTGCACTTAATTCATCTACCACATTTCTCAAAGTGGTGAGCTCACACACCGTACTCAGTAATTTAGCCTCTCTCTCACTTTTCTCCTTGTCGCTGAGAGACACTGTCGTTTTCAGAGCGACATTCTGTTCCTGCATCCCCTGCAGGTCATTTTTTGTAGCTTCCAAACACTGAAGACTTTTTTCCAGCTGATTACGCAACTCCAACATATCACACATACTTTGCTTCTGCAAAGTGTGAATTTCACTTTCCTTTTCCATGAGGATGGTATCTTTCTCCATTATAGTCTCTCTGCGTTTGTGCAACTCGGAAAAAAGAAAGAAGAGCAGTGGATTCTTCCCACTGGAACACCTGAGCCTGCACGTTTCTATGCTCCATCCTAAGCAACTCCAGGGCTCGTTCCTTTTCTTCCATTTTCCATTGCAAGGCATCCAACTCAGCCCTGCACACATACTCGGTTTCCTCCAAACCGATGGCCTCCATTTGCTGCTGGCGTCTCTGTTTCCAGCCTGCCATGCTCTCTTGGTGAGCCTTTTGTTGAGCTGCAAAGCTCCGCTGTTTCAGCATCTCCCCCATTTTAAATTTACTTTTCATCTGAGCACACTGCGTCTCCATAGCAGTTTCATCAGTGTTGCTAGGGACAACAACCTTCCTCTTTAGTAGACTCTCTTTAGGCATGGATGGGGCTGGTTCAGATGGTAGCATCCCCTCCATCCATAGAATCCGGTCTCTCATTTCATCTATCTTTGCATTTTTCAGGCGTTTTGAACGCCCCATCTTCAATAACTCCACAAACAAATTTTTCACAGTCCAGAAAAAAAATTTTCAGACCACTGTCTCTTTAACACATGTAGTTTTTCTCTCTCTTGCAAGATCTCTTTTCCTGCACACACAGTTTGTGCAGTCCCTTGCACCAGACACAACAAAGTTCATCAAAAATTTTGAGACCGCTGTCTCTTTAAAACACTTTTCTCTTTCAGGATCTTCTCTCCTGCACAAATAGATTGTGCAATCATATGCACCAGACAAAGTTCCTCAAACATATGCACTTCCTTGCAGGGATCTCTGCTTCTGCCCACTGCATACCTCCACCATATGTGAGGGATTAGCTCGGTGGTAGGCGTGGATGACCCCTTTGGGGGTGCGTTTTCACAGAGAGATAGCCGAGCAGTGGTTGCAAACAACACTTTGTTTTATTCATGCAATTTACTTCATACAATTGCAAGCCTCAAAACAGCCAAAAATAAAATAAAAACAAAATAAATCCTTGCCACTGTGGGCGGCTACCTTCTCACACACTGGAACCTATCTAATGAAGTCTGTCCCCAACCTACTGTTGGGCAGACTTGGCTGATCACACAGCAGACTCTCAATAGTCCATGTTTTATCTCTTCACATTGAACATGTCCCTTTTCCTCTTCACATTGAACATGTCCCTTTTCTCTTCACATTGAACATGCCCCTTTTCTCTTCACATTGAACATGTCCCTTTTCCTCTTCACATTGAACATGTCCCTTTTCTCTTCACATTGAACACAGTTCATCTATTTCTTCCCACATAGAAATAGTTCATTTAACATGTCCCTTTTCCTCTTCATATGGAACATGTCCCTTTGTTCTTCACACTCTTCACATTGAACACAGTTCATGTCCTCACCTTTGAGAAGTATTCACACTTGTTTACCCTCCTTAGCGCACATCACTTCAGGGGGTCTTCTCCCATGCTCACCAGCTTGTCGGGAGGCACTCATCTGTCTGTCCTCCTCTCCCAGCCCACACGGCGACATGAGGCAGCAGTCCTTCTCCCATGCCCACACGGCGTCGGGAGGCACACGTCTGTCTGTCCTCCTCTCCCAGCCCACACGGCGACAGGAGGCAGCAATCCATAGACTTCCTCTGGACAAATTATAGAGGCCTTCATTTCCTCATTCCGAACAGCTGAAGGCCTTTCAACTTCCTGCTGGCTAGCTCTGTAGCCAACACCCTATAGTAGTTAGTGAACTTTCTAAATCAGGTGGAAATGTATCTCCGGCCTGTGACTACATTCCCAGATTTACCTGACTTCCTGTCACAATATACAGTTAGTTTCCAGGTTTATGAGGGAAAAGATAGCACTGTGGAGCCCCACAACTGCCCAGACTACATAGGGAGCAGCGGCAAGATAATTTGGCACTTGGTGTCACCCTTATTCGGAAAGGGGTACCATTTGTACATGGACAATTTTTATACAAGCGTGCTACTTTTTAGTCACTTGCTTGAATTACAATATAAATGGAAATCTGAGTCACACCCTGACTATAGAAATACCTTTGCGCTTAGGAGGAATCAGCTGATAGCTGTAATGAAAATTGCTAATAGATGCAGCTACTTTGCCAAATAACGGAGATATTTGATACAAAGCATAGAACATAAATAATAGTAGCGCAAGATCCAACCTCTAATTGGATAATAAAGTGACCAGTGAGCAATATAAATTATTAAAATCACTTAACATCACTTTAAATAGTTTAAAATAGTTAAGAACGTCCCAAAGTCCTTAAAGGTGAATATCAGAAAGTCCCATAAGCAGCCGATGAACTCGTGCAATCTATCAGGGTCACCTCCTTATCCACCACCAAGTGCCAGGGATAAAGTCAGAAAAAGTGGTAACTCACCAGACCTCAATGCTCATTTGTTCTCACAAGTGAGCAAAAGCGCATGGGTAAAAAATGGACCAGCAAGAAAACATAAATGACATGTGTAGTCCAATCTGCTTCTGGTTCGTTATCCCCTCCTTCCAATATAATCCTCATAAGCCGTACCACATGTAGAAATAAAATGCCTCCAATAGTGTAATATGTCTCAAACACATTTATTAAAGTATATACACCAAGTTGCACTCACATTTCGTAGTAAAAAGCTAGGCACATCATCATAGTAGGGCGATAAGGAAACAGCCGATGTTCGCTGTGAACTGGCTCCACGCCAGCCCAGCTAGTTCTGGGATGCTCCTCCGCCACGTAACGTATTGCCGGATGGGGCGTGACCAGACGACGCATCCGGCAATACGTTACGTGGCGGAGGAGCATCCCGGAACTAGCTGCGCTGGCATGGAGCCAGTTCACAGCGAACACCGGTCATCTTTATGGCTCTGCCTGAAGGTGATAGGTTTTCATGACTATGCAATTTCCCCTTAGGGGTTGAATGAGGAGCTAGAGGTCAGCACCTTCATTTAGGTTTGAAACAAAAAATGTAAAAAATATATTTCCCTATTATTTATACAAACCCCAATTCCAAAAAAGTTGGGACACTGTACAAATTGTGAGTAAAAAAGGAATGGACTCATTTACACATCTCATAAACTTATATTTTATTCACAATATTATATAGATAACATATCAAATGTTGAAAGTGAGACATTTTGAAATCTCATGCCAAATATTGTCACATTTTGGATTTCATGAGAGCTACACATTCCAAAAAAGTTGGGACGGGTAGCAATAAGAGGCCGGAAAAGTTAAATGTACATATATGGAAGAGCTGGAGGACCAATTTGCAACTTATTAGGTCAATTGGCAACATGATTGGGTATAAAAAGAGCCTCTCAGAGTGGCAGTGTCTCTCAGAAGTCAAGATGGGCAGAGGATCACCAAATCCCCCAATGTTACGGCGAAAAATAGTGGAACAATATCAGAAAAGAGTTTCTCAGAAAAAAATTGCAAAGAGTTTGAAGTTATCATCATCTACAGTGCATAATATCATCCAAAGATTCAGAGAATCTGGAACAATCTCTGTGCGTAAGGGTCAAGGCCGGAAAACCATAATGGATGCCAATGATCTTCGGGCCCTTAGACAGCACTGCATCACATACAGGAATGCTACTGTAACGGAAATTACAACATGGACTCAGGAATACTTACAGAAAACACTTTCGGTGAACACAGTCCACCGTGCCATACGTTGCCGGCTAAAACGCTATAGGCCAAAAAAGAAGCCATATCTAAACATGATCCAGAAGCACAGGCATTTTTTCTGGGCCAAGACTCATTTAAAATGGACTGTGGCAAAGTGGAAAACTGTTCTGTGGTCGGACGAATCAAAATTTGATGCCATGTCATTCCGGACTAAAGAGGACAAGGACAACCCAAGTTGTCATCAGCGCTCAGTTCAGAAGCCTGCATCTCTGATGGTATGGGGTTGCATGAGTGCGTGTGGCATGGGCAGCTTACACATCTGGAAAGGCACCATCAATGCTGAAAGGTATATCCAAGTTCTAGAACAACATATGCTCCCATCCAGACGTCGTCTCTTTCAGGGAAGACCTTGCATTTTCCAACATGACAATGCCAGACCACATACTGCACCAATTACAACATCATGGCTGCGTAGAGGAAGGATCCGGGTACTGAAATGGCCAGCCTGCAGTCCAGATCTTTCACCCATAGAAAACATTTGGCGCATCATAAAGAGGAAGATGTGACAAAGAAGACCTAAGACCTAAGTTGAGCAACTAGAAGCCTGTTAGAGGTGGTGAGGTAACTGGCGCTACCTATAGGTTTATATAGAATATGAATATCACAGTAAATTGTAATGACTTATATGACGAAGTTAAAACATGTATGAATACTCCAGATGAACCTTATAAATATAAAGTGCAATAGTGAAGTTTTCCGTGGTAAGGGTGACCAAATAAAGTGAAGATATTATAGCTTATAGGCTAGTATCTTCACTTTATTTGATCACCCTTACCACGGAACACTTCACATATGGTTTTTTGATACATATATTCCTTTGTGTGACTGTTTCACTTATATACTGTTTACACTATTGCACTTTATATTTATATTATTTATGAGGTTCATCTGGAGTATTCATACATGTTTTAACCTCTGCATATAAGTCATTACAATTTACTGTGATATTCATATTCTATATACACCTATAGGCAGCGCCAGTTACCTCACCACCTCTAACATATCTTGAATATTGACTTCACAGTCTATATTTCTGAGGTAGGCAGCAGCCGTTCTATTTATTTCGCCATAGCGTGGACACTACCACTTACTAACTAGAAGCCTGTATTAGACAAGAATGGGACAACATTCCCATTCCTAAACTTGAGCAACTTGTCTCCTCAGTCCCCAGACGTTTGCAGACGGGTTATAAAAAGAAAAGGGCAGGCCACACAGTGGTAAACATGGCCTTGTCCCAACTTTTTTGAGATGGCCTGGCCTCTGGCCTGGGACTCAGGAAGACAAAATACTTTAAGAGCTACTGATCTGAAGTTTGCTGTATGAGAGAAAGAAAAGTTGGATACGCTAGAACAAATAGGGGAATCATTCAGTGGGATGGCTCGATGTCCTTATGATCCAAAACATGGAAATGTTGCTCTCTTTGCAGATTACTAAATCCTTTTTGCATACTACCTCGGGATATCTCCTTATACTCGAGAGAGGAATACTATGGTGATCTAGTGTATTGGAATTATCTGACCCCGCTGAGAGAAGAGACCCAGGGATATCTTTACCCACGAGCCCACTACATAGGAACCGTAGGAAAAAGGCTATTATCCTAAAGTTCACTACCCCTGTAGGGGTATATATCTCTGGTGAGTGCGGGATATATTGGAGGGGTGCATTTTTTCGTTCACCCTATACTTATCACCCGGATCACTTCTCGAATATCACCTATAAATAATACTGAAGCACTATTGTTTTGTGAAGCACTTTTCTGAAAGCACTTTATGGACTGTTTTTGGACCCTTTTTTTGATTTAATATATATATATATATAATATATTTTTGGTTTTTCACTGGATGACTTGCACTGGCACTTTGTTTATTGTCATCTTTATTGATTGCACATATCACTTTATGTTCACAATTAATGTGTATATTTTGACTTCAAAATAATGTTAAGATACTTTTATTTATAACATACTGTTTTGGACATGTCTGCACACTAGCACTTTATTGCACATTATTTTTACCCCTTCCATAAATATTTACACATTTTTAAAATAGGCAGCGCCACTTTATCTCACTCCATTTCTTAATTTAGGAGATCGTCAAATATATCTAGGGCAGAGGTAGAGGATGAAATAATCAGAAATGTGGAGGTACCTATAAAAGGAAAAATTATGAGTTGCAGGATGAATTCCATTCCCCCTCCAACTTGGATGCTAGGAATGAACAAAGGATCAATAAACAGAGGTCTGTCCAGTGGCGGCTGGTGCTCAAATTTTTTGGGGGGGCGCAAACAGAAAAATGTAATAGGCATTGCTTTGAGGCAAAAAACGCTGTAAAAAATTGCGTGACTTTGAGGTCGCAAAAGTGTGAAAGGGGCCTTCAGTAATTAAGGTATAGTGTGCCCCCTTTCAATGCAGAGAGACCAGCGTGCCCCCTTTCAATGCAGAGAGACCAGCGTGCCCCCTTTCAATGCACAGTGACCAGCGTGCCCCCTTGGGATCTAGTGATCACCAGTCAGTGTGGTTTAATATAAGAACTGTGAAAGAATCACACCACACAAAAACAAAAGTTTTAGATTTTAGAAAAACAGACTTTTCAAAAATGAAATTAGTCATAAACGAGTCCTTATCAGACTGGAACGGATTACATGGAGTCCAGGAGAAATGGGACTACTTAAAAGGTGCACTATTGAAGGCAACAGAAAATTGCATTAGACTTGTCAGTAAAAGCAAAAAAAGGAAGAGACCACTGTGGTACTCAGCAGAAGTGGCCCACATCATTAAAAATAAAAAGCTAGCATTTTGTAATTATAAAAAAACCCAGAGCAATGAAGATAAGGAAATCTACAAGATTAGGCAGAAAAAGGCCAAGCAAGTTATAAGAACTTCTAAAGCGCAGGCAGAAGAAAAACTATCTCAGTCTATGAAAAAGGGGGATAAGACATTCTTCAGATATATAAATGAAAAAAGGAAATTAAAACAAGGAATAACTAAATTAAAAACAAAGGACGGAAGGTATGTAGAAGAGAATAAAGGGCTAGCCGACTGCCTTAATGAATACTTCTGTTCAGTTTTTACAGAAGAAAAAGAAGAAGGACCTCCAATTGAAAGGATGACTAATGAATCGTTTGATGCATGTGTCTTTACAGAGGAAGACGTTCTAAGATTGCTGTCTAAAGTGAAGACAAATAAGTCACAGGGTCCTGATGAGATACACCCAAAATTATTAAAAGAGCTTAGTGGTGAGCTGGCAAAACCATTAACAGATTTATTTAACCAATCATTAGTAACAGGAGTCGTCCCGGAAGATTGGAAATTGGCAAATGTCGTGCCCATTCACAAAAAAGGTAGTAGGGAGGAATCGAGCAACTATAGACCAGTGAGTCTGACATCAATAGTAGGCAAATTAATGGAAACCCTATTAAAGGATAGAATTGTGGAACATCTTAAATTCCATGGATTGCAAGATGAAAAACAACATGGGTTTACTTCAGGGAGATCATGTCAAACAAATCTTATAGATTTTTTTGACTGGGTGACTAAAATAATAGACGGTGGAGGTGCAGTAGACATTGCATATCTAGATTTCAGTAAGGCTTTTGACACTGTCCCACATAGAAGACTTATCAATAAACTACAGTCATTGAGCATGGACTCCCATATTGTTGAGTGGATTAGGCAGTGGCTGAGTGACAGACAACAGAGGGTTGTAGTCAATGGAGAACATTCAGAACAAGGTCATGTTACCAGTGGGGTACCTCAGGGATCTGTACTGGGACCAATTTTGTTTAATATCTTCATAAGTGATATTGCAAAAGGCCTCGATGGTAAGGTTTGTCTTTTTGCTGATGACACAAAGATATGTAACAGGGTTGATGTTCCTGGAGGGAAATGCCAAATGGAAAAGGATTTAGGAAAACCAGAAGAATGGTCAGAACTCTGGCAACTGAAATTTAATGTGGATAAGTGCAAGATAATGCACCTGGGGCGTAAAAACCCAAGGGCAGAATATAGAATATTTGACACAGTCCTGACCTCAGTATCTGAGGAAAGGGATTTAGGAGTAATTATTTCAGAAGACTTAAAGGTGGGAGGACAATGTAATAGAGCAGCACGAAATGCCAGCAGAATGCTTGGATGTATAGGGAGAGGTATAAGCAGTAGAAAGAGAGAAGTGCTTATGCCGCTGTACAGAACACTGGTGAGACCTCACTTGGAGTATTGTGCGCAGTACTGGAGGCCATATCTCCAGAAGGATATAGATACTCTAGAGAGAGTTCAGAGAAGAGCTACTAAACTAGTACATGGATTGCAGGAAAAAACTTACCAGGAAAGGTTAAAGGACCTTAACATGTATAGCTTGGAAGAAAGAAGAGACAGAGGGGATATGATAGAAACTTTTAAATACATAAAGGGAATCAACTCGGTAAAGGAGGAGAGCATATTTAAAAGAAGAAAAAATACCACAAGAGGACACCGTTTTAAACTAGAGGGGCAAAGGTTTAAAAGTAATATGAGGAAGTATTACTTTACTGAGAGAGTAGTGGATGCATGGAATAACCTTCCTGCAGAAGTGGTAGCTGCAAATACAGTGAAGGAGTTTAAGCATGCATGGGATAGGCATAAGGCAATCCTTCATATAAGATAGGGCCAGGGACTATTCATAGGATTCAGATATATTGGGCAGACTAGATGGGCCAAATGGTTCTTACCTGCCGACACATTCTATGTTTCTATGTTTCTTTCAATGCACAGTGACCAGCGTGCCCCCTATTAATGCACAGTGACCAGCGTGCCCCCTTTCAATGCACAGTGACCAGTGTGCCCCCTTTCAATGCAGTGACCAGTGTACATGCCCCCTTCAATGCAGTGACCAGCGTACATGCCCCCTTCAATGCAGTGACCAGCGTACATGCCCCCTTCAATGCAGAGATCAGCGTACATGCCCCCAATGCAGAGACCAGCATACATACCCCCTTCAATGCAGAGATCAGCGTACATGCCCCCAATGCAGTGACCAGCGTACACGCCCCCAATGCAGTGACCAGAGTACATGCCCCCAATGCAGTGACCAGAGTACATGCCCCCAATGCAGTGACCAGCGTACATGCCCCCAATGCAGTGACCAGCATACATGCCCCCAATGCAGTGACCAGCATGCATGCCCCCAATGCAGTGACCAGCGTGCGTGCCCCCTTCAATGCAGTGACCAGCATACATGCCCCCAATGTAGTGACCAGCATACATGCCCCCAATGCAGTGACCAGCATACATGCCCCCAATGTAGTGACCAGCATACATGCCCCCAATGTAGTGACCAGCATACATGCCCCCAATGTAGTGACCAGCATACATGCCCCCAATTCAGAGATCAGCATGCGTGCCCCCAATGCAGATATCAGCGTGCGTGCCCCCAATGTAGTGACCAGCATACATGCCCCCAATGCAGAGATCAGCGTACATGCCCCAATGCAGTGACCAGCATATATGCCCCCAATGTAGGGACCAGCATACATACCCCCAATGTAGTGACCAGCATACATGCCCCCAATGCAGAGATCAGCGTGCGTGCTCGCAATGTAGTGACCAGCATACATGCCCCCAATGCAGAGATCAGTGTGCGTGCCCGCAATGTAGTGACCAGCATACATGCCCCCAATGCAGAGATCAGCGTGCGTGCCCCTTTACTTACCTGGAGCAGCAGCGGCGGCGGCGATTGGCTTCTCCTCAGTCCCCCGAACGGCTTCTTCTCCTCGGTCCCGGCGCGTCTCCTCCAGTCCTTCCGGTCCCGCCTCCTCCTCGGCCAATGGCATGGGGTTTGCCTTGCGGCCAATCAGGAAGCGCGTATCGGACGCGCTTCCTGATTGGCCAGGAGGAGGATCGGTGTGACAATAACGAATTTTCATTCACTATTGTCACACAATGGGTGGGCTAGGGACGCACTGCTCTGCGCCCCAGGTCCACCCTTTGCATCGCCCTATTAGAGCCTCTGGCTCTAATCAGGTGATGAAAAAAAAAAATCCCCATTGAACTCCATGCATCTGGCGCCCCTGCATGTAGATTAGGGGGCCGGACGCATGGATGGGGGGGCGGCGCCCCTGCGCCCCTAACGAGCCGGCCGCCACTGGGTCTGTCCCCTCAAAAAAAACACAGAAGGAGGCGGCAACATAAATCTAGGACCAGCAACCAGTATGAAGGTCCCCACTACAGGGGGAACAGATACCCAACAGGGACTTTTGACCCCTTTTTCTAAGAAATACAGCCTGGGCAAATTTACTTACAGCAAGGAGGGGGAGACAAATTCAAAATAATAAATCTGTCTGATGCAAAGTTAACGGAGCCTCGATTATCCCTTCCAGAAAAGGGTCTATCATTTTGCCCAACCCATACTTGGGATGTTTTTGATTTTATTAAGGACATTTATTTGTTTGCCCGGAAGCTGATTTTGCAAACTATACATCATAAAAAATCCAATGAACATCCATTGGGGGTATTGGGGCCTAAGAAATAGATTTCAGAGTAGGGGATATAGGGATAGATGGCTCAATGTGACCCACAAACGAGCCAAGGAGAGTGATAGGAATGAGCTTTTATTTAGAGCACAAAGACAAAAAACAGAAGGAGAAAGAAGTATGATTATGTATACAATACACAGAACTAGCCTCCAAGGTAAGGGAAATATGTGGAAGGCATTGGTCCTTATTAACTAATGATACAACTTTTAAGTTTGTTTCTAATACCCCCAAAGTTATATATATAGGAAGGCAAATTCTCTAAAGGATCTTCTGGTCTACAGTGACATACAATGGAAACCCCCAATCCGACATTGGAATGTGCAATCTTTGCACCTACATAATAGATGGGGATAGGTTGGTCTTGCCAATGGGAAGGACCCTCAAGTGCAATCAGAGGGTGACGTGTGACACCATGGGGGTTGTCTGTCATCATATGCACCTGTGGGTGCTTTTACATCAGGAAGACCAACCGGACGGTCTTCAAACGTTTGCAGGATCACATTTATGATATTGAAACATACCATCTAATAGCCCGTCATGTGTGCTTACAATACAATAGGAATCCGAGAGGCCTGAGTATGTAGGTAGTTGAAGCAATTTCTGAGAGTAAAAGGGGGGGCGAGTATGATCGTAGGGTCCTGCAGTGAGAGGCGAGATGGATCTGGCAATTGGAGGCGACAAAGCCCCTCCGGACTCAACGATAGTCTGAGTTTTTCTCCATTTTTGCCTTAAGATAAGAATTTATTTGGCTAATATTATTAAAAGTGTTTTTTTTTTGTGAGGACTCCTTCCTCCCCCCCCCTTTATAATTTATGAGGTGGAGAGTGTAGAGAATGTAATAGCTTTGGATTATGTTGTTATTGGTTGGTGTGCGATCTCCCATGTGGTATCCTCATCTTTGATCATCTTAGTAGCACTGACCTTGGAATGGGATATGCTGAAGAACTTTGGTAAGGGCCGAGAACCATGTGGTATTGGGAGACATCTAGTGGTTGTCTTTGGAAAGGCATCCAGTCCCTGGGTGATCTCTGTATAATATAGGCTTAAATTAATCAGTCACTAATTTGTCCCCAAGTGTCTTCCATCCATCTATTTCCTATTTCGGAAAGGGTTGAGAATGATGATGTTGCCATGATATGCACCGCAATGTGCGCTGCTTAGTGGCGTATTGCGCATGCATAGTGCATTGACTGGAGCAATGTTGTGACATCATGATGCACTGCTTAATGCACATGCGCGATGTGTCATTTGGTGCAGCGTTGTGACGCCACGGCGCACAGCACATGCGGGGTAGTACTGGTTTTTAGCCATTTTGTAAGGGAAAAAATCCCATATAAGCAAAGAGGAAAATTGTCAGTGCAGGACACCCTCTGAAGCAACCGGGACACCTGGCGAAACCGGTCAGGCTCAGGGCAGATGCCCAACTACTTGCTCCCTCTAAGGTTATAACATTGTGTAGTGCACCAGATATACAACTTATTAGTGGAAACCTACTTAAAGAGATGACTGCCAGAGAGGACTTTTGAACAATAAGTACCCTTTTATGATTCCATGAAAGTGGGGTGCAACATTGAACACCTGTATTGTTGGCAAAAGGACTGCATTATGGCTTGCAATATAAAGCAACAGGCTCCTTTCAATGAGGATTAGTGTGTGATTGGGGTCACTGGAATACTATACGGATCAAATGTGCCATATATTATATACTGAAGGTTGGAAAATTTTACAAATGAGAGCTGTTTAAGAGGGGTGCTTCTGTGTACAACACTGGGATTATCTGTCTGATACACACTCGTGTGAGGGAGGTGAAGAGCATATTTCAATATATATAATGCAACTTTGAAAAAGGATACATCTGCTTTTCAATACCTCCTCTGGACCACGAGTGTTGGCCATTCACACCCCAAGTTTACTGATCCTGGATTTAAAGGGACAGGACTATGATTTTGTGTCTCCATAGTCAATCCTCAGAGACATTTATATCACTGGGACTATCTGTCTAATACACATTCGTGTAAGGGAGGTGAAGATTCTACTTTAATATTCAATAAATATATATGCAACTTTGAAAAATAATACATCTGCTTTCTAATACCTTTTCTGGACCACAAGTATGGACCATCCACACCCCAAGTTCATTGATGCTGGATTTAAAAGGACAGGACTAAGATTTTGTGTCTCCAGTCCATATTCAATCCTCAGAGACATTTATAACCTTCAAACAGCATTCCTGTATCTTAATCACACTCCCTAGCTAGACACTCTGGAGTGTGATGCAGGCTCCTCACCTCCCCCCCTAAGGGAAGGAAAAAGAGAGGTGGTAACATAGACCCAGTGTAATTAGTCAGGCCTCTGCCTTGCCTACCTGTGCCTGGCTGGTGTTCGCGGCTCCTGGCCCTGCCACCTCCACTGGTTCCCCTGCAGACGGCACAGCGGGCATCCAGCAACTCATCTTTCAAAATTCCCAGTCTTTTTGCCACTGCAAGGACCCGAAATATATCAGCAGAGGCCGCCTCCTCCCCCTGCGTTCCAGCAGCCGGAACTGGAAGCCGCCGTGCACCCCCAGAAGTCCCTCCCCGCTGGGAGAGTGAGGAGCCCAGGACACAAGAACTGCGCCTGCTGCAGCCCGTGACCCCAAGCTCCACATCCACTGGTCTTTTGGAACAGGACCTCTGGCGGCCTCTGCCCTCGCCGGGCTCGAAGGAGAGGCGACACTGGAATACCCTCCTTCCGTCAGTGGGGGTGCTTGGATGGCCTAGAAAAAAAACAAAGCATACAGGTATGCCCTTCACTCTTCCCCACCTGGAGAGAGCGTAACACACCCTTGGTCCTCTGCAGAGCTTCCACCATGGCAGAGGAAACATTACAACTGAGGCCATGGTGGAAGGGTCTGGGCTTTTAAGCGGTGACTGCAGTGTTTCCTGGGAAATTGGGTGGAGCTACACTCTCTCTCCAGGTGCTGTCCTGAAAGAGGATTTTGGAAATCACTAGAAGATCTTCTTAATAGCTATGCCTGCAGGGATGTCCCATATCTTGCAGGGTCTCCCTGCAGCTAACTCTTATGTGCACGGTCTCAGACATTCAAATGTATGTGAATGCTAACAAACACATTTAGCCTCATCTGTAAACTGAAGTGCCGCGTTGCCCACAAATTCTAAGGGTTCTTTCACGCGATGCGCCGTCCGAGGAGGTCCGTTCTCTGCTCAGCGGGGATCGATACGCAGATCCCTGCTGAGCAGGCGGATGACAGCTCCGTCTCTGCTCTGTGTGCGGAGACGGAGCTGTCAGATCCCCACTGTCCTCTATGGAGGAATCGGACGAGAATGGATCGCGTGTCCGTTCTCATCCGATCCACTGGACGGATGGAAAATAGGGTTTCCATCTGTCCGGATTTCACGGATAGGATCGGAAGCGGATAGCAGCGGGTGTCAGCAGAGATGTTCACTGCTGACATACGCTGCCCCATAGGGATGCATGGAGCATCCGATCAGGTCCACCTGAAAAACTGGCAAGCGGATTTGATCGGATCGTTCGTGTGAAAGGACCTTTAGAGTGACAGCAGGCTTCGTGTGATCTGCACAGTGCTCCCTGACCAGAAGTTTGTGGAAGTGGCAAAAAGTTACACAGCAACCAATATAGTTTAACCACTTTAGGACCGGAGGATTTTCCTGCTTTACGTCCAGGCCACTTTTTGCAACTTGGCGCTGTGCGACTTTAACTGACAATTGCGCGGTCATGCAACGCCGTACCCAAACGAAATTTAAGTCCTTTTTTTCCCCACAAACAGAGCTTTCTTTAGGTGATATTTGATCACCTCTGCGCTTTTCTTTTTTTGTGATAATAATAAAAAAAGAGCGACAATTTTGAAAAAAATAACAATATTTTTCTACTTTGACAGTTAAAAAATATCCAATATATTCAATTTTTGTCATATATTTAGGCCAAAATGTATTTAGCTACATGTCTTTGACAAAAAAATTCTCAATGAGCGTATTTTTAACCGCTTTAAGACTGGAAGATTTTACCCCATTCCTGACCAGGCCATAATTTGCGATTCGGCACTGCGTTATTTTAACGGACAATTGCGTGGTCGTGGGAAGCTGTACCCAAATAAAATGTATGTCCTTTTTTCCCCACAAACAGAGCTTTCTTTTGGTGGTATTTGATCACCTGTGCGATTTTTACTTTTTGCGCTATAAACAAAAAAAGAGCGACAATTTTGAAAAAATAACAATATTTTTCACATTTTTTTATATGAAATTCCCCCAAAAAATTTAAAATTCAAAATTTTTTAACATTTTAGGCCAATTTGTTTTCTGCTACATATGTTTGGTAAAAAAAATTGCAAACAGAGTATTTTGGTTGGTTTGCGCAAAAGTTATCGCAGCTACTAACTATGGGAAATTTATGTCATTCTTATTAGTTTTTTTTAAACTAGTAATGGCGGCGACCTGCGATTTTTTTTGCGGGACTGCGACATTGCTGCGGACAGATCGGAACCCTAACTGACATTTTTTACACTTTTGGGGGTACCAGTGGCATTGCTACAGTAATCAGTGCTATAAATATGTACTGTTACTGTAATAATGACACTGGCAGGGAAGGGGTTAACTTTATTGGTGATCAAGGGGTTAAATATATGCCTGGTGCTTACTGACGTGTGTGGGGGGAGGGGACTGTGTGACACAGGCACAGATCGCAGGTTCAGCTACGCTGAATCCTGTAATCTGTCCCTGCCTGTCACATAGGAGATCCGCCCGCTTTGTTTACACAAGCGGGCGGATCTCCTCACTCGATCCCTGATGATCGGGGAAGAGCGGCGGTGATCACCACCTCTCCTCCCCTGGCCCGACTCCCGCTGTATCTGAATATAGCGGTAGCGAGCCTCCGGTGGTGCGCGCGCTGCCCACAAGGGGAGGAGTCCAGCGACGTAGGTCTACGTCGCTGGACGATAACGAGCCACTTTGCCGCAGTACGCTCCATGTGAGCGGTCGGCAAGTGGTTACAAACAGTAAGAAATATATTTGAGAGTAAAGTAAGAAAAAAAAATGAAAGTGCAGCTATTAAAATTGATTTAGAGAGAAAACAAAAGAATAGTTGGGGGTTCAATCCTACTTTAAGCCATATTTGGAGTGCACTTAGGGTAGATATTGGAGGTCTGCTGTGGGCAAGAAGTAACAAGAACTATCCAGCACTCACGCCCGCCTTCTCTGACAATATAAAGGCTGCCATCTGACCAAAGGAAAGTAGGAACTCCATACCAAAAGCTGGTAACAGAACCATGACCTGGTAGATGTCATCAATATGTTTTCTATGAAATTATATTTTTGCTGATAAACAATGTTTATTATAGAAACAAAAATCACACCATCGCCTCTTCTGAGACAACATGGCATCATGCTGCCCAACTCACTCACCTGAGAGTCAGATCCCTGACAATTTTACCATTAAAGCTGAATACTGGGCACAAAAATGTAACTTAAATATATTCCTCATTAACCACATAGTCTATAAATCCACTTTGTCTGCACCAAATACCAAACCCAGAAGTTACCATTTAACCCCTTTACGGCCGCCCGCCGCAGATTTACTGCGGCAGGCAGCCGCTCCTGGGCAAACCGACATAACTCTACGTCGCTCGCTCTCAGGAGGCTAGCCGCTCATCAGAGGGGAAGCCTGTGCGTGTGTCAGGTGGCTCCGATTGCTGCCCGACACCGGCGATCTCTCCCCGCTGACAGCAAAGGACAGTCGGCTGATGTAAACCCCTTCTCCCTGAAGTGATCACAGAGCCCATGTGATCCTGCTATGTAGGATCGCATGTCTCTATGGTCACTTCACAAATCCAACCCCCCCCCCCCATCACAGTGAGAATCACTCCCCTAGGCTTAAATGTAACCCCTTGATCACCTATACTGTTAACCCCTTCCCTGCCCGTGTCATTTTTACAGTAACAGTGCATATTTATAGCACGGATTACTGTAGTAATGTCACCCCAAAAAAGTGTCAAAAATGTCAGTTAGGGGTCTGATCTGTCCGCCGCAATGTCACAGTCCTGCAAAAACAAACAAAAAAAAAAAACAATAAAAATGACAAAACTTTCCCGTAGTTAGACGCAATACTTTTTGTGCAAACCAATCAAAATACACTTATTGTGATGTTTTTTTTTTACCAAAAATATGTAGCAGAAAACAAATTGGCCTAAAATGTTAAAAATTTTTGATTTTTTTAATTTTTTTTGGGAAAGTAATATAGCAGAATGTGAAAAATATTGTTATTTTTTCAAGATTGTCAATCTTTTTTTGTTTATAGCGCATTAAATAAAAATCACACAGGTGATCAAATACCACCAAAAGAAAACTCTATTTGTGGGGAAAAAAGGACATCAATTTTATTTGGGTACAGTGTCGCAAGACCGCGCAATTGTCTGTTGAAGTCACGCAGTGCTGAATCGCAAAATAGGGCCTGGTCATTAAGCAGGAAAATCTTCCGGTCCAGAAGTGGTTAAAAGTAGCCATAACATCATGGCTGTACTATACATAGCTTGTGCAGACAGCAGAGCTGTTGGAAGGACCCAGCAACCCCAGCCCACCACAGGATGCCCACAGAAAGCTACAGGAGGGGGCAGAGACAAGACCTGTCACCCTGCACAAGGAGAGAATGGCAGTGCCTGGTCCTTTTCACAGTACGCTCCTACACAGAGACACATTTTCACACTGGGTTACTACACAGATCTAGAAGAAATACACAAAGGACACCAAGATTCAGGTAAGATTACAAATGACAAATATATAGATACAATATTTGCTTATCCCAGAGTTCAGCTTTAACAATTCATCAAGCCATACCGCACAGACTTTCATAGGTAACCCTAATGAAGGGTGGATGCATGACTTTCTTGAGGTACCATACAGAATCCAGCACTGAAAAGAAAACCAGTACACCAAGAAGTAGATTCTAAAGGCCCGTACACACGTACCGATCGTCGGCCGACAGATCGGCCGTCATATGTCCACGGCTGTCGTGTTTGTTGAAAAGTGCAAAAGACTGCACAAGAATTTTGTCCGCCGACTACAGCCGACTGCAGAAGTGATGTCATGTAATGGTTAACTTTCCCTGTGTTTTTCCTTTTCTGAGCATGCCCAGTCTTGCAAATCTGCGGTCTGTCGGCCGAAATCTGTACTGACTGGCGAACAATCGGCCGCTCTGGTGTCGGCATACAAAAAACTGAATTTTTGTAAAATCTTACCTGTAAAATTCCTTTCTCTGAGTCCTCCGACAGTCGCCGCCGCTTCATAATCTTCACTAATGGGGGTTATTGACCTTTGCTCCGCAGGAGTAGCTAGGCAACAAGATTTGTTAATATCAAAGCTTTTAGCATATCACACCCCTAGGGGGTGGTCCCCTCAGTCAATACCTCCCTGCTTCCTGCATTCTCAACTCAGTTTCAGTAGCATAGCAGTAGAGTACATAAACAAACCCCAAAAGAGGGGCGGGGGCGGCGACTGTCGGAGGACTCAGAGAAAGGAATTTTACAGGTAAGATTTTACAAAAATTCCATTTTCTCTTACGTCCTCCGACAGTCGCCACCGCTTCATAATCTTCACTAATGGGGACGTCCCAGAGCAGTGTAGACATGAGTTGTGGGAAAAACGCAGCCGCGCCTAACGCAGTACCCACATCAGAAAAAAGGAACCTTACCAAAGTAAGAAAACCAACTGGGCAGCAGGAAAAAAGTGCTCAACAGGAGCAACAACCCAGGAAGAACAAGTAACCTAGGGGTAAAAACACCCCAACAGCCAAGGACCCAAACAAGGGACCCTAAGGCACTGCCGCACTAAGAACTTTACGGCCAAAGGAAGCATCTGCCGATGCCTGAACATCCACCTTGAAAAATTTTGAGAAGGTGTGAACGGACGACCAAGTCGCCGCCTTACACACCTGGGCCACAGAAGCCCGATGATGACAGGCCCAAGACGTACTCAAAGATCTGGTAGAGTGCGCCTTCACAGGGAAGGGAGGAACCTTCCCCCTCAAAGCATAGGCCTGCTCAATGGTCTGTCTGATCCATTTGGCGATGGTAGAAGCCAACGCCGCCATGCCCTTCCGAGGTCCCTCAGGAAGGACAAATAGGGAATCCGACTTGCGAAAAGACTTAGTCGATGCCAGGTAAACCCTGAGCGCCCGAACAACATCCAAGGAATGCAAAGCCACCTCCTTCGGATGTTTAGGCTTCGCGCAAAGCGAGGGCAAGACAATGTCCTCATTGAGATGAAATTCCGAGATCCTCTTCGGAAGAAAAGACGGGTTAGGTCGCAAGACCACCTTATCTAAGTGAATCACCAAATAGGGAGAGCTGCATGACAAAGCAGCCAGCTCCGACACTCTGCGAGCCGAAGTGATCGCCACCAAAAAGGCAACCTTCTTGGACAACAGAGACAACGAAATCTCCCTGATCTTTTCAAAAGGAGCATGTTGCAACACGGACAGAACAAGGTTTAAGTCCCATGGAGGCAAAGGCTCCCTCCTAGGAGGGACCAAGTGTCGCACCCCCTGAACAAAGGTGCGAATCAATGAATTAGACGCCACCGGGCGCTGAAAAAGGACGGCCAGCGCAGAAACCTGACCCTTAATAGTGGCCAGCGCCAAACGCTGGTCCACACCAGTTTGGAGGAAAGCCAACACTCTCGACACAGAATATGAGCGAGGGGAATACCCCCTGGACTCACACCAGGCAAAGTATGCTTTCCAAGTACGGTAGTAAATCTTCCCCGAAGAGGCTTTTCTAGCCTTGATCAAAGTCCCTCAGGGGGGAGACCCCTATCCTATCCTTCAGGACCTGGCTTTCAACAGCCAGGCCGTCAAAGCCAGCGACTGTAAAGCAGGATGGAATATCGGTCCTTGAGAAAGGAGATCTTCTCGAAGAGGCAGACGCCACGGAGCGTCGACCGCCAGATTCACGAGGTCTGCGTACCAAGACCAGCGAGGCCAGTCTGGCGCCACCAGAATCACCGTGTGCGGTTCCGAGGCCAACCTGCGAAGGAGCCTGGACAGCAGCTGAATCGGTGGAAAGGCATACATCAGACGATACTGATGCCAGGGCGCTACTAACGCGTCCAAGGCGTCCGCCCGAGGATCGCGCGTTCTTTCCACGAACCTTTCCACCTTGTGGTTTAGACGAGACGCGAACAGGTCCACATCCGGGGAACCCCACTTCGCGCACAACATCTGGAAGACATCCGGGTGAATGGACCATTCCCCCTGGTCCAGGGTCTGGCGACTCAGATAATCCGCCTGCCAGTTTTCCACCCCCGGAATGTGAACTGCAGATATCGCCGGGACGTGCGTCTCGGCCCAAGACAGAATGTCGGCCACTTCCCGAGCCGCTCGGGCACTCCTGGTGCCCCCTTGGTGGTTGATGTAGGCCACCGCTGTGGCATTGTCCGTCTGCACCCGAACCGGACGGCCCTGAAGTCTGTCCGTCCAACGCAGAAGACAGAGATTTATTGCTCGCAATTCCAGAATGTTGATCGGAAGGGAGGATTCCTCCTCCGACCAAGTTCCCTGGGCGGACAGAACGCCCAGAACACCACCCCAGCCCGACAGGCTGGCATCCGTGGTGATCACCGTCCACGACAAGGGACGAAAGGACTTGCCCCCTGACACCGCCGGGGACTGGAGCCACCACAGAAGATCCCTTCTGGTGCGTTGGCTCAATGAGATCCTCAGATCCAGGGACTGCGGACGCCCGTCCCACTTGGCCTGGATCTCCGCCTGAAGACCCCGCGTGTGAAACTGGGCGAAGGGAATCGCCTCGAAAGCCGAGACCATCAATCCCAGACACCTCATACACGTCCGGAGTGACGAGTACTGATTGTCACTGAGGGACTTGAGTTCGTCCTGAAGCGTCTGGAGCTTGTCTTCCAGCAGTAAGACCTTCGCTTGAACAGAGTCCAGGATCATCCCCAGGTAGGGAAGACGAACCGACGGACACAACGTTGATTTTGGAAAATTTATCGTCCAACCAAAATCCTGCAGAGTCTGCATCGTGATGGACAGGTCGTTCACCAGGCCCTGACTGGTCGGAGACCGAATCAAGATATCGTCCAGATACCCCAAGACAGAAATGCCCTGGGCTCTCAATAAAGCCAGGACCAGCGCAAGCACCTTGGTGAAAACCCGCGGAGCCGAAGCGAGACCAAAGGGTAACGCCACGAATTGGTAATGATCCTCCGCAATGGCAAAACGAAGGTACCTCTGGTGACCTTCGAAAATGGGGATGTGAAGGTACGCATCCTTCAGATCGATGGAGGCCATGAATTCCCCCGGACTCAGGGCAGCCACCACTGAGCGCAGGGATTCCATGCGGAACTTGTGAACCCGCACAAAGCGGTTCAGAGCTTTCAAGTCCAGAATCGGACGTACCTTGCCCTCCTTTCTGGGCACAGTGAACAGATTGGAATAGAACCCTCGAAATCTGTCCCGATGAGGCACCGGAACCACCACTCCCTGGGCCCGCAGATCCCGCACCGCCAGGTGCAGATCCTGCAATCGCTCCAGAGACAGCTGAAGATTTGAGGGAAAAAATCTGCTCGCCGGCCGAGAGAGAAACTCGATCTTGTATCCAGATCGAACGATTTCCTGAACCCACCTGTCCCGAATGCGGGCCAGCCAGGGTTGAAGAAAACCGAGCAAACGTCCCCCCACCCCAGAACCGGGTGAGGGCGCCCCTGCAGGCGGAATTGGCATGGGCAGCGGACCCGGACTGGCAGGACTTCTGCTTACCTGCCCACGGCTTCTCCTGGGAGCCTTGGCCCTTGAAGGGCTTGCCCTTATAGTGCGACCGAAAGGCACGAAAGGACCCCTGAGAGGGCCTGAACGAGGTATTCTTCTTACCGCGAACAAACTTATTCTTATGAGTTTGGGGTTAGAGAGTGCTCTTACCCCCGGAAATTCCCTTTATCAGAGTATCCAAGGACTCGCCAAAAAGGCGAGATCCCGCGTATGGCAAATTAGCTAAAGTCTTGCGAGAAGATTGGTCAACCGACCAACATTTCAGCCATATCAGGCGACGGTTCAATACCGCCACACTTGAGAGGCGTGCAGCCAAAGGGACTAAATCCAAGTCCGCATCGCACAAATACATGACACCCTGATGAATTTGATCCACCATAGCCAATGTTGTCGGCGGGGCAGAGTCAGCCACCAGGGTGCGCCTGAACACCTGCGTCCAATCTGCAATAGCTTGGGCTGCCATAATGGAAGCAAAAATAGGCTTCAGCATAGAACCAGCAACCGTATAGGCATGACGGGCCAGAGACTCCAATCTCCTGTCCGTAGGGTCCCAGAACACCGGGGTATCCTCAGCAGGAATCGCAGTAGATTTATTCAAAACCGCCACCGCGTGATCCACCTGAGGCGGCACACACCAACGCTCATCCGCGGTGGGTGTAAAGGGATAACGCAGCTTGAACTTACTTGGCACATTAAAGGGCTTCTTTAAATTGCGCCATTGCTCATCAACAGCGCGCTGAAATTCCGCAGAGCAAGGAAAAACCTGCGCTGTTTTGCATTTTCTCTGCGTCCCATAAGAGGACATCAAAGCAGGAGGACATGGTTCATCCTGCAAATGCAGCGTTTCCTTGATAGAAGCAACCAACTCATCCATGAGTGCAAGCTCTTCAGGCGAGCCAGGGGGAGAATTATCAACCCCTTCTACCTCAGCCTCCCCCTCAGACCCCCCAAGGTCTAGAGATGAGCGAGACCCCGAGAAGGGCACTCCAGCCATAGCAGCCCCACCGCCCTCTGAATCAGAGGAAATAGACAATCTGGGCCGTTTTGCGGATCGATCAGCCATTAGCATCTGCACCTGAGAAGCCAAATTTGCCACAATAGCAGCCAGATCAGCCCCCTCGGGGGATGCAGCAGCCCCTTGGCCCTCCACCAGGGTGGGAGGAAACTTGCAATCCTGAGAATCCATGCCCCAGCAATATTGAAAAAAAGGAGAACTGCCCCTTTAAGACCGCGGCGAGCGTAGCCCACCACACACTACTGTATGAACCGACCCCCACAGGGATAAGGACACTGGGCAAGGAATACAGGAAAAAGAAAGGCAAAAACCTGGAGAGACCACACAGTGCTGCTGCCACCGATCGCTGTTCCAGAGTAAAAGGGAGAGATTCAATGACTGACCGCCCTATAAAGCCTATGCAGGCTACACAAACATGGCCGCTCGGCTGAGGGATTCAGGCAATGAGAAAATGGCGCCGACATGTGGCTGCATGCGATCGCCGCTAAAATGGCGGCGTTTGGCGCCAAAACACCGCGCCGTACCACACAGGGCCGGTGACTATAATTGCCGCAAAAAACATGGCGGGCCGCAGTAGCGGTCGCCGCACAGCATGTCAAAACCCAGTCTACCCCATACATTCACATAGCAGAGTGGGAAAGCCCCCCCCTCGCAGCCCACAGAAAGGCAGCTACTGTATTCCACACAGGAATCTGACAGGGAGCTCAGCACATACACAGACATGCAGGGTCACACAGTCACAGACTGACACCCAAAACAGACAGGTCCCCACATAGAATTGCACTTACCAGTCCGGATGGCGTGGGGAGCCTTCTCCAGCGACCAAACCACTGTACTGAGGACAGGGAGTGTCGCAGCCGGGACGCAGTGGAACTGCGGTGCGAAACCGCAAATGGCATCCGGTGAGGTAGCCACCTCACAGGCAGCATCCCTGCAGCGAACAGGGATGGGTCGTTCAATATGCCAGGGAAACCTGAGCTGAACGCTCGATAGCAGGCTGGGAAGCCCCTGGCCCTGAACCCTGGATCCAGGGTGGCCAGACCGAGACCCAGCACCGCACGATCATCTTCATCCGAAGAAACTAAACTAACGCTGAATAAAAGAACAGCTAAGTATAAGAAAGAGAAAAATACTCAAAATAAAATCAAAAAGAAAATAGAAGGCTGAGACTGAGAGCCCCAGCACAGGGTCAGCCTGCTACTCCTAAGCTAGGCATTAGAAACTGAGTTGAGAATGCAGGAAGCAGGGAGGTATTGACTGAGGGGACCACCCCCTAGGGGTGTGATATGCTAAAAGCTTTGATATTAACAAATCTTGTTGCCTAGCTACTCCTGCGGAGCAAAGGTCAATAACCCCCATTAGTGAAGATTATGAAGCGGCGGCGACTGTCGGAGGACGTAAGAGAAATTTTAATGCTTGCATGACAGATTCTTTTCGGCCGAATGTGCGCTGTCGGCTGTCGGAGGCATCATACTAACAAGCCTACAATCGGCAGATCGGTCGTCGGCCGAAGCTTTTCGTCCGACGATCGGTACGTGTGTACGGGCCTTTACCCAGGATTAAAGGCCCATATCAGGAAGATCAGTCCACATGCTCTGGAAACAGCGCTGCAACTTTTTTTGTGGCTTTGGGACTTTAGTAAATCCCGCTTCAGAATCTACTTCCCGGTGTTCTTGTTTTCTCTTCATTGCTGTCACCTTTACCTGACATTTTCTGATTCAAAGAGAAACCTCCCCCCCCCCCCCCTTTTATTTTTTTTATATCTCCTCTTACCCTTTTCACTGGGTTCTCCCTCATAAAACACTCAGAAAATCCAGTGTTGCTCTGCAGTACTTGCTGCTGCATGCCGGGTCCCATTGCCACCATCTTTCTCTCCTACATCATCAGGGGGATGACTATCTCAAAAAAAGGGAGGATCTGAGCTGTACTTCTCTTTAAGGCTCGGTTCACATACATGATATTACCACAAGTATTGGGATGCCCAACTTTGTGGGAACAGTTTGGGGTTGGCTCTTCCTGTTCCAACATGACTGCGCTCCAGTGCACAAAGCAAGGTCCATAAAGACACGGATGAGCGAGTTTGGGGTGGAGGAACTTGACTGGCCTGCACAGAGTCCTGACCTCAATCTGATTGAACACCTTTGGGATGAATTAGAGCGCAGATAGTAAACCAGGTCTTCTTGTCCACATCAGTGCCTGACCTCACAAATGCACTTCTGGAAGAATGGTCAAACATTCCCATAGACACACTCCTAAACCTTGTGGACAGCCTTCCCAGAAGAGTTGAAGCTGTTATAGCTGCAAAGGGTGGGCCAACTCAATATTGAACCCTACAGACTAAGGCTCGGTTCACACTGATGCGATGCGGGAAGGCTGCGAATTCGCAGCCTGTTCCCGCATCGCACACGCACCCCCGGCAGTTCACACTGCCATATGCGATCCGCTGGGGGTGTCAATGTAATCTTAACGACACCCCCAGTTTGATCGCATATCGCAGTGCGATCGTGCAGTTCTCACAGGATCGGATCGCACAAGTGTGAACCGCTGTGCGATCCGATCCTGATGCGGCAGCAAAAATGCCTCCTGTGCGTGTTTGCTGCGGGTGCGATGCGAATTTAGCCATACAAACTGTATGGCTAAACTCGCACCGCACAGCTGATCGCATGTCATGTCGGAGCAGTGCGCTCCGACATGACATGCGAACCCCGCACACGCAGTAGTGTGAACCAGGGCTAAGACACCATTAAAGTTCATGTGTAGTGTAAAGGCAGGTGTCCCAATACTTTTGGTAATATAGTGTATATTCAGTGTAGCACATTGCATTCATTGGTATGGCTCAAATCGCACCGCCTCCACATAAAGGTGCAAGACGCTTTTATTCCCCTGCACTGGAATCAGATCGCATGGGTGTGAAAATGTGTCCCGATTCTGTCAATCACACTGCATTTTGCAAACCGTTTTGGGGTGTCAATAACATTGACATACGTTGTGGTTGGAAAGAATGCCGTGCGATTTCAATGTGGTGCAGGAAACGCACAGGATTTGCTGCATTTCCTACACCGTGTATATGTGATCCGAGCCTTCGGTTGAAGTTCCACTTTAATGCTGAACTGTGTAATCAGCAAATATTCTCTCAATCCATCCACCATGTGTAATCTTCTTGAATCTCAATGTGCTTTGTGTATTCCTCCCAGATCTGTGCAGTCATCCCATGTGAAAACTTTGGGGCTGATTTACTAAAACTAGGAGTGCAAAATCTGCTGCAGCTCTGCATAGAAACCAATCAGCTTCCAGGTTTAATTGTCAAAGCTTTATTGAACAAACAGAAGTTAGAAGCTGATTGGCTACCATGCTGCACCAGATTCTGAGTACTTCAGTTGTAATAAATCTCCCTGTTTGCCTCCTGTAATAAGGACTGGTTACTGCTGAGCTCTCGTCTCATCTACGCTCCCTCCGGTAATTTTTATGTAGTGGGCGGAGTCTGATGGGTCCCTCCCATGGCGCTGTTCACCATGCAGGATATATGCAGAACACTGCTACTTTTACAAAGCAATAATCTGGGTTTGCTAAGGCATTTTGTGCACACAAAGTAGAATGAGGCTGGGTGCACACTACTGCGATATCAGACATCACATGTGATTTGCACCACATTGCTGATCAGACTGCATTGAGGCCAAAATGGTACAGGACTATTTTTTTGGTCCGCACTGGAATCGGAACGCATGGTTGTTGACCCGTTTGCAATACAATTCCTGCACCATTTCACATTTCGCACTGCCAACAGATCTGGGGGTGTCATTAAAGCGGAGTTCCAGCCATTTCACTCACCTGTCCAACGGTCCAGCGATGCGGCCGCCCGAAGCCTCGATCCTCTCCCTCGGCGCCGGCATCACTGCTGTGGGCACCCGGCTGTGACAGTTTGCGGCTTCACAGCCGGGTACCCACTGCGCATGCGCGAGTCGCGCTGCGCGTCTTGATTGGCCGGCAATCTTCTGGGACCTCTGACATGTCCCAGAAGATTGCAGGGAGGGAGGGGGAGAGGAGAACTTCCGTTCAGGGCGCCGCGGCGCTCCGAGCGGAAGTGGGAGCGGGTACCTGTCAAAACTAGGTACCCGCTCCCCCCCAAAAAAATGACATGCCAAATGTGGCATGTCAGGGGCTTAGAATACCTAAAGCGGAAGTTCCACTTTTGGGTGGAACTCCGCTTTAACTTTGTATTGACACGCACAGCGGTTGGCATAGGGCAGTGTGAACTGCCTGCGAGAGACATGCGATGCAGGAACCCGCACTGATTCCCGCATCTCATATGTGTGAACCCAGCCTGATTTTATATCCATAGTGACTATCGAGGAATATATTTGTATATAAAGGGACCTGGAGTTTATCATAAAAAAATAAAATAAATAAAACTAGCAAATAAAAAACTAATACAAAATAAAAAAAATAAATAAAAAATAGGCGTGATTATTATTTATTTTATATCCATGGTGACTATTGAAGAATAATTGTATATATAAAAGTTACCTGTAGTTGATCATAAAAAAAAAAAAAAAATAGCAAATAAGTGTAGCACCCTCCTAGGTAGGTGCTAGAGAGTGAGTATAGATTTTGGATCTGTCTGCCTATCAGAGGAGCAGCAGGTAAATTCTATATTGCACTCGGCTTAAAGCGGAGTTCCACCCTAAAATAAATTTTTTAAATAAAAATACCCCCGGGACATTCAGGGCTAGTGCATATAAGCAACGATAGCTTCTGAACTGTCCCCTGTTTAGCTTAACTGTAAGAAGAAAAACTTACCTTGAAAATGTCTTGTCCAGCGCTGCCATCTCAGGTGTGGGCAGCTGAAGCCGGAGTGTACTCTTCGGTGATGTCGGAATCCCAGAATGCCCTGCTTGTCACTTCCGGGGGCAGGCGCATCATCCCGCAGCTGGTTCTGCCCATGCCCATGCCCAGAAGCTGTTCAGCAGGGAATGACGCGCCTGCACCGGAAGTGACGAGTGACACTGGTGCAGGCGCATTGACTCCTGGGATTGATGACGCTCATCTCCCAGGAGTCAATGCAAGTGACGTCCGCAGAGGGAGGAAAAGGAAGGAAGGAAAGTTTATTTTCATTAAAAACAAGGTAAGTGAAACAAAAAAAAAAATGTATTTATCCAATTCTTTTTCAGGTTTTTTAAAGCTAACGGACGGTGGAAAGTTCATTTTTAGGGTGGAACTCCGATTTAACAGGGAGCAGGATCTGTGAGTTAGGTCTGCTCAGTGTGTGATTCATATGGTCTAAGGGAATGTCCCCACTGTGCCCTATAGGGAGGCACATTGGACAGTGGAGGAAACCTGGCCAATGAGGACACAGGCTTTTGATACAACCCCAGGGACTGACACAGACTGCTGTCTTGGTGCATTGTGGGGTGGGGTATAAAAAGCCAGGGGTACATGTGCACAAGGTCTTTGGCGGGAAGCAGAATCCCAGAAAGAGGGTGGCGGCTGTCTCCTCTTCTGAACTAGTTAGTGTGCAGTCGGCCTGGTGTGCGGTCGGCCTGGTGAGCCAGAGGTGTGGAGCTGAGCCCAGAGGTCCAGGAGAGCTGACTGGTGGAGTTGTGGCACTGCGAGAATCTGGAAAGCAGTATTGGGAGTACAGATGCCTGTGTCCCCGGCATCCATTTATATTACTATATACATTTTTTTATTATATATATCTATCAAGACTTATCCACCTTACCAACCGTTCAGTGTCCTCCACCCCTCTCTGGAGAACAGAGGATCTTGCCCAGGAAGGGGACCACTCCGGAGTAGTGTAGTCAGTGGACGGGTGCCAGCTGTAGGAAAGGGGGTGCTGAGTGCCCTGAAGAGAGATACTATAAAGGAACATTTACCTCAGATTCATCCAGTGGCAGGATGAAGTAGCGGCCTTGCCGCATTCTCAAGTTAGAAGTCCTCAGAATTGTGAATAGTTCAAGTGTTGGAGTATCCCACTCGTCCCTTCTCCCATCCCAATATAAAATAAAACCAATAAAAACATCAACCCCTACACTGATCACTGACTGGGCCAGGAACGTGAAGTACTGAGATTTCTGCTTGCAGTTGCTGCGGGTAACCCAGGGGAATCCAAAAGTGTTAACAACCAGCGGCTCTTAAGGGGGCAGTGCTACAAAAAAAAAATAAAAACAACAAATAAATATAGAAAATAATAAATAAAAAATAAGTGTGATTATTTTATATTCATGGTGACTATTGTGGAATATTTGTATATAAAAGGTACCTGGGAGTTTATCATAATAAGAAAATAAAATTAGCAAATAAAACAAGCATAAAAAACAAAATAAATAATAATAAATAAAAAATAAGTGTGATTATTTATTTTATAAACATGGTGACTATTGAGGAATATACATATAAGTACTTGGAGTTTAATTCATAAAAAAAAAATGTGTGCCATGGTGAGAGAGCGAAGATGGGGGGGTCCTGTGGTGACACCCTCTTTGCAGGGTGTACACCCCCTAGGATAGGATGTGGTGACAGGAGCAGGGCCCACACCTCAGTGCTATAGGAGTAGAACGGGGACAAGTCCTCCAGGGCAGTGCCGGTGTTGTGTCAGATTTCCCTACCTCGTCAGATTTTCCTACCCTTGTCACTTCCGGTGCGGGCGTGTCATTCATCAGCTGTTGCCGCGTCCCAGTGCGCATGCCCAGCCAGCAAATCGTGACGTGCCTGCATGACTGCGGGGGACACAGGCTGCGTGATGGGGGACACAGGCTAGATGATGAGGAACACACTGATGTGGCACAAATGAGCACTGATGAGGCATGGATGGGCATGAATGAGGCACAGATGGGCATGGATGAGGCAGGGGTGGTGCCGATCAGTGTGTACAGCGTGCGAGGAGAGAGCTGAACCGGACATGCAGCATTTTTTTGACAAGCGATCGTTCCGTCATTGGATGGAGCGATCACGTGGTAAGTAAAGAGCCGCTGTCATTGATCGGGAAGCGCGATTCTGGGAGGACATCCCTGTACGCCCTCCCAGAATAAGCACTGTAGCCGTCATTGGGCTATTTCCCCCGGTCAGCAAGTAGTTAATCCCCATAGTCTTATCTATCCCATAGCACCCGTGAAGCGGGGCTTTGTATTACCTATGTTCCGCTGTATTTGCCCAAAGTCGATCACCATGCCAGTCCGTGTGAAAATTTGGCATTGCTACCAAAAATATTGTGTGGCTACTGGAGGTCCTCTAGTATAAGTTTGCCAAGTATGGTGCACTGAACCCCCGTGGTTTGGGCCCTACATTTATAGAAGCTTGGTCTGCTATGTTAATCTATGGCAGGGTCGTAGTCTGAAAATTTGAGGGGCTACAGCTTGGACACCAAATGAGTCCGGGGGGCCCATATTTGGCACAGAGGTAGAGGAGGCCTTCCTTTACCACCCCAAACATTTTAAGGCTGGTAGCCCAAAAATTTCTGGTCAACTTTTTCTAGGGCCTCTGAGAGTATGTGGCCTCTGGACAGTATGGCGCAGCAGGGAGTGCTGGATACTGCAGGAATCCCTTTACTTGAGCTATTCAACGGTTCCTGTAGAGCGGGGCTCTAATTTCCCTAACGTGACTGCAGCTATAGTAACATGATGGACCCCCCACTCCTCTAACTGCTCATTCTGCCCCCCACTGACAGATCCCCCATCTTCATGCTACTGCCGCTGTGAAATCCCCAAGGTTAAGCACTTACAATTCGGCATGCAAGAGGTGTGTCTCCCCATCATCCAGCCTGTGTCCCCTGTCGTCATGCAACCTGTGTCCCCACCATCATGCAGCCTGTGTCCCCCGCCGTCATACAGCCTGTATCCCCCCCCCATCGACCATCGAGCAGCCTGTATCCCTTGCCTTCACGCAACCTGTGTCCCTTGCCGTCATGCAGCCTATGTCCCCCATCATGCAGCCTGTGTCCCCAGTTGTCACTCAGCCTGTGTCCCTCGTTGTCATGTGGCCTGTGTCCCCCGCCGTCACGCGGCCTGTGTCCCCCGCCGTCACGCGGCCTGTGTCCCCCGCCGTCACGCGGCCTGTGTCCCCCGCCGTCACGCGGCCTGTGTCCCCGGCATCCATTTATATTACTATATACATTTTTTTTATTATATAAATATATATATATATATATATATATATCAAGACTTATCCACCTTACCAACCGTTCAGTGTCCTCCACCCCTCTCTGCCAATCCCTTCACTGGCTTCCACTCACCCAACGAATAAATTTCAAAGTACTAACAATAGTTTACAATGCCATCCACAACTCTGCCACCAGCTACATCACTAGCCTGATCTCAAAATATCAACCAAGCCGCTCTCTTCGGTCCTCCCAAGACCTCCTGCTCTCTAGCTCCCTTGTCACCTCTTCCCATGCTCGCCTCCAGGATTTCTCCAGAGCTTCTCCCATTCTTTGGAACTCTCTACCCCAATCTGTCCGACTGTCCCCTAATCTATCCATCTTTAGACGATCCCTGAAAACCCTTCTCTTTAACCTCCCTGGCGGTATGATTGTTTCGGATTTTAGGTGCTGAAAGCGGTACCAATATTTTGCATGTAATTCTTAACCATTTACATATGATTTTTTTTTTACTGTGCGTTCTTCTTTATAACATCTCGGTTATGATAACGTTTTAAACACAAAATCATAAATTATAATATAATAAATAACTATAAATAAGTTAAAGTATGTATGTGTATGTATATATATATATATATATATATATATACACATACATACATACATACATACACACACACACACATACATACATACATTTTATATATATATATATATATATATATATATATATATATATATATAAAAAGTACAGTAAAACTGCAGGAAAGGGCACTGGGAGGCAAACTAATGTCAATCTATTTTATTTTGTATTGTAATCAGTGTGTTTGTGTGTATAACTTTTTGAATTTGCCGCCGGTTCCACCCCCCTACGAGCGTCACGTCGCAGGAGATGGAAGCCGGGGCTCACAAGCATCGGGCTGAGGATCCGGCCGCCGCACACCGCCAGGATACATCGCTGGTTCCCGGGGACAAGGTAAGTAACCCCTCTTTCAGGATCCAGCGATGCTCCTGGCGGTACCGCGAGTGTGGCTCGGGGTTACCGCTAATTGCACTGAAATTTAACACCGAGCCACACTCGGGAATACCGCTAAGGAGGTTAAAGAAGCCTACCCGGTTACTAACTAATAACACTGTTCCACTTGCTCCATCAGCCCATCCCACACAGCTATTGCCTTTTGTATCAATTGACCCTCCCTTTTAGATTGTAAGCTCTAGCGAGCAGGGCCCTCTGATTCCTTTTGTTCCAAATTGTATTGTAACTGTAATGTCTACCTTCATTTTGTTAAGCGCTGCACAAACTGTTGGCGCTATATAAATCCTGTATAATAATATGTATATATCTTTTTCTTTTTTCTAATTCTATCCAGGGATGTATTGCTTTCAGTGAGTGATATTACTGTATATGATGACAGGGATGTATTGCTGCTAACCAGCGCTCCGCATATTGCTTTCAGTCAGCGCTCCGCCCCGCCACCTCTCAGTTAGTTCTCCGATCAGTCAACTCGCCGATTGATCGGGAACATCTTCTGGGCATGCGCGATGACGCGGCTGCAGAGCCGGTGCAAGGATTTTTGTCTACACAGGCGAAGGTGCATTTTGGTGCCCCCCCCCCTCCTCACCTGCTTCCTGCATTCCTTATAACTTTTAAATTTCACAATGAGGGAGACTTGAGAAAGGAAGTGACCTGTGGTGCACATACTGTAGCGTAAAGTAAAGTTCTGCCTGGGGAAAAAGAAATTAAAAATCAGTAGCTACAAATACTGTAGCTGCTGAATTTTAATATATAGACACTTACCTGTCCAGGGAACCTGCGATGTCGGCACCCCAGACAATTTTCGGGAACGGCTGTCAGGTGCTGCCGCCGCCATTTGTCATAAGGGAAACCGGCAGTGAAGCCTTTCAGCTTCACTGCCAGTTCCCTTCTGCACATGCGTAAAGCCCGCTGCGCTTTGTTATTGCCCCGGTGGCGAGGGAAAGAGGAGGGGGGCTGAACTTCCAAGGGATGGCGCTGCAGCGCTGTCTCCCGGAAGTGGGGAGGGGTAACTGTCAAAAAAAGGTACCCGTTCCCCCCCTCCCCCTGAAAGGTGCCAAACTGGAGGGGGGGGGGGGTGCAAAACTTTTGGGTGGAACTCTGCTTTAAGAGTGTGGTTAAACAAAAGCCGGATTTCCTTGTACCCATAAAATATGCTTTTACTGCTATGCTACAAGCAAGAATCTCACGAATACTTATAAACCCCCAGCACAATCATAACAAAAAAAAAAGAATGCAAAGCTTCCATTGCATATGGTTTTGCAGACAATGAAAATATACAGAGAGCTTACACTTTATCTGAGCCTACCTTAAAGAAGACCTTCTTTAAAATAGTCAGGGACTGCATAGCAACCAGTAACTGTTGAGATAATGAAGACTTTGGTGAGAAGTATATAATGTACAGTATTGTGTATATAGTGCAGGAGTATATAATGTACAGTTTTGTGTATATAGTGCAGGAGTAGGTAATGTACAGTATTGTGTATATAGTGCAGGAGTAGGTAATGTACAGTATTGTGCATATAGTGCAGGAGTATGTAAGGCAAGGGGTTGACGATGTGCAAAGCACAGGGTGCTGCAGTTAGTGTTTGGTTGAGGATGCATAACGCCGACTGCAGGGGTCCAGGGTGTGTAATACAATATGTAACACACAGAAAGCTGTAGTCAGTGCTAGGTTTAGGAATACATGACACACAGAGAACATGGTCAAGGAGAACATTATGTACAGAATGCAGGGGACAGGAATATGTAATTCACAGAATGCAGGGGACAGGAATATGTAATTCACAGAATGCAGGGGACAGGAGTGTGTAATGTATAGAATGCATGGGGACAGGAGTGTGTAATGTATAGAATGCAGGGGACAGGAGTGTGTAATGTATAGAATGCAGGGGACAGGAGTGTGTAATGTATAGAATGCAGGGGACAGGAATATGTAATGTATAGAATGCAGGGGACAGGAGTATGTAATGTACAGAATGCAGGGGACAGGAGTGTGTAATGTACAGAATGCAGGAGACAGGAGTGTATAATATACAGAATGCAGGGGACAGGAGTATGTAATGTACAGAATACAGGGGACAGGAGTGTGTAATGTACAGAATGCAGGGGACAGGAGTATGTAATGTATAGAATGCAGGGGACATGAGTGTGTAATGTATAGAATGCAGGGGACATGAGTGTGTAATGTATAGAATGCAGGGGACATGAGTGTGTAATGTATAGAATGCAGGGGACATGAGTGTGTAATGTACAGGGGACAGGAGTGTGTAATGTACAGAATGCAGGGGACAGGAGTGTGTAATGTATAGAATGCAGGGGACATGAGTGTGTAATGTATAGAATGCAGGGGACATGAGTGTGTAATGTATAGAATGCAGGGGACAGGAGTATGTAATGTACAGAATGCAGGGGACATGAGTATGTAATGTACAGGATGTTGGGGACAGGAGTATGTAATGTATAGAATGCAGGGGACAGGAGTATGCAATGTATAGAATGGAGGGGACAGGAGTATGCAATGTACAGAATGCAGGGGACAGGAGTATGCAATATACAGAATGCAGGGGACAGGAGTATGCAATGTACAGAATGCAGGGGACAGGAGTATGTAATGTACAGAATGCAGGGGGCAGGAGTGTGTAATGTATAGAATGCAGGGGACAGGAGTGTGGAATGTATAGAATGCAGGGGACAGGAGTGTGTAATGTACAGAATGCAGGGGACAGGAGTGTGTAATGTACAGAATGCAGGGGACAGGAGTGTGTAATGTACAGAATGCAGGGGACAGGAGTGTGTAATGTACAGGGGACAGGAGTGTGTAATGTACAGAATGCAGGGGACAGGAGTGTGTAATGTACAGAATGCAGGGGACAGGAGTGTGTAATGTACAGAATGCAGGAGACAGGAGTGTGTAATGTATAGAATGCAGGAGACAGGAGTGTGTAATGTATAAAATTCAGGGGACAGGAGTGTGTAATGTACAGGGGACAGGAGTGTGTAATGTATAAAATGCAGGGGACAGGAGTGTGTAATGTACAGGGGACAGGAGTGTGTAATGTACAGGGGACAGGAGGAGTGTGTAATGTACAGAATGCAGGGGACAGGAGTGTGTAATGTACAGGGGACAGGAGTGTGTAATGTACAGGGGACAGGAGTGTGTAATGTATAGAATGCAGGGGACAGGAGTGTGTAATGTATAGAATGCAGGGGACAGGAGTGTGTAATGTATAGAATGCAGGGGACAGGAGTGTGTAATGTATAGAATGCAGGGGACAGGAGTGTGTAATGTACAGAATGCAGGGGACAGGAGTGTGTAATGTACAGAATGCAGGGGACAGGAGTGTGTAATGTATAGAATGCAGGGGACATGAGTGTGTAATGTATAGAATGCAGGGGACATGAGTGTGTAATGTATAGAATGCAGGGGACATGAGTGTGTAATGTATAGAATGCAGGGGACATCAGTGTGTAATGTATAGAATGCAGGGGACAGGAGTATGTAATGTACAGAATGCAGGGGACATGAGTATGTAATGTACAGAATGCAGGGGACATGAGTATGTAATGTACAGAATGCTGGGGACAGGAGTATGTAATGTACAGAATGCAGTGGACAGGAGTATGCAATGTACAGAATGCAGGGGACAGGAGTATGCAATGTACAGAATGCAGGGGACAGGAGTATGTAATATACAGAATGCAGGGGGCAGGAGTGTGTAATGTATAGAATGCAGGGGACAGGAGTGTGTAATGTATAGAATGCAGGGGACAGGAGTGTGTAATGTATAGAATGCAGGGGACAGGAGTGTGTAATGTATAGAATGCAGGGGACATGAGTGTGTAATGTATAGAATGCAGGGGACAGGAGTATGTAATGTACAGAATGCAGGGGACATGAGTATGTAATGTATAGAATGCAGGGGACAGGAGTGTGTAATGTACAGAATGCAGGGGACAGGAGTGTGTAATGTACAGGGGACAGGAGTGTGTAATGTACAGAATGCAGGGGACAGGAGTATGTAATGTATAGAATGCAGGGGACAGGAGTGTGTAATGTACAGAATGCTGGGGACAGGAGTGTGTAATGTATAGAATGCAGGGGACAGGAGTGTGTAATGTATAGAATGCAGGGGACAGGAGTGTGTAATGTACAGAATGCAGGGGACAGGAGTGTGTAATGTACAGAATGCAGGGGACAGGAGTGTGTAATGTACAGAATGCAGGGGACAGGAGTGTGTAATGTACAGGGGACAGGAGTGTGTAATGTACAGAATGCAGGGGACAGGAGTGTGTAATGTATAAAATGCAGGGGACAGGAGTGTGTAATGTACAGGGGACAGGAGTGTGTAATGTACAGGGGACAGGAGTGTGTAATGTACAGGGGACAGGAGGAGTGTGTAATGTACAGAATGCAGGGGACAGGAGTGTGTAATGTACAGGGGACAGGAGTGTGTAATGTATAGAATGCAGGGGACAGGAGTGTGTAATGTATAGAATGCAGGGGACAGGAGTGTGTAATGTACAGAATGCAGGGGACAGAAGTGTAGTGGTAAGGAGAGTACAAAATAATACCCCCCAATTTCACCCTTTTAGCAAAAATCCCCACTCCCTCCCCTCCAGCACTAATTTGTATGCTCCCCCACTTCTACCTCCCCAGACCCAGCACAATCCCCCTGTCCTGGCACTTATCCCCACACCCCTCAATTCCCCTCCCAACACCAATCCTCCTTCCCCCCAATACCCCTCTCAGAATAAATCCTCTTCCACCCCCCAAAATCTTCCCTCCCAGCACAACCCCCCATTTCAAGTACAAATGCTCTCCCACCTAATACCCCCTCTCAAGATACCCCCAGCACAAATCCTCTTTCCCACCAATCCCCCTTCCCAGCACAACAAATCCCCCCAAATTTCTTCTCCCAGCAAAAAAAACCCCCAAACCCAATCACTCTTCTAGCGCAGATCTCCCAGAGTAAATCTTTTCCCCATTTATAGTACAAATTCTTTCCCCCCAAATCCCCCTACCCAGCACAATTATTTTTCCACCCCCTAAATACCCCTTCCCAAAACAAATCCCCCCCCCATCCCCCATACCAGCATCAGTCTGCTGTGCAGTTCTCTCATAAATCCTCCCACCTAAATCCCCCTTCCCAGTACAAATCTCCCCCTTTTAATACAAATCAATCAAAAATACTCCCCAACTGTCCTGCTTTTTGTGGGACTTTCCTGAGAAAAGAACTGCACCGCATTCTTCAAAACGCACTGCAGTTGCAATCTGCCGTGGGTGTCAATGTTAACTTAATGACACCCCAAATGCAGGTTGCAAATGTAATGCGCTTGCCTGCACTGGATTGTGTAGTACAGTAGTAAAAAAAAAAATTTCCACCACCTGGCTCCACTAACTTGCCTGGCAGGTCGGCAGTCGGCACTAATGTGGGCACCTGGGGTGATTGATCCACATCTCTAGTGGGGTGCCAAGGGTCCCAGATGCCTTGTTTGGCCCCTTTGTAGAAGCCAGTATCTTTTTAATTTATGGGGTGGTGGGAGCTAAGTGGTCACTGTCCTATAGGGCGCTTTGGAGGAGGGAGGCTTTGTGCTGAGGGGGGTGGTGGTTGGATTTAATATCCATCCCCCCTACTAGAATAAGTCCCTCCCCCCTGTGTCATCTATATTGTTACACTTCCCCAGTGTCATCTATATTTCCCCCCCCATGTAATCTATATTGTCCCCCCCAGTGTCATCTATATTGTCCCCCCTCCAGTGTCATCTATATTATCTCCTCCCTCCCCCCAGTGTCATCTATATGGTCCCCCCCAGTGTCATCTATATTGTCCCCCCCCAGTGTCATCTATATTGCCCCCCCCAGTGTCATCTATATTGTCCCCCCCAGTGTCATCTATATTATTCCCCCCGTGTCATCTATATTGTTCCACACCCCCAGTGTCATCTATATTGTTCCACACCCCCAGTGTCATCTATATTGTCCCCCCCCCTCCAGTGTCATCTATATTGTCTCCCTCTCCAGTGTCATCTACATTGTTCCACACCCCCAGTGTCATCTATATTGTACCCCCCTCCAGTGTCATCTATATTGTTCCACACCCCCAGTGTCATCTATATTGTCCCCCCCTCCAGTGTCATCTATATTGTTCCACACCCCCAGTGTCATCTATATTGTTCCACACCCCCAGTGTCATCTATATTGTCCCCCCCTCCAGTGTCATCTATATTGTTCCACACCCCCAGTGTCATCTATATTATTTCCCCCCCCCCCCCGTGTCATCTATATTGTCCCCCCCAGTGTCATCTATATTTTCCCCTGTGTCATCTATATTATTCCACCCCCCCCCAGTGTCATCTATATTGTTCCACCCCCCCAGTGTCATCTACATTATCCCTTCCCCCCCCCGTGTCATCTATATTGTTCCACACCCTATGTAATCTATATTGTCCCCCCCCCCTGCCAGCTATTTTGCCCCCCCCCCAGTGTCATCTATATTACCCCCCCAGTATCATCTATATTGTTCTCCCGTGTCATCTATATTGTTCCCCCCTAGTTTCATCTATATTGTCGCCACCCCCCCAGTGTCATCTTTATTGTTCCCCTCGTGTCATCTATATTGCTCCCCCCCAGTGTCATCTATATTGTTCCCCTCGTGTCATCTATATTGCTCCCCCCCCAGTGTCATCTATATTGCTCCCCCCCCAGTGTCATCTATATTGTCCCCCCTCCCCTTGTCATTTATATAGTCCTCCCTTCACTGTCATCTATATTGTTCCCCCCCATGTCATCTACATTATTATCCCCCCCCCCCCCAGTGTCATCTATATTGTTCCACACCCCCAGTGTCATCCATATTGTCCCCCCCTATGTAATCTATATTGTCCCCCCTATGTAATCTATATTGTCCCCCCATGTCATCTATATTGTTCCCCCCCAGTGTCATCTATATTGTTCCCCCCAGTGTAATCTATATTGCCCCCCCAGTGTCATCTATATTGTTCCCCCCCAGTGTCATCTATATTGTTCCCCCCCAGTGTCATCAATATTGTTCCCCCCAGTGTCATCTATATTGGTCCCCCCCAGTGTCATCTATATTGTCCCCCCCCCCCGTGACATCTATATTGCCCCCCCCCCAGTGTCATCTATATTGTTCCCCCCCCAGTGTCATCTATATTGTTCCCCCCCCAGTGTCATCTATATTGCCCCCCCCAGTGTCATCTATATTGTTCCCCCCAGTGTCATCTATATTGCCCCCCCAGTGTCATCTATATTGTTCCCCCCAGTGTCATCTATATTGTTCCCCCAATGGCATCTATATTGTCCCCCCTCCAGTGTCATCTATATTGCCCCCCCAGTGTCATCTATATTGTTCCCCCCCAATGTCATCTATATCGCCCCCCCCAGTGTCATCTATATCTTCCCCCCCCCAGTGTCATCTATATTGTTCCCCCCAGTGTCATCTATATTGCCCCCCCCCCAGTGTCATCTATATTGTTCCCCCCAGTTTCATCTACATTGTCCTCCACCCAGTGTCATCTATATTGCCCCCCCCCAGTGTCATCTATATTGCCCCCCCCCAGTGTCATCTACATTGTCCCCCCAGTGTCATCCATATTGTCCCCCCAGTGTCATCTATATTGTCCCCCCAGTGTCATCTATATTGTTCCCCCCAGTGTCATCTTTATTGTCCCCCCCGTGTCATCTATATTGCCCCCCCCAGTGTCATCTATATTGCCCCCCCCAGTGTCATCTATATTGTCCCCCCCCAGTGTCATCTATATTGTCCCCCCAGTGTCATCTATATTGTCCCCCCAGTGTCATCTATATTGTTCCCCCAGTGTCATCTTTATTGTCCCCCCCCAGTGTCATCTATATTGTCCCCCCAGTGTCATCTATATTGCCCCCCCAGTGTCATCTTTATTGTCCCCCCCCAGTGTCATCTATATTGCACCCCCCCATGTCATCTATATTGCCCCCCCAGTGTCATCTATATTGCCCCCCCCCAGTGTCATCTATATTGTCCCCCCCAGTGTCATCTATATTGTCCCCCCAGTGTCATCTATATTGCCCCCCCCCAGTGTCATCTATATTGTCCCCCCCAGTGTCATCTATATTGTCCCCCCAGTGTCATCTATATTGTCCCCCCCAGTGTCATCTTTATTGTCCCCCCCCAGTGTCATCTATATTGCACCCCCCCATGTCATCTATATTGCCCCCCCAGTGTCATCTATATTGCCCCCCCCCGTGTCATCTATATTGTCCCCCCCAGTGTCATCTATATTGTCCCCCCAGTGTCATCTATATTGCCCCCCCCCCAGTGTCATCTATATTGTTCCCCTCAGTGTCATCTTTATTGTCCCCCCCCCCAGTGTCATCTATATTGCACCCCCATGTCATCTATATTGTCCCCCCCCCAGTGTCATCTATTTTGCCCCCCCCCAGTGTCATCTGAATTGTAGTAATCACAGACCTCAGATCAGCACGGAGCATGGCACGCCCAATGATTTCCCTCCTCCCCGACTCCTCCTCTCTGTGTACAGCAGGAATACATCAGAGCCGTGGGAGGAAGAGAGGGCGGCTTCTAAAAGGCGGCCGGTGGGCGGGGTCCGGGGAGAGTGTGGAGTCGAGCGGAGATCTTATGGAACAGCACAGGCTGCGGAGGGGAGGGGAGAAACTGGCGGCTGCCCGGAAGTTCCCCCCAGTGTCATCTATATTGCCCCCCCAGTGTCATCTATATTGTCCCCCCTCCAGTGTCATCTATATTGCCCCCCCCAGTGTCATCTATATTGTCCCCTAGTGTCTATATTGCCCCCCCAGTGTCATCTATATTGCCCCCCCCCCCAGTGTCATCTATATTGCCCCCCCCCCAGTGTCATCTATATTGTCCCCCCCCAGTGTCATCTATATCCCCCCCCAGTGTCATCTATATTGCCCCCCCCCAGTGTCATCTATATTGTCCCCCCCAGTGTCATCTATATTGCCCCCCCAGTGTCATCTATATTGTTCCCCCCCCCCAGTGTCATCTATATTGTTCCCCCCAGTGATTGTCCCCCCTCCAGTGTCATCTATATTGTTCCCCCCAGTGTCATCTACATTCCCCCCCCCCCCCAGTGTCATCTATATTGTTCCCCCCCAGTGTCATCTATATTGTCCCCCCCGTGTCATCTATATTGTCCCCCCCCCCAGTGTCATCTATATTGCCCCCCCCCAGTGTCATCTATATTGTCCCCCAGTGTCTATATTGCCCCCCCAGTGTCATCTATATTGCCCCCCCCCCAGTGTCATCTATATTGCCCCCCCCAGTGTCATCTATATTGTCCCCCCCCAGTGTCATCTATATCCCCCCCCAGTGTCATCTATATTGCCCCCCCAGTGTCATCTATATTGTCCCCCCCAGTGTCATCTATATTGCCCCCCCAGTGTCATCTATATTGTTCCCCCCCCCCAGTGTCATCTATATTGTTCCCCCCAGTGATTGTCCCCCCTCCAGTGTCATCTATATTGTTCCCCCCAGTGTCATCTACATTCCCCCCCCCCCCCCAGTGTCATCTATATTGTTCCCCCCCAGTGTCATCTATATTGTCCCCCCCTGTGTCATCTATATTGTCCCCCCCCCAGTGTCATCTATATTGCCCCCCCCCCAGTGTCATCTATATTGCCCCCCAGTGTCTATATTGCCCCCCCCAGTGTCATCTATATTGCCCCCCCCAGTGTCATCTATATTGCCCCCCCCAGTGTCATCTATATTGTCCCCCCCCAGTGTCATCTATATCCCCCCCCAGTGTCATCTATATTGCCCCCCCCCAGTGTCATCTATATTGTCCCCCCCAGTGTCATCTATATTGCCCCCCCAGTGTCATCTATATTGTTCCCCCCCCCCGTGTCATCTATATTGTTCCCCCCAGTGATATCTATATTGTAGTAATCATAGACCTCAGATCAGCGCGGAGAATGGCACGCCCAATGATTTCCCTCCTCCCTGACTCCTCCTCTCTGTGTACAGCAGGAATACATCAGAGCCGTGGGAGGAGGAGAGGGCGGCTTCTAAAAGGCGGCCGGTGGGCGGGGTCCGGGGAGAGTGTGGAGCCGAGCGGAGATCGTATGGAACAGCACAGGCTGCGGAGGGGAGGGGAGAAACTGGCGGCTGCCCGGAAGTTCCCCCCAGTGTCATCTATATTGCCCCCCCAGTGTCATCTATATTGCCCCCCCAGTGTCATCTATATTGTCCCCCCTCCAGTGTCATCTATATTGCCCCCCCAGTGTCATCTATATTGTTCCCCCAGTGTCATCTATATTCCCCCCCCAGTGTCATCTATATCGTTCCCCCCCAGTGTCATCTATATTGTCCCCCCCTGTGTCATCTATATTGTCCCCCCCCAGTGTCATCTATATTGCCCCCCCCCCAGTGTCATCTATATTGCCCCCCCAGTGTCTATATTGCCCCCCCAGTGTCATCTATATTGCCCCCCCAGTGTCATCTATATTGTCCCCCCCCAGTGTCATCTATATCCCCCCCAGTGTCATCTATATTGCCCCCCCAGTGTCATCTATATTGTCCCCCCCCCCAGTGTCATCAATATCCCCCCCCCCCAGTGTCATCTATATCTTTCCCCCCCAGTGTCATCTATATTGTTCCCCCCAGTGTCATCTACATTGTCCTCCCCCCCAGTGTCATCTACATTGTCTTCCCCCCAGTGTCATCTATATTGCCCCCCCCTAGTTTCATCTATATTGTCCCCCCCCAGTGTCATCTATATTGCCCCCCCCCCCAGTGTCATCTATATTGCCCCCCCCAGTGTCATCTATATTGTTCCCCCCCAGTGTCATCTATATCCCCCCCAGTGTCATCTATATCCCCCCCCCCCAGTGTCATCTATATCTTTCCCCCCCCAGTGTCATCTATATTGTTCCCCCCAGTGTCATCTACATTGTCCTTCCCCCAGTGTCATCTATATTGCCCCCCCATGTCATCTATATTGCCCCCCCCAGTGTCATCTATATTGTCCCCCCCAGTGTCATCTATATTGCCCCCCCCAATGTCATCTATATTGCCCCCCCCGTGTCATCTATATTGCCCCCCCCAGTGTCATCTATATTGCCCCCCCCAGTGTCATCTATATTGTCCCCCCAGTGTCATCTATATTCCCCCCCCCCCTATGTCATCTATATTATTGCCCCCCCCAGTGTCATCTATATTGTCCCCCCAGTGTCATCTTTATTGTCCCCCCCCCGTGTCATCTATATTGTCCCCCCCCCAGTGTCATCTATATTGCCCCCCCAGTGTCATCTATATGGCCCCCCCCAGTGTCATCTGAATTGTAGTAATCATAGACCTCAGATCAGCGCGGAGAATGGCATGCCCAATGATTTCCCTCCTCCCCGACTCCTCCTCTCTGTGTACAGCAGGAATACATCAGAGCCGTGGGAGGAGGAGAGGGCGGCTTCTAAAAGGCGGCCGGTGGGCGGGGTCCGGGGAGAGTGTGGAGCCGAGCGGAGATCGTATGGAACAGCACAGGCTGCGGAGGGGAGGGGTGAAACTGGCGGCTGCCCGGAAGTTCCCCCCATTGTCATCTATATTGCCCCCCCAGTGTCATCTATATTGTCCCCCCAGTGTCATCTATATTGTCCCCCCAGTGTCATCTATATTGTCCCCCCCCAGTGTCATCTATATTGCCCCCCCAGTGTCATCTATATTGTCCCCCCAGTGTCATCTATATTGTTCCCCCCAGTGTCATCTTTATTGTCCCCCCCCAGTGTCATCTATATTGTCCCCCCAGTGTCATCTATATTGTCCCCCCCAGTGTCATCTTTATTGTCCCCCCCAGTGTCATCTATATTGCACCCCCCCATGTCATCTATATTGCCCCCCCAGTGTCATCTATATTGCCCCCCCCCAGTGTCATCTATATTGTCCCCCCCAGTGTCATCTATATTGTCCCCCCCCCAGACTTGTATAAAGTACTCGAAATTTCTACTTGAGTAAAAGTACAAGTGCTCGATCAAAAAATTACTTGAGTAGAAGTGGAAGTGCTCGCAGAAAAAGTTACTTAAGTAGAAGTACTAAAGTATTCAACATTTTTTTTACTTAAGTATTGCAAGTAGTTTTTTCAAAAAATTTGCTACTTAAGTACTAAAAGTAAAAAGTACCAGTAGTTTTGAAAAAAAAATTCTACTCAAGTACTGAAAGTAGAAGTACAAGTACTGTGTTATGTAGTTATTAAAGAAATAAGTCAAAAGTTTGAACATCATATTGTTTTTATTATTTCAAATGATTTATTCAAATGATTAACCTGTGTTTGTTAGTAGTTTCTTGATGCACTTTAAGCGCTGTAGCACCATTTATTTGTTTGTTTCATATTTTCTTTTTATTGGAAAGATTTGGTATAGCAGCTTTTATTATACACAGCCTTTATTTTCGTATGCGCTGATTTATAAATGACATTATACACATTTTTTTGAGCTTTATGCAACCTGCCATCTACTGTTCTGGCAGTGGTAATTTTTTTAAAAGTAACGAGTAACTATGCAGCACAAAAAAAAAATACTTGAGTAGAAGTATCGAAATCATCGAAAAAATGTAGTGAAGTAAAAGTAGAAGTAGGAGAAAAAAATTCTACTCTAGGAAAGTACAGATACCGCATTTCGGTACTTAAGTACAGTACTTAAGTAGTTCTACTTCGTTACTATACATCTCTGCCCCCCCCCCAGTGTCATCTATATTGTCCCCCCCAGTGTCATCTATATTGTCCCCCCAGTGTCATCTATATTGCCCCCCCCCCCAGTGTCATCTATATTGTTCCCCTCAGTGTCATCTTTATTGTCCCCCCCCCCAGTGTCATCTATATTGCACCCCCCATGTCATCTATATTGTCCCCCCCCCCAGTGTCATCTATTTTGCCCCCCCCCCAGTGTCATCTGAATTGTAGTAATCACAGACCTCAGATCAGCGCGGAGAATGGCACGCCCAATGATTTCCCTCCTCCCTGACTCCTCCTCTCTGTGTACAGCAGGAATACATCAGAGCCGTGGGAGGAAGAGAGGGCGGCTTCTAAAAGGCGGCCGGTGGGCGGGGTCCGGGGAGAGTGTGGAGCCGAGCGGAGATCGTATGGAACAGCACAGGCTGCGGAGGGGAGGGGTGAAACTGGCGGCTGCCCGGAAGTTCCCCCCAGTGTCATCTATATTGTCCCCCCAGTGTCATCTATATTGTCCCCCCCAGTGTCATCTGTATTGTCCCCCCTCCAGTGTCATCTATATTGCCCCCCAGTGTCATCTATATTGCCCCCCCAGTGTCATCTATATCGTTCCCCCCCAGTGTCATCTATATTGTCCCCCCCTGTGTCATCTATATTGTCCCCCCCTGTGTCATCTATATTGTCCCCCCCCAGTGTCATCTATATTGCCCCCCCCCAGTGTCATCTATATTGCCCCCCCAGTGTCTATATTGCCCTTCCCAGTGTCATCTATATTGCCCCCCCCCCAGTGTCATCTATATTGCCCCCCCCAGTGTCATCTATATTGTCCCCCCCCCCGTGTCATCAATATCTCCCCCCCCCCCAGTGTCATCTATATCTTTCCCCCCCAGTGTCATCTATATTGTCCCCCCCAGTGTCATCTATATTGCCCCCCCCCATGTCATCTATATTGCCCCCCCAGTGTCATCTATATTGTCCCCCCCAGTGTCATCTATATTGCCCCCCCAATGTCATCTATATTGTCCCCCCCAGTGTCATCTATATCCCCCCCCCCCCAGTGTCATCTATATCTTTCCCCCCCCAGTGTCATCTACATTGTCCCCCCCCCCAATGTCATCTATATGGCCCCCCCCCCAGTGTCATCTGAATTGTAGTAATCATAGACCTCAGATCAGCGCGGAGAATGGCACGCCCAATGATTTCCCTCCTCCCTGACTCCTCCTCTCTGTGTACAGCAGGAATACATCAGAGCCGTGGGAGGAGGAGAGGGCGGCTTCTAAAAGGCGGCCGGTGGGCGGGGTCCGGGGAGAGTGTGGAGCCGAGCGGAGATCGTATGGAACAGCACAGGCTGCGTAGGGGAGGGGAGAAACTGGCGGCTGCCCGGAAGTGACGAATAAATAGAACTCTGACAGGGTATAGAAATCTCCGAGCCTGGGGGTCCCACTTACTTCTCCTGAGGTAGAATGACATGGCGCCGGGCGGACTTTCCACAGTCAGTCAGCACATTGCTGGGCGCCCCGGCTCCCTCCTTCTAGCACACGGGATGCCGGGGACCGCTCACCGACCCCCGCTGGCTACACACACCCCGCCTCTCCTATCATGAATTATACTTTCACAGCTCCAACCTCCGCCATACTGTACACAGCCCGCGACCTTCCGGGGAGCGCACAGCCTGCTGGGCAATCTCCCGGAAACGCTGAAGCCCGGCCGGCCATCTTCCTTAGGGGAAATCCAATGCAAATTCCTGAGGGATAACAAAATAGGTCGCCGTCCTCAGGGCTGCCGTTACAGCAAGTCTTGAAGAAGAAGTCTCGTTTCCTCCATTATTAACCACTTACTCTCGGTGACATTTCTAACATATACATTAAAAAATCAGCATGTGTTTGCTAAAATGACTTGGAACCCACAAAAGTGATATCTTTTCTGAAATAAAAGGCCCTGGAAAATAAAATGGTGGCTCTGGACATTTTTTTATTTCAAACAATATTTATAAAGTTATTTATCCAATGTATATTTTCATGTTTATATGTCAGAAATTAACTGATGTATAATAATAGTGTTTGATTGTACAGAGATGCAGCAGATGTTTTCAGGCAGAATGGCAGTTAGAAGCTTAGTCATGTGACCAGACTCTGGCAGTAAACTTGTCTCCATGGCAACAGTGGCCGTTTTTCTCTATAAATAGTGGTGCACAGCAGGCATCCAGTCTGTGTACACTAGAAGCTTGAAGAGTGCAGACACAGATTTCTGAGCTCCCAATTTCTTCACTATATTATAGGATACGATTGTATTATCAATAATATAGATAGTGGACACAACTTTTCAGAAAAGAAGAGGTTTTACTCTACATTTTTCTGGAGTTTTTTTTCATTGTATTATATATTAAAATTAATACAATGAACCGAAGGAGAGAGAAGGTTGCAGAAAGGCGAGGCCAACTTCTGCAAAAGAGGCGCAGAGAGGAGGATGAAATGAACTCTCCACGTAGAGGAGAGGTTCTGAGGAAGAGGCGCAGAGAGGAGGATGAAATGAACTCTCCACATAGAGGAGAGGTTCTGAGGAAGAGGCGCAGAGAGGAGGATGAAATGAACTCTCCACGTAGAGGAGAGGTTCTGAGGAAGAGGCGCAGAGAGGAGGATGAAATGAACTCTCCACATAGAGGAGAGGTTCTGAGGAAGAGGCGCAGAGACGAGGATGAAATGAACTCTCCACGTAGAGGAGAGGTTCTGAGGAAGAGGCGCAGAGAGGAGGATGAAATGAACTCTCCACGTAGAGGAGAGGTTCTGAGAGAAAGCAGCAGAGCAGAGGAAGCAATGAACTCTCCTCACAGAGGACAGGTTTCAAGGAAGAGGCGCAGAGAGGAGGATGAAATGAACTCTCCACGTAGAGGAGAGGTTCTGAGGAAGAGGCGCAGAGAGGAGGATGAAATGAACTCTCCACATAGAGGAGAGGTTCTGAGGAAGAGGCGCAGAGAGGAGGATGAAATGAACTCTCCACGTAGAGGAGAGGTTCTGAGGAAGAGGCGCAGAGAGGAGGATGAAATGAACTCTCCACATAGAGGAGAGGTTCTGAGGAAGAGGCGCAGAGACGAGGATGAAATGAACTCTCCACGTAGAGGAGAGGTTCTGAGGAAGAGGCGCAGAGAGGAGGATGAAATGAACTCTCCACGTAGAGGAGAGGTTCTGAGAGAAAGCAGCAGAGCAGAGGAAGCAATGAACTCTCCTCACAGAGGACAGGTTTCAAGGAAGAGGCGCAGAGAGGAGGATGAAATGAACTCTGTAGAGAGAGGAGAGGTTCAGAGGAAGAGGCATAGAGGGGAGGATAAAATTAACTCTCCAGAGGGAGGAGAGGTTCTAAGGAAGAGGCGCAAACATAAGGAATCAGAGAATTCTGCAGAGAGCAGAGATGAGGTTCCAAGGAAGAGGCGCAGAGAGGAGGAATCAGAGAATTCTGCAGAGAGCAGAGATGAGGTTCCAAGGAAGAGAAGTAGAGAGGAGTCATCAGACAGCCTCACAGAGTTAATACTAAATATTATGAGGCAGGTAGAGAAAGAGGAGGAAAAAATGCGCTCACTAGAAAGAGGAGAGGTTCTGAGGAAGAGCAGCAGAGAGGAGAAATCAGAGAATTCTGCAGAGAGCAGAGATGAGGTTCCAAGGAAGAGGCGCAGAGAGGAGGAATCAGAGAATTCTGCAGAGAGCAGAGATGAGGTTCCAAGGAAGAGGCGCAGAGAGGAGGAATCAGAGAATTCTGCAGAGAGCAGAGATGAGGTTCCAAGGAAGAGATGCAGAGAGGAGTCATCAGACAGCCTGGAAGGTATGATACTAAGTATTATGAGGAGGCTGGAGGAAGAGGAGAAAGCAGATAAATCTTCAGGGAGTATGGAAGAGCGTCTGAGTAAGGAGGAGAGAAAAGAAAGAAGTGAAAAGGAAGCAGAAAAGAACGAGAGTGACGATGACAGTATGAAGAAGAAGCCAAAGACGGATGAAGCGGGTAAGGAAATATTATCTTGAATTGTCATATAGAAGATAGATGGGGAAAAAGGGCCTCATAGATGTACATCTGCAGTGTGAGATCTAAGGCACTGCTGCCTTGAGCTGCTGGTCTTACCAGAATTGGAGGGAGATCTAGTGATGTACTGTATATTCTGTGCTGCTCACTGTTCTCCTTGTTGGTGGCTTTGACGTGAGGTAGGAAAGACTCGCCTCCTCCAAGATGGCCACCTCCACATAGAGATACGGTGTAGAAAAAGGCATGGTGTGTCAGTTATGAGGGAAAGAATATCCGCAGGGAGACCACAGGCAGTACTAATGACTGATACTTTGTGCTCTGCTTGTCTTATTCTGAGCACAGCTTTCAATGTTCCATTCCTCCTTAATGGAAATCTCATAAGGGGCAAGCAGGAGAAGTTGGAAGGATTTAAAGGGGACCTGTGGAAACAAAAATAGGTCGGCAGGTGGCAAAAGTGGCATGCTCCAGACCTGTCATCATGATCCTGGCTCCCAATCAGGCCTTATTTTAAGGGCATATAGAGTCTTGTTTACTTTTTATTGGCATCATATATGTAAATTTAATTGTCTGTACATCGGCCATTCTCATCTAGGGTTCCCCCAGAGGCTGCTAGGACTTCTTTGAGTTATGGCTAATGGATCTCCTATTTGATGGAGTCTGCATAGTTGCAAGACCAACACCACTTGGCAAAGACAGCAGAATGACCCCAATTATCTTTTTAGCAGTCTGCAAGAGCGATATTCTCACCATAAAGCCCCTTTCACACAGGCGGACCGTTCAGATCCGCCTGTCCGTTTTTTTTTGGTGGATCTGAACGGTCCCCCCATGCATCCCTATGGGGCATCGGATGTCAGCGGAGGGCCCTGGCACTGTATTATTGTTGGTAGACCTAATTGATCAGATTGTAACGTGTGGTGACTTTTTAAGGAATTTTTCAGCAATTTCTTTTGGAACAACTTCGCTCTAATTTGGAGTTCATCATTATTTTGAAGTTTAACTGTATAAAATCAAAATCAAATGATCAGTTCTAGGTGGAGTTAGCTCTGTTATGTCCACCATTCTCCAGTTTAGCGATTTCTTTCTGTTCTGGAGGTTTCATTGCCAATAGAAATAGGCAGAATAATATGACTTTTAAGGGGATGGGGTAATAACATTTTTTTCTTTTTCTCTTTATAGAAGTTAACTTGACAACATCAGACGACGGAGAGGAAGACGTATCGACCACAACCGAACATCTACTGGATTCCCTAACTCCAGAGAGCTTCATATATCATGAAGTACTTGGAGAAGGAGGATATGGGAAGGTAAGTGACCAAAATGACCATCCTTAAGGAAGACTATATGACACTTAGCTCAGCTTAACTTTTGGGGGAAGGGGGGATGAAGTGCTGAGCGAGTGGGGCTGTACACCCTGTATACAACTCACAGTTTAAAGCTGAAAACTTTACATGTGTAGTGAGTCCTCCTCTGCAATAGAAGGGTTAGGTACTCATTTTTCCTAGAGGGTGATGATGAATCAGGCGATATCCTTAGCCTATCCTAGGCAGCCAGCACTCTTCTTCACTGTCCCACGACCCTCGGCATCCTCCCATACAATGCAGGACTGCTGATTCTGCACTATATGGTATGATGCTGAAAAGCTATGACCGGTTAGGCAGTGAAGGGAAGAGGCTTCGGGAGAAGCGGTCATGCAGCATGGAGAAAGCCTGTGGGTAGTAAGGAATAAGGTCAGTATGTTACCGTATTCAGTATTACCTAGGCACAATGAGCAGGTAACCCTTACAATGTGGAGGGGGATTGCGTTCAGCTTTAAAAGAGAAGTGCGGGAATTAAAAATATCAAATATGCATACACACCTAGATGGCTGCAGCATTGGATACCCCCGTTGGCTCTACACATCACTAATCACAAATTTCACAGGTTCAGTCTGAGCACAGACTGGGGACTGACAGTCACAGCTCTGTGATCTGCTCCTTCAGTGCTCACTGGAGTGCCGGACTGTGCAGGGGGAGGGAACGGCTAGCTCAGGCTCTCAGCTCAGAGGCTGAGCCAGCTGCCAGTCAGGCATCTGGGTGGATCCCAACATTAAAGTTGGGATCCCTCGAGAGTCTGGACTGGCTCTGTGATGTCAGCCAAAAGCGGGCTCTAGCCCACTGTCGGCTAAAGGTGGGTCACAGGGGTGCAGAACTAAGTGCACTTTTATGACCCACAGGAAAAGTATGGCCAAAAAAGCTTTGGCCATATTTCTCCTTTAAAGCGGAGTTCCACCCTGGATTTTTTTTTTTTTTTTTTAATACCCCCGGGACAGTCAGGGCTAGTGCATTCCACAATGGCTAGCCTCTGATCTGTCCCGGGTTGCACTTACCTGCAAGACGAAATACTTACCTTGCAAACGTCTTGTCCAGCGCTGCCATCTCAGATGTGGGTAGCTTGAAGCCAGCGCGTCCTCTTCGGCGTCTTCTTCCGCCTTCTGTGGTCCCACGATGCTCTGCGCCGGCCCCGACGTCACTTCCGGGTCGCGCGCGTCACCCCTCCACAGCTTCTGGGCATGCCCAGAAGCTGTTTAGAAGGGGATGACGCGCGCGACCCGGAACTGACGTCGGGGCCGGTGCAGGCGCAATGATTCCTGGGAGCTATGACGTTCAGCTCCCAGGAATCATTGCAGAGCCAGGAAGTGACGACGGGCCGCGGCCGAGGAAGGAGGAAGAAGGAAGTAAGGTAAGTATATTTTCTTCGCTACGAGGTAAGTAAAAAAAAAAAAAATATGCGATTATCCATTTCTTTTTCAGGTGACCCGGAGCAAGAAGATGGAGGTAAGTATAAAAATAGGGTGGAACTCCACTTTAATGAAGCATCAGATTGTGCCTGCCAGTGCAGCAACCAATCAGAATCCACCTTTTACAAGACTGACTTCTATAGGGTGAACTCTGATTGGTTACTCTGGGTGATAGTGCCTATGAATCAGACTGCTGTGTTGAATAAAGCCGAGGGTAGCTTTTTTTTGACATGTAGAGGACACTTAAGCCAGCGATACATGGATCAAAATTCAGCCAGTTCAGAAGGGCCCAGCTGAATTTCACTCCATGTATGGGCTGGCTGGTTGTACATAAGTCAATCTATTAATTGACTTTTGCACAACCAACCTTTTCGGGTTTTCCCTGAA